>NW_020837969.1:19169169-19555200 GCF_003676395.1 Aethalodelphis obliquidens | reverse complement strand
CCAGGTAGTATTTCTTGCATAAACCACATCCATCGCTTACAATTTCTGGCTTCAATTTCTCTTTAGAGAACCACTCAAGTAAAGACTTTTATGCATTCTTTCCCAATATTTATATTATGAAATAATTCCAAAGCATTCAATTTAATTTTCATAAAAATTCTCTATACATACATACAAATATTGTATTCTCTTATGACTTAATGGAAATCACATATAAATTGGCAGATCATTATGCAAATAAAGAAAACTCATAGTAAACACACAATCCAACTGGACTGAGCTAAGGGAATTAAAACTATTAGCCGTGAATATTTGTTGTTCCAAGGACATCAGTCAATATATTCTATATTGAAAGTAGGGACCATCCAGACTGTGTGATAATTGGAGGCTAGTTAAGAGAACTCATCCTGCTGTGTATCTGTGCATTAACGGAATTCTGTATTAAATGTTTCAGTACAGTGTCCAGTACATTTTAAGCAACAAATAAACATATGTTTGCTTTCAAGATTTCCCATAACATTGTAGGTTGGTCATTTTATTTTTAGAAAACTTTATTATGTACAGAAATATTTTTTAAAACTCCTATCCGGTTGATCTAAAAACTCCCAAATCAGGTTCCCTAACTTCAGACTATACTACAAAGCTACAGTAATCAAGACAGTATGGTACTGGCACAAAAACAGAAATATAGATCAATGGAACAGGATAGAAAGCTCAGAGATAAATCCACACACATATGGTCACCTTATCTTTGATAAAGAAGGCAAGAATATACAGTGGAGAAAAGACAGCCTCTTCAATATGTAGTGCTGGGAAAACTAGACAGCTAGTAAAAGAATGAAATTAGAACACTCCCTAACACCATACACAAAAATAACTCAAAATGGATTCAAGACCTAAATGTAAGGCCAGACACTATCAAACTCTTAGAGGAAAACATAGGGAGAACACTCTATGACATAAATCACAGCAAGATCCTTTTTTGACCCACCTGCTACAGAAATGGAAATAAAAAGAAAAATAAACAAATGGGACCTAATGAAACTTCAAAGCTTTTGCACAGCAAAGGAAACCATAAACAAGACCAAAAGACAACCCTCAGAATGGGTGAAAATATTTGCAAATGAAGCAACTGACAAAGGATTAATCTCCAAAATTTACAAGCAGTTCATGCAGCTCAATATCAAAAAAACAAACAACCCAATCCAAAAATGGGCTGAAGACCTAAATAGACATTTCTCCAAAGAAGATATACAGATTTCCAACAAACACATGAAAGAATGCTTAACATCATTAATCATTAGAGAAATGCAAATCAAAACTACAATGAGATATCATCTCACACCGGTCAGAATGGCCATCATCAAAAAATTTACAAACAGTAAACGCTGGAGAGGGTGTGGAGAAAAGGGAACCCTCTTGCACTGTTGGTGGGAATGTAAATTGATACAGCCACTATGGAGAACACTTTGGAGGTTCCTTAAAAAACTAAAAATAGAACTAACTTATGACCCAGCAATCCCACTACTGGGCATATACACTGAGAAAACCAGAATTCAGAAAGAGTCATGTACCAAAATGTTCATTGCAGCTCTATTTACAATAGCCAGGACATGGAAGCAATCTCAGTGTCCATCAACAGATGAATGGATAAAGAAGATGTGGCACATATATATACAATGGAGTATTACTCAGCCATAAAAAGAAATGAAATTGAATTATTTGTAGTGAGCTGGATGGACCTAGAGTCTGTCATACAGAGTGAATTAAGTCAGAAAGAGAAAAGCAAATACCGTATGCTAACACATATATATGTAATCTAAAAAAAAAAAAAAAGTGGTCATGAAGAACCTAGGGGCAAGAAGGGAATAAAGACACAGACCTACTAGAGAATGGATTTGAGGATACGGGAGGGGGAAGGGTAAGATGGGACAAAGTGAGAGAGTGGCATGGACATATATATGCTACCAAACGTAAGGTAGATAGCTAGTGGGAAGCAGCCGCATAGCACAGGGAGATCAGCTCAGTGCTTTGTGACCACCTAGTGGGGTGGGATAGGGAGGGTGGGAGGGAGGGAGACGCAAGAGGGAAGAGATATGGGGACATATGTATACGTATAACTGATTCACTTCGTTATAAAGCAGAAACTAACACACCATTGTAAAGCAATTATACTCCAATAAAGATGTTTAAAATAAATAAAAATAAAAACTCCCTTAGAAACAATGAAGAAAGCAGAGAAATCCACTAACCACTGGACTGCCAGGGAATTCCCTAGCCATTAAGACACTGACTTGATAAAAATATTTAGAAGTACGTCAACCTGTTTCATTAAATAGAATGTAAAACACTGAAAACCAAAAAAAATAAAAATAAAAAAATAATGTATTTATGTTTGAACCAATATTTATTAAGTACCTCCTAGATTCAATGCCCCTTAAAAATACTTGGCTACTTCTGGGGGATCAAACATTGTTTGATGAACGTAAAAATTCAAATCCATTTACTCTTGTATCAAGATAATTAAAAGTGTTTTGGGGGCTTAATGAAATCAGACTTTAATGACACATTAAAACTTTTGATTTTTCTAGTTAACATACTCTTCAGCAAAAGTTTGATTTATTTTGTAAAAATAAGTCCTCCAAATCAGGATTGGCTTTAAGACAAGGTGTCTCAGGACGTCCCTTATTTTCCTTTCATATCTGATAGGAATCCATTTGCCACTTGTAACAGAATCTGATCTACCTCTCTCATGAAAGAAAGATCGAGAATTAACCACTCTAGTGCTGGCATGGAGACTGCAGAGTAATTAGGGACTTAATAGCCTTCTGTCTTTCACTCCACTATCCTTAGCATTTGGCTTCTAACTCTAGGTCATCTTTGCCCTAAGAAGTAAATAAAAAGATCAGTCATCATCTCTACATTCTAGGCAGGTAGGATAAGGAGTGAGGGACAAGGCCCCCACGCCAAAAAAAAATGTAGACCTTCCAGCTAAATCAGCTCCTTTGAAAAAACCTTCTCTGAAATCTCACACTCTCTGCTTACTTCTCACTAGCCTGAAGTTAGTCTCATGACCACATCCAGTCCCAAGCTGGCAAAGGCAGTCTTCTAGCTGAGCTCATGTTTCTTCTACTAGAGAACAAGGGGAAGTGGAGGTTGGGTATCAACAAGCAGTCTCTGACACATTCCCTTTGATTCTCATTATTCTTATCCTCCCAGAACTTGAGTGTTTTCTAACATCCTAGTACAAAGTCCTATTCTAACACTCTCTCTTCAAGAGAGATACAAAGCTTACAGCTGTCCATTCACTTTACATGATCCACATGGCTTTGTCTCCAGCCAATAAAAGTTGATTTTCTGATTGTTCACTCCTTCCAGTGAGTGACCTGAGTTAGTTGTGACTGTAAAGTTATTTTGGATCAATTGATTTACCTAATATGCTAACGGAGAATTGTGAATTACTATCCCTCAGGTGTTAACTGTGTTAACAGAATTAATCTGTAGACATGGAAAACCAAGTACTGTGGCAATTGGAGATGGCAGTTGAGGCAAAAGATTATTTCAATGAGCTGCGGATCATCCTTTGATCTTTGCAGATTACACTTTGATAATACTCTGTGGTTCTGTAATAGTAGATTGAGTTTTAAGTTATATAAAGGGATGCATTTCAGTAAAAAGAAAAAAAAAGTATTTAATTCATAAATCTTTAAAGAGGAAGAGTGGATAATTAGTGAACCCCTGTCTTACTTATGGGCTACCTATTTCAAAACTGTTATGTGTCCCACCAATAAAAAATACTCTTCAGGATTAAATCTCATGATCGAGCCAGCATTTATGCTTCTCAAGACTTAAGTTTTACATCTCCCCTCCTTTTCTATTTGAACACTATAAACTTTAAATAATGATTTAGAAATGCATGATCATATTATATGTATTTAGAAGAAATCAGGTGAACTTTAAACACCAAAAAGACATAAAAATATTTATTGCTCTAGTGAGTGTCTAAATTATTTTTGATACCTACTGCGTATACTTAATACTACAAACAGAGCAGAAAAAGAATAGGGTAGGGTTTAATCCTGGTCCATATGTTTATGGGTGGCACATATAAAGATGGAAAGGGGCATCTTTCTGTTTTACATCACTTTGAATTTCATTAGTTACCCTGTTCAGCATTAAACTAACTACAGAGGCAGAATGCTGGTCTCATTTATAAACCAAGCAAGCAAATGGAAAAACATCAACAAAACAAAAAGATAATCAGAATGGCCCTATCCTCCGCTCATCTCAGTATAATAAACACCAAAAGACATCAAGAATAAGGGAAACTGGGTCCAAATACTAAATCTAATTTTTTTGGATAATTACAATTCTAATTATGAATAACTCTAAGTGGCATTGAGTGACTGACAGGTTACAAGGTAAAAGAAGAAAAGTGGTATTCTCTCCAGCCAACCTTCAAAAGATCTATGAATACTGAATACTGGGGAACTTAGAGTATTATGTGTATGCATGTATGTGCACCTGTGTACAGGAACTCAGTTCATTAAAACAGAGATGGTTAAAAAGTAATTATGCAGGCTGGCCATTACAACAGTGAATATATACATATACTATTGACACTCAGTGACTATTGGAATATGTAATCTTATTTGTTTACTAAGGAAACATTGAATCATTTTAGATGAACAACAATTTCTGTGAAGTGTGGTAAAATAGTATCATTATTTTCGGTCGTTTACAAAGCAAATAATAAATTTGGCAAGTCGGTGTTAAGCACAAAATAATCTAACAATAATTTCCCTATTAACACTGAAAGGCTTAAACTCCCAAATGTAAAAGTTACAGGTAGATAAATAATGGTGATTTTCATTCTTTCTGTTTCGAGAGAGAGAAAAGATGATGAAAGAAATAGCCAAAATACAAGCAGAGTGAAGATCAGAGAGCCACCGTATAGGATAGCAAAAATAATTACTAAAGAAAAATTACTGAATTGTATTTGGAGGTGAAGGAAAATCAGGGAGAGAACTAAAAGGATAGAGAAATATTGATAGAAGGATTAAGATGATGTGGTCAGCAAATTAAGAATTGACTGAAATGATTCACTGACAAAAAATCAAAATGTTGAGATAAGGGAAGAGAGCACTGAATTTTTATGGGTTTCAAAATACAGAAGAGGAGGCTTATAAGGACAACCCCAAATATGCGAAGTCCTGGCTAGTTACATATATCCAAGGGATAACCTGACAGACTGGAAACCAAATACCAACCAAATCACATCAAATGCAGTTCAAACCGGAGAGAAGTAATCTCTAGCAAAGCTCAATCCTAGGTAGGGCCAGTTTTGAGGATCCGCAGAAGAAATTATGAAAGAGAACGGTGTTAGAACAGGAACAAATCATCCCCCCAAAGGAGAGGGAATGTTGAAAATGATGAACTGGTTAGGCGTGTTTTAACCAGGAGGTTGAAGATCTTGAGTTAAATTCAACCTCTGGCATAAGCACGCTGGAAAGGCAAGAGGAAGACCTTGGAACCTGCTGCCGCCCACTCCCACACACTTCACAAAGGGGAAAAAGAGAAAATGTTTAAACCCCTTAAGTGTATTTAGAAGGTGCTAGTCAATAAGTAAATCACTCAGCTGCAGTGCCTCAGCTGTGACTAAATAAAAAGAGTCTTGACAAAATAAAGAATACTGCCAGCTATCTGAATAGGCTAGTGTTTTAGCGACATCACTTTTTAATTCAACCGTTGAAAACTAATTTTAAACAGAGGCATCTCACGGATACCCACATTCAGGATACACTCCCGTGCAGGTATCTACATTTTACGAAGCGTTCCCTTAAACAGGCAAGGAAATAAGCAGTCCAATGGTTCAAAACCAGCATTTTATTAAAATCAGTAACGATCACTTGCTGTTGACCTGTTTTCCATAAATAAGATAGGCTGCGTATATTTTCAGCATCGAACCTACTCTTCCTTCCCCTATCCTTCTCAGAAAAGGAATGTACAAACATTGGTTCTTGAGACTAGTATATTTTAAAATGTTTTAGCACTTTTCAGTTTGGGCTTGGGGGAGGGTTCTTATATAACATATAAAATAATGTATATGAGTTATATCTTTAATAGAAAATCTAAAATAATTACCTGTGAAAGAATAAACTGGTTAGAAAGAATAAATGCACAAGTTCATACTGCATATATGTCAGGCTCAAGACGAAATGAAAAAAATTATACTATACTAGCACCAAATGATTCTTTAACTAATGCTGAAATATTGATAGAAGGATATAAAACAGATGTTTTGTGTCAAAAACCTGAAGACAAGATATACATATATAACGTATATCTATAATTTGTCAATATTTAGATATATTTTATATAAATGTCAGTAAATATGTATTTATAGATACTTGCATTTATATAATAATGTAATATATATTTATACTTATGTATATATGTAATTTATTAAATTGTATATATATAATTTGTCAAAGACTTCACTTTCTATGGTAATAAATATTAGCAGCTTTGAGTTTTTTTAGTGAAAAACGTTTTGACAATATTTCCGTGGTTGCCATTAAACTGTAACATCACTGTAAGGTAGAACTGGACAGAGCACAAACGTAAGACACTAAGTTCTCTGCAGCTTAAAGTGTATAGCTTTAACATTATCAAACAATTCATGCATTTGTAATTTAAATATGAAGACAGAAATGCAAGTTAAGTGACTGCAGCATACATGAGGAAGAATCACTCACTCTCAGGGAAAATCTTTCTCAATACTATACTATTGATAATACAACATATATGTTAACATTAGCAAGACACTACAAAAGTGTAATGATACAGACTGCCAACAAACACATGAAAGAATGCTCAACATCATTAATCATTAGAGAAATGCAAATCAAAACTACAATGAGATATCATCTCACACCAGTCAGAATGGCCATCATCAAAAAATCTAGAAACAATAAATGCTGGAGAGGGTGTGGAGAAAAGGGAACACTCTTGCACTGCTGGTGGGAATGTGAATTGGTACAGCCACTATGGAGAACAGTATGGAGGTTCCTTAAAAAACTACAAATAGAACTACCATATGACCCAGCAATCCCACTACTGGGCATATACCCTGAGAAAACCAAAATTCAAAAAGAGTCATGTACCAAAATGTTCATTGCAGCTCTATTTACAATAGCCCGGAGATGGAAACAACCTAAGTGCCCGTCATCGGATGAATGGATAAAGAAGATGTGGCACATATATACAATGGAATATTACTCAGCCATAAAAAGAAACGAAATAGAGCTATTTGTAATGAGGTGGAATGACCTAGAGTCTGTCACACAGAGTGAAGTAAGTCAGAAAGAAAAAGACAAATACCGTATGCTAACACATATATATGGAATTTAAGAAAAAAATGTCATGAAGAACCTAGGGGTAAAGCAGGAATAAAGACGCAGACCTCTTAGAGAATGGACTTGAGGTTATGGGGAGGGGGAAGGGTGAGCTGTGACAGGGCGAGAAAGAGTCATGGGCATATACACACAAACAAACGCAGTAAGGTAGATAGCTAGTGGGAAGCAGCCGCATGGCACAGGGATATTGGCTCGGTGCTTTGTGACAGCCTGGAGGGGTGGGATGGGGAGGGTGGGAGGGAGGGAGACGCAACAGGGAAGACATATGGGAACATATGTTTATGTATGACTGATTCACTTTGTTATAAAGCAGAAACTAACACACCATTGTAAAGCAATTATACCCCAATAAAGATGTTAAAAAAAAAAAAAAAGTGTAATGAATTCTGCTGTTTAAAAATACAAGCCAGAAGAAATGTTTTGAATAGTTAGAAGGCTAGCATTTGACTGATCTGGTGAAATATTTAGATGTTCACAATCTTTCTATTTTCCTGTGGTCTGTTTTTCAGTTTTAACGAACTCATGCAGGCATATATATGAAATGCTTGACAAATGAGAAAATATATCTTTTAGATCAGCTTTAACAGACCCTCATATAATTTTAGAAAATTTCAGGCTTTTGTTTGTTTGTTTTCTATTTGGCCTGTTATTAAGCATTTACCAACACATCACTGACTATAACACAAAATATTTCAAGTTGTTTTCTGCATAACTTGGAAAATTAAACCTGCTTAAAAGCTGCCATTAATTCCCTCCACTTGGAAAAATTTTAAGAGGAATGCGGGCAGTTTATAGATATTGTGAGTGACTAAACTTTGACATAAAATTTTCCTAGTGCTTCCTTTATAATTTCTGGATTCGTTTAGAGTATCCTGAAATAGAAAGCCAAGCTTAAAAAAAGAAAAACAAGTTTTTAAAAACTGGCAGGATTTTCTGTAAATAGAATACAAAACCAAATTGGAATCAAATATTGATGGAATAATTTGTTAAGCATAAACTTAATTTCATTTTTTAATGTTCATTAAAATGAGTTGTATTTCATTTAATGCCTTTATAATATATAAACCTGATGAATTGGAAAGTATAAGAAAAATTTACACTAATAAAATTTCACTGGTACACTAGGTATTTATATATAACAAATTACAGTAAAGACTTCATGTGAATAAAGGAGTTATACTGCTTAAATAAATTTGAAAAGCATTGGTCTAATCCAATTGCCTTGCTTACAGATTAAGCATAAACCACACATAAACATGAAACAGGGTGCCAAAGATATGAAGTGACTCACCTACAGTAATATACTCACAGATAGACACAGTGTCTTTTTATTTTCCCCGCACCACACTCAAGCTTTATACTTCATATTTCTTATAGCAGAACAGGACAATCTTTGCTTGAACAAACCTTTTCCCCACACAAATTGCATAGAAGAGGTTAGGGAAAAGCCAATGAAATCACCCATCGTCTCCTCTTCCCAAAAGCACAGCTCCTGACTGTTAGATGCACTGCTCATGATCAAAAAGGAGTAATTACAGATTTGAGAAACTACCTATGAAGCTATTCACCTCAGTCATTTTCAAACCTGCTATCTTAATTCTCTTTCAGATGAAACAGAACCTTGGAACAATGAATGTTTTTAGTGGAACCACAAAGGTAGCCGTCCTTGTCTTTCACTTTTAGATAAGCTTTTGGTTTTAAAGTAATTATAACTCTCTTCCCCTTCCATTCATCAACTGATTCTAGTAGAATTCAGTCTCATAGGCATTAGATCTATGTTTAACAGATGGTGGCTTCCTCTTCTTATCTGTTTTTATTCTACTTCACCCCAAAAGGTCTTGAGGTGGATATCCTTTTCTTTAGGTTGTGCACTCCTGGGGTAATGGTTTCATTTTTCTGAGCTGTAGTCCTCATCTGTACTACAATGGCAATGAAATGTGCTTCAGGAGTGCTTATGGAGAAGAGTTGAGAAAATGGTTATGGGGATAAATAGGGGCCAGGCTCATAGTCAGCAAATATTACTTTTCTTAAACCCAACTGAAATAATACAAATTTTGAAAGTAATTTACAATATTTTGGTATGAAAAAATTTACTTTTAAAACAATTTATTTTTTGCCACAATGATCCACATTTAACTTTTAACCTGTGTCTGGAGAAAAGCTCTGCCCTGATAAAGCAAGAAGAATATTAACAATTGGTAGTCATTTAAAATTCAAATGTCTGTACATTGATACACAAATCATGCAGTTCCTTCAGATCTTTTGAATATATGACTGTGTACTTTTCTGTCAGCAACAAACGTAAAACGGCAGCCCTGAATATGACCCAATGGAATGACTCAGAAAAGCAACTCATTTGAATATTTAAGCTCCTCAAAGGCTTAGTTCATTTGAATTCTTCTCATAATTTGAGACTATCTTGTTTTGATAGTATCATAACCTAAATGGCTTCCAAATATAATATATACAGCACCAAACTATATGAGTCAGCTAAAATACCATATGATCCATGTGCATTATAATTAATGAATAACGAGATGATTCTGGAGACAATCAGATCGTTTAAAGGCTAATCTGCATTCACTATCCTATCTAACTTCTAGGAGATTTAACTTAGCAGTATTTTCATAGTAACTGCTGAGTGTCTCATTTATTTAATGTATGAGCTTCCACAATTATCAGGCATGCTTATTGAACTTTGAAAAGAGCACTGCATTTCTGCAAACCCTCAGAAAACTCCTTTGAGTATACTCACTAATGTTCTTAAGAAATATGCCAGACCTACAGAGCTATAAAATGCAAGAAATGTCTTTCCAAGGCCCTGAATGCTATGTCTCAGTAAATCTGAAGAGAGCCTAAAATATATTGGGATAATTGAAATGTTAAGTGTTTTTAAAGTTGAAAACTATAAAGAGTGTGAGGTATTTTGCTGGCTGTGGAAAACTGGTGCATTGCAGATATTGGGAGAGGGCTATAACCAGCTATCTGACACCTCCAAGAGTTCCAATATGATGATTTCTTTTTATTGGAGTATAGTTCCTTTACAATGTTGTGTTAGTTTCTGCTGTACAACGAAGTGAGTCCGCTCTACGTATGCATATATCCCCACCTTTTAGGTCCTCCCTCCCACCGACCACCCCCATCCCACCCATCTAGGTCATCACAGAGCACCGAGCTGAGCTCCCTGTGCTATACAGAAAGTTCCCACTAGCTATCAGTTTTACACATGGTAGGTTTGTTTATGTCAATCCTAATCTCCCAATTTGATGATTTGTTTTTAATGCATGAAGTACCCTGAGATACTGAGGATTATCACTCATCTGAAATTTTCCCCTCTAATATACATTTCATTCATTTCATTGAAATTTCATTGGTCTTTTATAATCTCTATTTTAAGAGTGAGGAAAAGAATTCTGAATCTTAATTCACCCATTCCCAGAAAGAAGAGAATAGAGAAAATGCAGGGAAAGGCATGGAAGGCGGAGTGGGCAGGTTAACCCACATCCCCTTCAGGGATGTGCATCCTGAAATTTTTAGTTCCACAATGTTTCTTTGCTCCTTTGGGGAAACTATATATATTTATTTTGTTTAATAATAATGAAATTAAGTAAGGTCAAGTAAAAGGGAAAGTCTAACGTCATCATAAAAAGCTTTAGATTGAGAAAGCCCATCTCTGGAACTCGAGCTTCACGATGCACTGAGGTTAGCCAAGTCCTTTCAACTTCTGGGGTCACCATTATCTGATCTGTGAACTGAGGGAAATAACATTGAATACCCACTAGTACTGGAAAGGATAGTTAGGTTCTGTGTGTGGAGTCCCTAGCACAGTATCCAGTACTTACTAGACATGTCTTCTACAACATACACAGTAAATAACTTCAAACAATATTAAGGACTGAACATAGGAAAGAGAATTTCACCTTGAGACCTAAATCGCTGATAAGATACAGAATAGAGACAGCTCAGAAAGAAATGACTGGTGTTAACATTTCATATCTCAGAACAAAGAAGCCATATTTGCCTTAGTTTTGAAAGTCTGAGTCGACCCGATGTGCTCTGCCTCTGCAGAGAGCCTGAGGGAGGGGAGCAGGAGGGGCTCGAGCTCTAGAACAAGGGAACATGTTTGCATTTCTCCTGCGCATGGGGAGCAGGTGGGAGAGGAAAAGGCAGAGCTTCAGAGCTACGGCTCCACTTGCTCAGAGTTTGTTGCCAAAGAACAAATCGATCAGATACCTCTTCTGTTACCTGGCCCTACTAAGTACAGGAATTCTTGTAAGGGTCCAGAGAACAGAAGGCACTTGTTAGCATTGTATTTCTTGCCAAATTATATATATATATATATATATATATATATATATATATATATGTGTGTGTGTGTGTGTGTGTGTGTATAACCTTTTTGTCCACTAATATTTATAGTCATTACACATGGGTAGCATAGAGTCCTTGATATTCAGGAGGCAAGAGGAAGACACTGTTCCCTGAGAATGAAGAATGGAGGCTTCCAAGAGAGAAAAGTCCTGAGAAGAGAGGTCTGGTAGGTCTTATCCAAAAATACCTGGCCTCATCACTTTGCCCGGCTAAGCCTGTTGTTCTATCTGCCCCCCAAATGTCCCCATGATCTTGCAGAGGTCAATTAAGGTTTTGTTCCTTTTTTATTTGAGGAGGGTATTATGAATTTGAAATATAGTTTTTTTTTTAACCAAACCCTGGTAATTCTATACTTACAGCAATTTGTGTCACACATTAGAAATAGAAATTTTAATAGATACAGTTGTTATTTTAAATATCATATGATATCACTTATATGTGGAATCTAATAAAAAAATAATACAAATGAACTTATTTACAAAACAGAAACGGACTCACAGACAAAGAAAACAAATTTATGGTTACCGAAGGGGAAAGGGGAAGGGGAGGGATAAATTAGGAGTTTGGCATTAACAGATACTCACTACTATATATAAAAGAGATAAGCAACAAGGACCTACTGTATAGCACAGGGAATTATATTCAATATCTTGCAATAACATATAATGGAAAAGAATCTGAAGCTGTATACCTGAAACTAACACGATATTGTAAATCAAATGTAGTTTTAAAAAAATATATATATATATACATAGTTGCTATTTTCTAATTAATGTTTACTGTTTTCACAATAGCTCATTGCAAAAAAAACTACTCTTTCTAACTTGATTACTTGCTCTTCCTCCCCCTTTTCTTGTTTCTGATGTGTCTGATTTTAAAGCTGAGATTGTCTGATGTGTGGTAATTCACTTTATTAATTGGAACAATTTGTCCCAACATGACATTCTGTCAAAAGCCAGTCTGTTTATGCTTCACTTACTCAGTGTACATTGGGAAGAAAGTGCTCAATATCTTCATAGATTGCTTGGATTATTCTACAGAGTCATTCACTTACTGAACAGGTTATATCTCAGGGGTTTTTTTAGACTTTTAAAAGGAATTTAGAAGCAAATAAAAAAATTGGATAGGACGAATCCATTTAATAACCTTTGTTTTTAGTGGAAAATGGTAAAAGTAAAATTTGCCAAATTGTTATAACATCTGACAATTTTTCAATTTGTATGATATCTTTTGCATATGGTTCATAACTATCTACTTTAAAAAAATAGAACTACATCTATTTAGCAATGGAGAAGTGGGAATAAGATCTTTACGAAGAAAATATCCCTCTGTCAGTGTTTCTGACAGAAGTAAATCTCTCTGGAATATTCAGACACTGTTGCAGCTATGCCAGCACTTTATCTTTAAATCTCATAGTAATATTAGACTCCAGTAGGGCATTCCTCAGTTTTTACTACCTGTGCAACAATTACTGCTACCACCACAGCAGGATAAGTAGGCAAATTTGGGCTCTCTCTTCCTGTTCAAGCTATTGCATCAGTAATAGTGCAAAGCGATCCCATTTGGCATGAGGCTTCCAGGCAGATGGGGGAGAAAGACAGGTGAAGATTCCTTCACAATTGAAGGTGATCTAGAATATCACATGATAATCTGTGATATTAAGTATGATGTTATAGAGGAAAACTGGTATTATGTAGGAAAGTATATAGGAAATTTTCAAGACTTCACTCAGTGTGGTGTGTGCATAAATAACATATTCCTATCAAAAGAAACACGAGGTCCATTTAATCCATTAAAGCCAATATTTGGCTTTAGTTCACCCTCTCTAGCAGCACTGTCAAATAAAAATATAATACAAGCCACATATGTGATTTTGAATTTGCTAGTAGTCCCATTAAAAAAATTAAAAGCTGATGAAATTAATTTTAATAATGTATTTTATTTAACATAATATGTCAAGCATATTTCAATTATTTCAATGTATAATCCGTATTTTAAAATTTTTTAATAAAATATTTTACCTTCTTTGTTCATATTAATTCTTTAAAATCCAGTGTAAATTTTACACTTTTAGCATATCTCAATTCAGTCCAGCTACATTTCAAATGCTCAATAGCTACACGTGACTGGTTATTGGGATTGGACAACACAGCTCTATAGCACCTGTTCAACATCTCTTTACTTGTTCTTGTGCTCCCATTAGGCTAGGAAACACATCATCAGACATTTTTTAAATACTCTGAAAATTAGTTAAAATTATGTGTTACCAGTACCTAATACCGGAACCTCAGACCTTACCGATTAGTCAGAGAGTTCAATGTTATAATCATTGGTTAGTCAATTTTTTTCTTTCATGTGTAGGCATATAGCTAATTATGAAACCCAATTTTTTGTTTATCAATATAAGTAAATATGCAAATGATATATCATGAAAAGCAAACAATGGAAATGAATTTAAATGAACAAAATTTTTCAAGATATTAATTTCTTATAACTAAAAGTTACTCTGCTTCAGTTCATGGCTGTTAGACCACGAGATGAATATAAGAAATATAAGAATAAACCATATAAAAGTCAGAGGAAAGTTTAGCAATACTGAATTCACCAACACAGGAAGTCTACTAATAAAATAATTATAGGCTCTGTCTAGCCTCCCTGACATATATCTTCCTGACTCACTTGATTAGCTAAATGGACTGAATAAAGAAAATGCATCTACCAATAGAACAAAGAGGAAAGTTTCTCTGTGTTAACATTTATTAATTTCAGTCCTAAGACCAATATACATATATCACAATTATTTTTAATATGACTATGTCTAAATTCACGATTGATACTAGGGATTGACATAGAAACTGACGGTCAGATGATGTCACTATTCCTCAAATTCATATTAAAAACTGTACCCATATTACGACCTGAGGTGCTAGCGCTTCCCACACTCCATAGTGTCCTTGGCTTCCTCGCCCCTCCCAAGGATCACGCAGTGCTTCATTACACGTTGCACACTCAGTCTCACTGCAGAATGCTCCTTCATACTCTTGCTGTAGAGAAAAGTTCCTGATGCTGCATACACTGTTCCCCCTGTCCTAATTTATCTCTTCATCTATTCATTCTTTTCATCTACTGAGCTCTTCGTATTTCCTAATGATCAGTGAAATGTATGACTCCTGGGTTATAATGTTTTGCCTTCTTAGGTTCTGTTACCATCACAAGCAACCTCAAAATTACTGTGAATGACCCATCTAGCACCTAACAGAAGCTCAGACTCTTACTTTTCTAAAGTTCAAGAACCTTTATGTCTACTCACCCATACCAAAAACCAAATATACCTTGTCATCACTTGAATTTTTTCTGTATAATAAATCTTAAAATCCAGAATCTTAGTCTCAATATAATCTCCTAATTCTCACATGTCCTAACTCCCCTAACAAAGACCATTTGCATTTTTAAAGACCCCATTTGTTTACTTACCTTGTCAAGACCAACACCATGTATAAATTGCATCCTGTTTTCACATCCTACTTTCCTAGCAAGACCTAAATCCTAAAAACCTTTGCTTTTCAGACCTTATTAACAAATGTTCCTGCTATTTGGGGCAAGATTGATCATTAATATGTGTGATCATTGTGCTTCTTTGAACCTATTTTCCCTGGATCTCCTTATCCCCAAATATCTTCTACATGAACCCCTTAAATGTGCAGGGGCATTCTCCAGGCATCCATCTTACCACTGCCCTTCTCATTCCATCGATTCTCCTGGACCAATATCTTCCTACTCTGAATTGTTAACTATGGTTCATATGCTTATGGACCCCAACTTTTGGTCTGCATTCTGTTTGGCCTTGTGAGCCTTAGACTCTTTGTTGTATATATTCACCTACAAGACCAACAAACAGCCCCAAATTAGCACAGTCCCAAACTGAAAATATTATTTTCCTCACTATTCCAAACTGCAACTCCTCCTATGTTTTCTTTCTTAGTTAATGTAAAAAAAAAGTATATTAATATAGCAAAGTATAATAAGCTCACATCAAGGACATTAAATAAAAATGTAGCAGTGTGGCGGGTTTAGGTAGAGATCATAAATTCAAGTATCAACAGAGTGTCACTTATGACTGAAATAGCTGCAGGCAGTGGAAGATGAAGTCAACTGGAGAGGGAAAATTCGAGGCACTCGAATTCACATTTTATTAAAACTCTGAAAGGACCAAACAATACAAACCTACGGCTGCATCTTGCCTGTAGGTTCCTGTTTATAATGTACTTTAAGTGAATGTTTCTGACCAGTTGGCACAGGTACAAGAAACATGAGGCTGCAATTTCTGGGCACTTCTGTGAATTGACATTCTTGCTAGGATTGATCTCACTTATTTTAGTACATGATTTGAAAGGGAGAATACCCTCAATACCTCAGGTTTTCAGTTGATTCTCAGTTAACATGAATAAACTACAAAGTGCGAATGTCCTTGCAGATGGAGCAAAAGGAAAGAGTTCACTCAGGCAGCTGCATTCCACTCTCCTGGAATAGAGAGAGGTACCAAAAGGGGCTGAAGAAGGGGAATAAACTCCAAAGAGAAGAGGTGAGTAGGAATCTTGAGGTCTAGGAAAACAGGAGATACAATGGAGTTTGGTATGGTTCAGAAAGAAAAAATGCATTAAATTAAATCAAATCAAATGAATGGATTCTCCTATCCAAGAATGCCTACAAAAAATTAAAAGTCAACAGTTTGGGGAAAAAAAGGTGAAGAAAGTATGTTTTTAGCCTCACCTAAAAATACTGGGAAGCCTACTTTGAAAACAAACACAGCCTTATTCAATAATTTCCAAAACACTAAAATTGTGTCTTATTAGGAAATTGGACAAATGACAGGAAATTTACTAAGACTGAAAATATAAGTGAGTTGAGTTTAGATGTTTTAAGACTCATGACTCTTAAGACATTAATGTAAATACTTACTGGTATTTTACAGAACAATTATGTCCTTCCTTAAAGAAATTCCTGATGTGAATAAATAAATGATTTTAACTTGGATAGATTGCATGGATTTAAGTTGTGTGAAATACTTATAATGTTTGAATTTAGCCATTTTGTTTATATCGTTAGGGTCATTGTACTTCCTTCTTTGGTTACTCATACTGTATCAGCCGAAACAGGCTGAGAAATACTGAATTAACAAATCAATTCCTAAGCACAGCAAAGCTTTATTTTTCATCACAGATTGAACAAATTCTTTTCTACACATAGTTCCTCAGGGATTCAGGCTGTCAAACAATTCCCCATCTGGAAAGATGCTACTCCTCATAGCAAGGGGAAGAGAGAAACTGGAGACTATTTTATGAGCCTTTCATGGTCTCATTCTAGACAACTTCTGCTCCCATTTCATTGACCCACGTTCATCACATGGCCCCAATTAACTGTGAAGGAGCCAGGAAACATAGGGAAGCAAACAGAATGTTTTCAGAGCATACCTTCCCTGATAAAATGGAAAGAGCAGAGAACCAGGTGGTAAAGGAACCTAGATTCTGGTTGTATCTCTGCCAGTCCCGCCACACAGGAGCCTGGGCAAGTCATTGTCTCGCAGTGCCCAGGACTGGATTGCCTACGAAAAGGGGCCCCTCCCTCTCCCTGATTTTTAGCAACATCTTCAGAGGAACTACAATAACAAAGAAACAGATAAAAATAAATTCTCCTCTTTAACCTATCTCCCCAATTGCCCTCTGAGACAACTTAGGTGTCTCTGCTGGTGGCTCTGAAACATCTTTCTAAAATTAATATAAAGTTAAAAGGCCCCAAATTTTATTCTTCCCTCCTGAACAGGTGTATTTCCATATCTAATCAAAGGAATTAGCTTCCTAAGAGATTGGCTCCCAAAATGGATTTTTCCTAGAGCACACGCACATTTTTCCTTGAATGGGTGGGTGACAGATGTGGGGAGATGTCTATTTTCTCAATGCCTGAGCAGCTAGACATAGCCCGTGGCAGCTGAAATCTGTCATTTCCTGAACAAGCTGACCCCTCCTTTTACACTAGGGTTCCACAGAAATGCTGTTATGTCTTTTATGTATTAAAAAGTTGGAAAATACTAATCCAAATGATGACCTGTATATTTCGTTACTTACTTTCCAATTCTATACATCTAATTAAATAGAGCTCCAAACTGCATAACTGTTTTCTCCCCACTCACTTGAAACTAGACTGTATTTTGGAATTCAAGGTGTCTGCAGGTGATTGCATTCCCCTCTGCTTTTTACAGCATCTCTTCAAGCTTGACATACTGCTTTACCTGCTTTTCCGGTTCATTGACGAGAGTGTTAAATTTAAGTCTGGGCCCAGTACCAATCCTTGAGGCCTCCCACTAGACACCTGTTCTAATTTGATATCCCATGATTTATCATTACTTAGTTTGCAGTTCTTCAGCCAACCTGTGATTGGCCTCGTAACAGAATCTCTGTGATTCTTGATAAAACTGACTGTGTGAAAGTATTTACAGTGCTGAGGCCAAAAGCCAGTGATTCTCAGTCCAGTGGGAGATTTCTTTATGTGTTCATTGCTGGGAAATGTTTTTGGTAGGACTATTAATCACAAAATCTTAAAAATAATAATCTGTGAAACTAAGGCTTGCAGAATAAAGCTGTTAACTAATCTTCATCTGTAAATTAGTAGTTGGAATCAAATTTCCAATACTTGGCTACACATAAACACAGAATAAGTTGCTCAGAATTTGAGACCTAAAGCAAGGCAGCTGAAGTCATCCCTGCCTTCCTTGGTGAATCTATTCCTCCCGTAAGCCGTCTATCTTGATTAATACCATCAAGTGCCGTTAACTCTTCACCCCATCCTTTCCACTGCCTCACCCACAATTCGCCTCCCACACCATCATCAACTGACACTGATAAATAGGCCCTCTTAAACTTGGTAGGATCTATTGCACTGTTTGCTCTAATTCCTAAAAACAAAAATTCAATTTATAGGCACACAGATCTGAGCCAATTATTAACTCTATAATCTTGAGCAAATTACTTATTTTCTGAAATGTGTTACCCTTACCTTTAAAAGAAAGGGAAATAATGACTATGTCACAAGATGGTTGGGAATCCATATTAAGGTAGGGACCATTATTAAATCCTCAGTATCCTGTCTGGAAAATTGAGGTGTCATAATACATTTTCCTTTCCTTTTCTATACAAGTCCCTGTATCCCTTCTTCCAGCCTCTCTTCTCTCCCTCTGTGCATTCAAACGGCACTCACAGTGACTTTTCTGGATAACAAATTAAATTATGTAATTTCCTGCTCAAAAATATTGTATGGCTACTACTTCTATGGAAAATAATATCCACAGTCCAGAATGGCATCTCGTATGACCCCACTTGTACAGCCTGAGATTATAATACATACTTCCCACTTCTGAGACTATATAAGTCTTTGCATGTTTGTTCAAAGAATTTATACTTCCTTCCCCATGTAAAATAATCATTCTTTTCTTAACTTTCAAAGCTCTCAATTTAAATATTTTTAGCTCCCAGAATTTGCTAGACGCTGGTTTTGGCACTGAGGATATGGCAGGAAATAAAACAGGTCATCTTTGTAATTGTGGAGTTTACTTTCTCTCGGGGACAGAGAAAATAAACAGTAAATATGTGCTACAGCATCAGTTAGAGTCAGGTGCTATTGAGCTATAGCGGGTTGTCAAGAAAACCATTGTGAATAGGTGATGTTTAAACAAAGAACAGAATAAAGTGAAGAGATGAGCCATGAATAGGTCTGAGAAAAGTGTTCCCAACAAAAGAAATGTCAAATAAAATGACCAACAAGAGAATGTAAGGCTCGTTGGCCCGGGTGAAAGGAGGCCCGGGGGGTAAGAGAAAACATCGACCAGTATGAGGTAGGAGAGGCATCGGGACATAACGACCTCACCTGTTCTGGGAATCAACAAGAGACTCTAACTTCCTGCCCAGAAAACAATGGGGCTGACGGCAAAGGAAAATGGGCTTACGCCCCACAACAGACCAACCAACACCTGGCCCTGCTGTATCCTAACCAAATAAGGAATTACCGTGTATAGCAAACCACCCCCTCCCCTTGCAAGCCGCCTTCTGCTTTTACCCCAATAAAAATCCCCCTCATCCAGTACTGGACGCGACTTCTCTGGCCCCTTTCTCTCGGACCAGTGAACCTCGCCCGGGAGCGCTCCCTAATAAAGCTCACTTGAAGCTTTCCTCTGTTTCACGGTGCCGTTTGTTAAGATCCAACCTTACAGAGAACATTCCTAGTGTTTTAAAGAAATAGCAGGAAGGTTAATCAGGCATGGGGGGCTCCACCCAAGATTCCAAGATTCAAGTGCTCCCCTTCCAGAATGTAGACTTGTTTCTGGGAATTGGCTGCCCATCCACGGACTACATTTCCCAGCATCCTTTACATCTGTGTCCTTGTGGCTAATTCTTGAAAATAAGATGTAAGCAAAACTGATACATATGGGGTGGGAGGGCAAAGCTGGGGCGAAGTGAGAGTAGCATCGACGTACATACACTACCGACTGTAAAATAGTCGGCTGGTGGGAAGCAGCAGCATAGCACAAGGATATCAGCTCTGTGCTTTTCGATGACCTAGAGGGGTGGGATAGGGAGGATGGGAGGGAGGCTCAAGAGGGAGGGGATATGGGGGCATGTGTGTGCATATGGCTGATTCACTTTGTTGTGCAACAGAAACTAACACAGTATTGTGAAGCAATTATACGCCAATAAAGATCTATTTTAAAAATACCCAAACGGATAAGTGACACATCCTGGCCTAAATCATAAAAAAAAAAAGAGGTGTGCACCCCACCCTCTATTCCCTCATTTGAATGCAGAAAAATCTGTGCTCTTGTATTCTATATTTTTTAAAATTTTGTGTATTATAATGTTTTAAATCTTAAAAAATCCTTTTCGGTTGGGGAGACTGTCCCTCCTGGGGCTAGCCAATCCTTAGAGAAAGCAAAGGACTCAGCAGGAAGCATCACCTTTGATATGCAAATGAACCAATTCAGAGCCTTACCTCTTCTATCTGGCCCATGCATCCCTGTAGGCAAAACTCCTCTGCCCGAATCATCCCTAGGGCCAAGTACCAGGTATCTAGCGACCACCCCTATAGTTTAAAATCCTCTGAAATTATTCAAACTAGCCAATCCCAATTGTAACCTGTTTGCCCTGCTCTGTCTTGTCTGCCTGTGAAAACCCCAATAAAGGTCCTAAGCTTTCCCCTTACTCCTGTCTTCTACCACCTGACTAAAACCTGGCACGTCTCTGTGACATCGTATGGCATGTGGTAACCCCATCTCTAGGACCTGCGACTAAAACAAACTGTTTTCTTGTGTCTCCTGTGTCTCCACTTGTGGTTACACCTGACTGACCATCACATAAAAGAACACAAAACAGTTCTTCAGGATAGACGCCAGAGCCTTTCGCCAATGAATCCAAGTCAACACTGCTGGGACAGAGTGAACGAAGTGATGCAGAAGTCTCTGAAAGGTGCCCAGGAAGTAAGCAGACCAAGTAAAGAAAGATTCTGGTTGAATTTAAGAAAAAAGAAAGAAAGAAAGAAAGACTGATTTTATTTTGGAGGAATAATCCTGAAGAGGACTGACTGTCAAGGGGCTGTGGGGTGTGGGGTGTGGGAGACTAAATTCCTCAAGAGTCAAGAGACTCACGCAGTAACCTACCTGAGAACTGACTGCCACTCAGAACAGATTAGTACAGTAATGATGAAAATGTGGCGAAGTCATAGTTCAATGACATTTTGAAAGCAGAGGTTAACAATATTTGATATGGGACTGTGAGAGAGAAATGTCGATAATAACTCCAAGTTTTATGCATGAGTAGTTGGGTAAACAGAGGTGCCACTTACTGTGAAAGTAAATATTAGTAGAGGACCCATTTGTGGGGGCATGTGTAAGAGCTCTGTTGAGAAATATTCATTTTGAGATGTCTCTGAGACATCCAATTATAGATGTCAAGTAGGCAGTTGGATTTGTAAGTCTGGAGTTCAGGAGAGAGGTTAAAATAAAGATGTAAGTTGAGAGTCATCAAAGTACCTGTGTATTTATGGCCATAGAATGCATATTTGTTTTTACAATACATTATTTTTCATTTATCTGCATGATACAGTGTAGTAAACACTTTTCTTATGCCATCCACCGTGTTACAGTGAATGCCTTGTCTTGAAGATCCATTCACCCAGCGATACGCTGATTTCCATCCTTCTTAAAGCTTTACTTTTTTAACTCTGATATTTTGAGTTAATTCTAATAACTCAAAGAATTATTGAGTTATTAGAATTCCAAGAATAACCCTTTGGCTTAAGCCATCTCAATTTGGTATCCATTATTTACAAACCAAAAGAATCTTAAGACAACAGCAGTCATTCATTTATGTACCTATTAATTCATCTATTTTAGCCTATTTACTTGCATTCGTCTACTTGGCAAGGGTTGAAAAGGATGAATGTGTGCAAGGCATCAGTGGCTGGACAGGTGAGGAGGAAGGGATACTTAGAGTACAGTTTCTATTGATCATTTATAGCTTCGATATTAGCAGTTACCTACAGACCGTAAAGGCTTAGCTACAGACATAGTCTTAAAATTCATTAGGGACTTTAATGAAAGCCTTAATTTTTGGTGGCTCAAATACACCCACTGAAATGATCGGCTACTAGCAATGCTAATTTTACCTATTCGGCCTCTTCTCAATCCATTCTCTACTGTTGGAGTGAGCTATCACTCTTCCCACCTCTCTCAAAGCTGACAGTGTGGAGAAGGGGCAACCACTGTCAACCACTTGAGTGTCATAATTTCTTATAAAGCATAAAATATGAAACTAGGAAACTTTGATGCATTTAAATGTTTGGTATACAATACTACAAACTAGAATGTACAATACCTTACAATATAGACATAGAAAAAGTTCCTACTATTTTACAATGACTCTTGTAATTGTACCAATATTACATCTGTGTCATGGAGGATTCATACTCTTACATATTTTCAGTCTCCACTGGAGAGTCCCCTTCAGTCAATCAGGGACATTCTCATCTATTTATTAGTTTCACATGTTATATCACCACCCATTTAATAATTTACAGTATGCTTTCAAAAATAGTGTGCATCCTGTTCTTCGTCTACTTCTCACAATGTTGCTTGACAACTTCACAAAGGAGGCTTCTCATCCAAGTTTTCAAGTTAACCGTTTTCCACATTTTCTGACTCTTCCTTAGTATCTTTGTCTACCATCTTGTCATTGATAGCTGTCCTGTATGTCTGCTTTCTCTTCAAACCGACTGTATAGCAAACTCAAACATTATACTGTTTTTGAAAATCCTTTTTCAATCTATAGTGAGTGTCATGAATACTCTCAATACCTATCTGTCTTCTGCCTATCCCAGGGCTCAAGGATGCTAACCCCTGGGAGCCCTGATTACTTTAGCGAGGAATTGGATAATGGATAAAGCCCCAGTTACTGCTAAAGAGAAGTAGCTTCTTCCTCCATCCCATTCACTCTCTTACTGAATCACTGCCAAGCAATCAGCTGAGCCAGTGAGTAATCCCAAAGCAAAGGGCATGGTATGATTCCTTCGATTTTTCACATCTTTTAAAGATTCATGTGCTTTGCACTTCAGCACTGATGCAAAGGAACCAAACACCACTATTAGACCTGCACTGCTCACATTTTGTAAAGATCTGAATTAATGAAACACATCTTGACAAACAAGTGAGCCTTAAGTATAGTAGATGCCCAGTGAAGTTTGTTGATATGACTTGAATGTAATTATCTGCTTGAAAGTGAAGAAAAGACTACTTGTGCTTAAAGGATTTTTAAACACAAGAGAATTGACTATTGATCAGAATGATCAGGAAAGTTTCTTGCCAACTATTATATTTTAAGGGATAGGTATTAGAGCAGTATTAAAATTCAAAAAGGAAATATCCATTTGAGACATTAAAGACAGTATTTGAATTTGAGGTAATCATGCTTCAGTGGTAATAAGAAAACAATTTTAAGCAATATAATATATATGATGCTAGAGCTAGTAAAAACCACAATACATAGTGCTTTATCAAATTCTAGAAAACATTATTTCTGATATTGCCCATTAAAATTCTGTATCCAGGTAATTGGGGCTAATGGAGAAGATGATCAGAATCAATGTCAAAGCAATCCAATCTTCTTTCTCTAAAACAAGCCTGTCTCCTTTACTGAGAACTATCTTCAGGTCACTGAGATGTACAGCATGACACATAAATTAAGGAGACCTAAATCATATTTTCTTGTCAGGAACTATCTTTCATAAGCTGTTTAATCTTCATAGAACTTAGTTTCATCTATAAAAGGAGGGGATTTGATTAGAATATATCTTAAATGTATTTTTACCTTAGCCTTATAAGAATCTAAAAAATGTCAAATATGTTGCTGTGTCATTTTTGTGCATTTACATTTGGTAGTAAGATATCAATTCTGTAACAATAATTATTGTAATGGGGACATCTATATATAGATATATAATACCTGTATTTTAGATGTTGTATCAAGAATGTTAACTTAATCTTCCCATCATTTCTATGAAGTTAGTCTTAACTATTTCCATCTTATAAATGAAGAAATATTATCAGAGAATACAAATATTTTGCCTGAGGTCCTAGAGCAGGATAATGGAGAACTGAATCCATTCTAACACTATTAAGACTAGGGTGTAAGAAGAACAAAAAGAAAACCAGGCTACAAACTGGACTTCTTCACTTTAAATATTGCATGCTGGGAGACGGGCACAATATTGCAAATCAACTATATTTCAATAAAAAAAAATAAAACATAAATATTGCTGCTAGAAAGATAGATTAATGCTACGCTGTCTTGAATGAATCTTCAAATAATAAAATATTTCAAAGAATAAAAAGAATATTTTACAATCTTCAAATGCAAACTAAAGAGCTATGCAAATAGATTCTTCTCTTCTACTGTATTTACAAGCACAAGCTTAAAAAAAGGCTTACATGCTAACCTAATGAAAGAGACAAACAGTTATAAAAGTCTACTATCTAGAATTATTAATTGGATTTTACCTTGTATTTCTGCAAATATTCTAATGGGAGAATTCATATTCATGGCATTTAAAAAACTAAAATTCTATTCTTTCTGAGAATTCTACTCTCCACATAATTACATGATTGGTCAGTGGGAAGTTTCAGCTACCGGAGCAGGAAATGTAGTAGCTTGGGAAAATTTTAAGTAGTAGATCTCCAGAAAAAAATAAAAGTTTCATATCATATAATAATCATTTCTTCCATCTTTAAAAAATTCTTGGAATTTTAATGTCAATGGCTAAGACTTACATTGTGGGTGGTATGGAAAAAGCAAGCTCATGTAAAATGGAAACAGAAAACCCAAATAATCAATTGAAAATTGTCATAAAATCAAAGACTATTAAGGGATTTCCAAAATCATTTTGTCCGGGGTTCTCATCCTACAAGCGAGGAAAATTGAGAGCTAGACAACTTTTTTCTTATTCAAATCAAAAGGTCAATGTTAAGGGGACAGCCAAGAACTGAACCTCCTAACACACAACCAAGGGCTCTTTGCATTGTTCTGATTTTCATATCAGGGTCCACATTCATGACCAGTCCTTCATTCCAGGTCTGAATTACCTGGGTGTGGGTGTGGGTGTGTGAAGACAATTTTTATTCATTTAGCAAGTAGCTGCTAAGTATCCACTTTGTGTCAGACCCTGCAGGAGACTCTAGTAATATGTTAGGACAAAAGTGATAAGGAGTCAGCCATGGAACTTTTGTCAGTGGATAATTACATATGAGGATAAACGTTGTGAAGAAAATGGAGTTGGAAGAGGCAAACTGAGAGCAGCAAAATATTTTCCTGAATCGATGATACCCGAACTGACATCTGAAGGATAAGTTAAAAAAAAAAAAAATCCAAAAAACAGATGATGAGTTTTAGAGGGCCAAATATGAGCAAATACCACGGGCAGGTAAGAAGATTTTTTAAAAAGGAAGGAAGAAAGTTTACTTAACAGGGACATAGAGGACACAGGGCAGAGTCATACAGGATGCGATGGAGCCAGGCAAGGTCTACAATGCACAATGCTTATAAGCCTGTGGTAGTGAATAATTTTTTGTGTCAAGGTGACTGGGCCACCAGGTACCAGCCTCTTTGGTACTCTGATATTAGGTTAAATGTTATTCTGGGTGTGTCTGTGAGGATATTTCTGGATAAGATTAACATTTGAATTGGCAGAATGAGTAAAGCAGATTGCCCTCCTCACTGTGGGTTAGTATCACCCGATCCGCTGAAGAAGGTGGAGTAAGAGAGAGTTCACTCTCTCTGCCTGTCTTCGAGTTGGGCTATCACTCTTCTGCTGCCTTCAGACTTGGACTAAAACTGGAATTTCTACCATCGGCTCTCCTAGCTCTTGAACTCAGACTTGGACTAGAATTTGCACCCTCAGCTCTTCTGAGTCTGAAATTGTCAGCCTCCGTAATCTTATGAGCCAATTCCTTATAATACATTTCTTTACACACACACACACACTCACACACACCTTTTTGGTTCTGTTTCTCTGGAGAATCCTGACTAATACAGCTATTTAAGAACTGCTTTTTATCTTTATGGAAAGAGAAACCAGAAACTTTTGAAATGTGTAAGCCCAAGAAGTAACATGATCAAATTTGCATCTTGCAAAGGCTGTTATGCTTGCAGTTTGTACAGCTGCCTTGAAAAAGCCCACACAGGATAAATGAAGACCTTTCAGGGAGAAAAGCGTATTTTAGCAGTTCAGGTTAGTGCTGATGGCAGTTTGGAAGAGAGGTTCCCAGGGAGACTCTGAGATTCCTTGCATTTTTTTCATCCACCAGTGGTAGTTATTTTCTTCCAAGTTATCAGAACAATAATTTTCTATGTACGTAGATATTTGCAACAAGAAAATCAGTTTAAGCCTTTTTTATTTATGCAAAGAATTTAAAATATTACCCACAAGTACATTCTCAAAACTATTGTTTTATTGTTTCTGATTTACTGTCTTATATGTAAATGGTAAAATCAAGACAGACTGATTATAATTCTACGTATCTGTTATGTGAAAATGACTTAGTATCGATACACATACCTTGTGGAGTGTGTGGCACGTGGTTAAGGGTTTACTAAATGCCCTTTAATCATTCTGTCCATTCATTCATGGTAACCAAACACTAAATTAAGTCTTCCTGTTTCTTCTAAAGTCAAATTTTAAAAATTGTTTCAGTTAGAATAAAAAAGACACATGTGTAAGTAATAAATGTGTCTGTTTATAGAGAAATTTGAATATATATACACACACAGCATATCCTAATTAACAGAACATAATTGTGAAAAAAAAACACTGAAAATCAAATACTACAAAGAGATGACTGAATATGGTATTTATGAAATACTTCTAAGAATTTAAGAAATATTCATAGATAGTAGACTTAGCTTATTATTCTCATATTGCCTTATCAACTTTTAAGCCCGATCAAAATCAACATTACTTGTGTTCCTAGCCTAACCTTAGTTCTGTTCAGCAGAAGGCTGCCCAAATATCATCCATTTTCCTATGAACAGTTGTATTATGCCCCAAATAAATTTTAGGAAGTGAAGGAAGTTTTATATTATTGGGGAAGTTTGTTTTGTTTGTATTCCAATGGAATATATATCATATAAATGATATATATTATTTACAAATATATATTATTTATATAATTTATAATTTGCAAGTTATATTTATATGATATATATACATATATAATTTACATATTATTTATAATTATTGGGTTGGCCAAAAAGTTCACTTGGGTTTTTCCTTTTTTTTTTAAATGTTAACCACATATTTGTCTTTTTTTTTGAATTTTATTTACGTTTTTATACAGCAGTTTCTTATTAGTTAATCATTTTATACATATTAGTGTATACATGTCAATCCCTATCTCTCAATTCATCCCACCACCACCACCCTCCACCACTTTCCCCCCTTGGTGTCCATACGTTTGTCCTCTACATCTGTGTCTCAATTTCTGCCCTGCAAACCAGTTCATCTGTAACATTTTTCTAGGTTCCACATATATGTGCTAATATACGATATTTGTTTTTCCCTTTCTAACTTACTTCACTCTGTATGACAGTCTCTAGATTCATCCACGTCCTACAAATGACCCAATTTTATTCCTTTCTGTGGCTGAGTAATATTCCATTGTATATACGTACCACATCTTCTTTATCCATTCATCTGTCGATGGGCATTTAGATTGCTTCCATGACCTGGCTATTGTAAATAGTGCTGCAATGAACATTGGTGCATGTGTCTTTTTGAATTATGGTTTTCTCTGGGTATATGCCCAGTAGTGGCATTGCTGGGTTATATGTAGCTCTATTTTTAGTTTTTTAAGGAACCTCCATACTGTTCTCCATAGTGTCTGTATCCATTTACATTCCCACCAGCAGGGCAAAAGGGTTCCCTTTTCTCCACACCCTCTCCAGCATTTGTTGTTTGTAGATTTTCTGACGATGCCCATTCTAACTGGTGTGAGGTGATACTCATTGTAGTTTTAATTTTCATTTCTCTAATAATTAGTGATGTTAAGCAGCTTTACATGTGCTTCTTGGCAATCTGTATGTCTTCTTTGGATAAATGTCTATTTAGGTCTTCTGCCCATTTTTGGATTGGGTTGTTTGTTTTTTTTTAATATTGAGCTGCATGAGCTGTTTATATATTTTGGAGATTAATCCTTTGTCCATTGATTCGTTTGCAAATATTTTCTCCCATTCTGAGGGTTATCTTTTCGTCTTGTTTGTAGTTTCCTTTGCTTTGCAAAAGCTTTTAAGTTTCATTAGGTCCCATTTGTTTATTTTTGTTTCTATTTCCATTTCTCTAGGAGATGGATCAAAAAAGATCTTGCTGTGATAGGTCAAAGAGTGTTCTTCCTATGTTTTCCTCTAAGAGTTTTATAGTGTCCAGTCTTACATTTAGGTCTCTAATCGATTTTGAGTTTATTTTTATGTATGGTGTTAGGGAGTCTTCTAATTTCATTCTTTTACATGTAGCTGTCCAGTTTTCCCAGCACCACTTATTGAAGAGGCTGTCATTTTCTCCATTCTATATCCTTGCCTCCTTTGTCTTAGATTAGTTGACCATCGGTGTGTGAGGTGGTGAGCATCCTTATCTTTTCTATAAGATCTTATAGAAAAACCCAAACGAACTTTTTGGCCAACCCAATAATTTAGAGTAAAAGTAAGATGTCACAGAAAATTATTTTATTTTGTAATAATAAGAGCAAATATGCATCAAGTACTTATTTTGTGCTTGATAGTAAGTGCTTCAAACATATTAACTCCTATAGTATTTATGTCAACCCTATGAGGCAGGTACTACTATTATCCTTTTACACAGATGAGAGAACATCCTCAGTGATGTTAAATGACATGCCTAGGTTTTCCCAGCTTCTAAGTAGAAGAATGAAGATTTAAATTCAGAAGTCTGTCTCCATAACTAGCCTTGCTGGACTGTTTCTTCAGGTTAAGACTGCAGCACAGTTTTAACTGATGCAATTCTGATTTTTATCTACATATTCTTTGAATGTTCCATAATTTTCACTTAATGTGTATTTCTCTTTTATTTCTCTTTGTTCAGATAATTTTAAAGGGGTTCTACTGAAAAGATAAGTAAGTGTGGAAGAAAAAGTATTTGATGCTGTTTCCATTATAAGCATTTAAAATGCTGTACAGGAAAACAATTTATTGTTATTCATTGTTATAGTTATTCCCTACATACTTTTAAAGAATAGTTACAAGAATAGGTATATTATTGTTGTTAATTATTTCCCTTCCCTATACAAGAATGATATATTCTTTCCCACTGCCACGTGATTTACAATACCTCAGTGGGAGGAGTACATGTCTCTCTACTGGGACCAGTTTTTCCAATGGGATATAACACACATGACGCCAAAATATAAGTAGCTTCAAATTCCACGATGTCATTGGTTCCGTCTGCCTTGCTTTTTTCCTCCTACTATGAAAATTGTTTGTCATACTAGGCGGCCCCTTTCACCTAGATATTGGAGTGAAGAACACACATGCAGCAGAGATCCTCAGCTGACATGGAACATGAGTGAGAAAGAGATTGTTGTTGTAAGATGAAGAGATTTAGGGCCTGTTTTACCAGGTCACGGTGAAGGCAGAGAATATCCAAAGAAAGCCCAAGTAAGTAGATTCCCTAAACTGGGGACATAGAGTCTGGGGTGAAAAAGGCAGACTTTGCAGTACAAAGTTTGAGAGAGACATCTCTGGAAATCTGCAGAGTTCCCACATGAGCAGTTACCTAATCATAGCAGGAAACTACCCAACACTAAGTAAAGAACACCAAAAAGATAAGAGGTTTGGTGCCCAGCACTCACGTTAGGGTAAAGTGCCTATTCCCTCCGCCAGACTGGAAAAATTTATGACTCACAGGTATTGACTGGAACACAGAGAAGCGCCTTGCCTCATTAGTAGGGAATAAATAATCCTAAACTGAGTACTATTCCAGATATGCCTAACAACTTTTAAAAGGAGATGAAATGATCAAACTATTTTCAAGTAACTTAACTGCATACTAAACAAGGCTAATAACATTTATAAGAATATAAAAAACAGCATCCAAAGAGCAAAATTCACAATGTCTGGAAACTAATAAAAATTACCAGGCACGCATAAAAGCAGAAAACGATGACTCATAATGAGAAAAGTCACTCAACAGAAACTTACCTGTAATTGACAAAGATGTTAGAATTAGCAGACAAGGAAATTAAAACAGTCATTTTAACAGTATTCCATATGTTCTACAATTTATGTAGAGACATGGAAGATGTTAAAAAAAATACATTAAACTTCTAGGGATGAAAACTACAGTATTTGAGGTTAAAAATTCACAGTATGAAATTAATGACAGATTAGATATAGAGAAGAAAAGATTAAAAACTCAGTGATGGAGCAATAAAAACTATCCAAAATAAAACACAGAGAGAAAATAATTTGTCATAGGAGATTAAAAAAAAAAGTAAGACATAACTATGTGCTTCCTAAAACAATGCACTCCAAATATAAAGACACAGTGATAAATGGATGGAAAAAAGACATAACAAGCTAACATAAATAAAAAGAAGTAAGAAATGGCTATATTAATATCAGACAAAGTAGACTTCAGAGCAAAGAATACTACCAGAGATAAAATGGCCATTTCATAAGGATAAAAGTAACAGTTCCTCTGGAGACATCACAATGCTCAACATCTGTGCACCTAATCACAGAATTTCAAAATACAGGAAGCAAAAATTGATGGCATTGCAAGAAGAAATAGACAAATCCATAATTATAGTCAAAGATGTTAATACTCTATCAATAACTGAATGAACAAGAAGACAGAAAGTCAGTTAGCTTTTAGCAGACTAGAATACTATCAACCCACTTACTTAATTTACATTTATGGAATGCTTTATCCACTAAATACTTACGTTGGAAAAAAAGAAAGGTTGTAAATCAATTTTCTTAGCTTTCACCTCAAGATACAAGGAAGAGGTAATTAAACCTAGCATACACAGAGAAAGAGATATAATAAACATCAAAGTGAAATTCAGTGAAATAGAAAACAAATAATATGGAAAAATTTTTAAGAAGCTGGATCTCTGAGGAGATGAATAAATTAATATATCCCAGCCAATTACCAGGAATGAAAAGAATGAAAATATAAATTATCAATATTAAGAATGAGATCATAGCACTACAGATTCTACAGATATTAAAAGGAAAATAATTATTATAACTTTGTACCTAAATTTGACCACCAGGAAAAAATAGTAAAGTTTCTTTAAAAACACAAACTGCTAAAAATCACTCCAGAAGAAACAGAAAACTTGAATAGCCCTATATTTACTTCAAAAATTGAATTTGTATCTAAAAATCCTTCCACAGGAAAAGAAACTTCAAGCCCATATGGCTGCACCGGTGAATACTACCAAACATTTAAGGAAGAAAAAAAAAGTCAATTCTATACAAAATTCCAGAAAATAGAAGAGGTTCTACTTCCCAATTCATTCTCTAAGTCTAAATTACTCTAATTCCCAAACTTGATAAAGCCATTCCAATAAAAGAAGATTGCAGACCAGTATCCCTCATGAACACAGGTACGAAAACCCTACTTTCTTTTTCAGCAGATTGAATCTATCCAACAAAACATAAAAAAGGTAATGCAATATAACTAAGATAGGTTCATCACAGAAATGCAAGGTTGACTGTGAAATCAAGTGAATCTGTGTAATCTATCGTATTCACAAAGAAAAAAATAAAAACAGGAAGGAAAATCATGTGATCATCTCATTAGACACTGAAAAATCATTATAAAAATCCAGAATTCATTCCAGATAAAAATCCTCAGCAAACCAGAAATAGAAAGAAAAATCCTCAACTTGATAAAGAACATATATAGATAGATAGATACACACACACACACACACATATATATATATATGTATAAAACCTGGAGCTAATATCATACTCAATGATAAAAAAATCTGAGTGCTTTCTCCCTAAAATCAGAGTAAGTCAAGTATGTCTGCTCTCACCATTTCTTTTTTTTATTGAGATATAATTGACATATAACATTATATTAGTTTGAGGTGTACCACACAATAGTTCAATATTTGTATATATTACAAAATGATCACCTCAATAAGTCTAACTAACATCCATCATCACACATAGCTACAATTTTTTTCCTGTGATGAGAACTTTTAAGATCTATTCTCTTAGCAACTTTCAAATTTACAATACAATATTATTATTACAGTCACCATGCTGTAGATTACAGACCTATGACGTTTATTTTATAACTGGAAGTTTGTACCTTCTGACCTTCACCCACCCCTCACCCTCTGCCTCTGGCAACCACCGATCTGCTCTCTCTACATATATGAGTTCGATTATTTTGGTTGCACCATTTTTACTCAACATTTGTACTCAAGGTGCTAGGCAGTGATTTCATAAAAAAATAGAAATCATCCAAATTGGAAAAGAAGCAAAAATGTCTTTGTTCCAGACAACATGATCATCCATCTAGACTATTAGATGGCATCTACAAAGAAGTTACCAGAACTAAAAAGTGAGTTCAGCAAGATGCAGGATAAAAGATCAATACAAAATAATAAATGTCCGTAAACTAGCAATAAACACTTGGAAAATAAAAATTTAAATTCCATGTACAATAGCCTAAAACTTCTATCTATGATAGCCTATTAAATTCTTAGGAATAAATGTGATGGAAAATGTTACACACTCTATAAAATATTTCTCAAAGAAATAAACAAGGACAAAAAATAAATGAAGACATAGCCTGTGTTCATGTGTAGGAAACCTCAATACCTTGTTAAGACATCAATATATTGTCTCTCCAAATGGATCTACAATTTCAATACAATGTCAGTTAATATCCCAGCAGGCTTTTCTATAGAAATTGAGAAAATCATTCAGAATTCATGTTTAAATACAAAAGGCCTAAAATAACCACAATAACACTGAAAAAGAGGAAAGAATTGGAGGACTAACACTGTCTGGTTTCAGAGCGTATTACAAAATTATAAAAATCAAGATGATGTTGTGTTGGAGAAATGACAGACACACTGATGAATGGAACAAATAGAGAGACCAGACAGACCCACACATATGTGGCTATCCCTTGCAAAGACGGAAAAGCATTTTCGTGGAAGAAAGATAATATTTTCAATAAATGATGTCGGAACAACTAGGTAGGCATATGCAAGAAAATGAACTCTGATTGATCGCTCTCACTGTATATAAAAATTATATATATATATATATATATACACACATATTTTACATTTCAGACCTGAATATAAATCCTAAAACTATAAAAAATCTAAAAGAAAGCATAGGCTAAAATGTCACATTGTATCAGGCAAAGATTTCTTAGGTACAATTCCAAAACTATGATCCATGAAAGAATGAATTGATAAAATGGACATCAGCAAAGTCAAAAACATCTCCTCTTTGAAGGACTCTGTTAAAAAATGAGACAAACCACAAAAATGGGAAAGAATTATTACATCACATAAAGGATTTGTATCAGAATATATAAATGACTATAAAAATCAATAATAAGTAAACCAGCAACCCAATTAAAAATTTAGTAAAATATTTGAACAAACAGCTCACCAGGGAAGGTATATGGATGGCAAATAAGCACAAAGAAAAATGCTTATTATCATTGGTTATTAAAGAAATGCAATTAAAAATCACAATTAGATATCACTACACATATACTGGAATACCTAGATTAAAAAGATTGATCATGGCAAACAGCGCTGAATATGTAGAGGAACTGAACCTCTTACACAATACTGGTGGGAATGCAAAATGGTAAATCCACTTTGAAGACAGTTTGTCAGCTTCTTAAAATGTTAAATACACACCAACCATATGATCTAGCCATTCCACTCCTAGCTATTTATCCAAAAGAAAATAAAAGTATATGTCAATAAAAATACATTTACCTTAATTTTCAGAGCAACTTTAATTTCAATAGCCAAAACGTGGAAACAACAAGTGAATGGATAAACAAGCTATGGTATATCCACACAATGGATACTAGTCATCAATAAAGAGAAATTAGTGATATACACTACAACATGGATTAATCTCAAAATAATTGTGCTAACTGAAAGAAGCCAGACAATAAGTAGTAAATACTGTATGATTCCTATTACATAAAATTCTAGAAAATGACAACTAATGTATCATGACAGGAACCAGATTAGTGATTGCCTAACACATAGGTGGGGGAGAGGCAGGGAACAAGGAATCTTTGGTGAGTTGTATATAGGTGCACTATTTTGAAAGTGGTAATTATTTCCTGGATGTATACTTATATCAAACTTATCAATGCTTTACATTTTAAATATGTGCAATTATGCTTCAATAAAGTTGTTAAAAGAGAAAACAAAGCGAGGTTGAAATTGGAAACTATATAGCTCCTACCCCTACCTAGGATAGAAATATATTTAAATTAAACACAATAAAAACAGCAATGTGTCTTTTTTCTTTATCATTTTTAAATCACCTTAACACAGAAAGTTAAAGGTTTTTTTACTTCTTTTTATATAGGCATTGAGAAGAGTATATTCTATTAAACAGTCCTACTTTGGATTTTGCAAGATGATATACCCATTTGCTCTCTTCTGCATATAGGCTAAATCATATCTCCCTTTGTGTTCAGAGAAACAATTTGTTTGCAGTGCCTTTGGACAATTACATATCTGATGTTTGCTTTATATCAAATAATTTCATATTCCCTCACTGTTAAACTTCATATATATAGTATTCATGTAAATTTTTCATTCAAATGTTCATTTAGTAAGAGCAGCCAAACTATGCAGGCACTGTACTGGGTTGTGAGGTTACAATAATGAAAAATGGCACGGCCATTGTTCTAAGTAGTTAAGAGTCTTTTAAAGGGGAGAGTCCCATTCAAATGAACAATTAATATACTGTATCATACATATAATAATCGAGAATCATAGACAGAATTGTGAGAAACAAAATGAATGGTTAATTTTGTCTAGGGAGTTGATGGAGTGCTGGCAGGTATGTTTCAGGGAAGGCTTCTGGAATTAGAACCAAATATGCTGAGTTTTGAAGGGTAAGAGTTGGTGGGGCAGTATACAAGATAGTGGTATGATCACATCTATGTGGAGAAGAAATAAACACATTAATGTTTAGCCTTAGTTTCTTACAATATAGGAACACTTTTACCAAACAATTATCAATGGCTTATCTAAATCTTTTAAAGTAATGATTTGTTGATGACTTTGAAACACAAATACTTTCATTATATTGTTGTTCTGTCACAACACATTATTGACTAAAGAGATGGCCATAACATTTTACATAAGAAATATATTTTAAAACTGTTTGCATCTTTGAGGTAATCCATGTGTATAATAGTGTTTTCCATTTGTATCCATCCTCTTTGTAATTACTAGTCTTAGCCTATTGCTGGACACTTCTGGGCTTTAGAGGAAACACTTTCTTGGGAATCTAAGTTGATTGAGAAAGGAAATTGTGCCCATCTTCTCTAATTTCATGACTTTTCTTTCCCCCCACCCCAAGAATAAAAGGAGGATTATGCACAGGATAACTAGTTTTATTCAAGGAAAACAAAGGTAGCTGTGATCCTTGAAAATACACAGAAGTAAAGTATTTGACATAAGGATATTCATTAGACCAATCTTTGACATTTCTTCTACCAAGGAAATACACTTCAGCAATCTATTTGTCCCCTCAGGTTAAAGGTTCCTTTGTCTCAGTTTTTGCAGTTAAGGGTACTGTTGATCCCTAAACTTCCATGATCAAATTTTTAAAAGAGACCATATCTTAAAGCTTCTCTGCCCAAGCCATCTTGGGAAATAAAAGCACAAACATTCAAGTGTAATATTTCTCCAAGTGGTACAAAATAATACCTTTAAATATTTGGAACATGTACAGTATAGCCTTAAGCTTTAAGTCTAAGAATCATTTGGAACATAGAAACATCACATCAAAGTACAAAATATTTTACAAAGTCTTGACACTTTGTAAATAGTTGATAGAATATAAAATATTCAAATATGTCTCCAGTTGATGTATGCCTATAGAAGATTCTGATTTTTTCTAAATATTAGGAAAATATTAAGAAGGGAATCTCTTATTTTTTATATGATTGAGTAAAAATCTATCAAAATGAAAACGTCATTCAACAAGAGTTACTATTGGATACATGTAATCCTGAGGAAATGCCTCCTCAACTACTGCCTGAAAACATTTCTAGAATTACTTATTTTTCATATCAATTAAACATTTTATTGACTTTTTTTCCTTATCACCAGGTATCTGTAATCTTCCCTACAAACATCTTGTCTTTTCCATTTTTAATCATATTTAGTTTTTGGCAACTGAAGCTTGTATAATTATGTTGGACCCAGGATCCAATGTAGAAAAATTATAAAGTCCAAAAATTTTTTCTTTGGCTTATCTCCCACCTCTAGTGTTTCATAGAGTAAAAGCATTTCTATCAATGTCTTTTCTGGATACCCGGGGTACTATTCCCAGATTCTCTTTGCTAAACTCTACTGAGGGGTTAGCTCCTAAAAACATATGTTTATACTTCTATGGGGCTTTTGCTTTCCTGATAATGGGAACCAGAATGGAAATCTGATAATAGAAGACAAGATAGGCACTGCTCATGAAGGTAGCCACATTCACCATCAAAAAGCCATCTCTGCCTTCTGAGCATACATAGAAAGTGTCTTCCAATAATAACCTGATTGTTCATTAATTAAATCAGCATTCATGTTCGAAGAAAGTAAAATGAAAGCATGCATATGTAAATTTGTGCTATTGGCAGTTTAAATAGTTTTGCCCATGGATTTCTAACTTCTGCATGTAACCTCATTTCCTCTTTATAGTATAAAACTTTCAGAGAATGGTAAGAGGAAGTAACAATAAAAGTGCTCCTGTGAGTAACAATTAGTTGCTTTATGAGAAAGAGAGGCTTCTAAACACAGGTCAAACATTGTCCTTTGCATCTCACCTGAAGCACGCCGGCCACTCCAGTCCACCAAATGCAGTTCCCTTGGGACCTACGCTGGATGGACACACAAGGTCTCATGAGGTAAAAGGCTAGGACACTTGCTCTTTCTGACCAGGCAGTGCTGTGGCTGATTAATATCCACCCAAAGCCACAATCACCTTCTGATCTGAGGAGCAGGTGACGTGGAGATTCTGAAGTGTCTTGATAAATTATGCAGGCATATCAAACAATACACACAGCAGGTTAAAAAAAAAAGTCAGTCCCTAGAGTGGTTTGCTTTGTCCTTTTATAAACTGAATCTAGATAGCTCATCATCAATCACTGACAGCCCTTAGCATGACAATACTGGGAAATTAGTACTACATTGGTACCAAATAATGAAATGTTTGGGAAAGGAGAGAGGAAGGGAGGAATATAAACAAGGTTATTTTAACAGCCTTTGAAATTTTACTTTTTCCATTCTTTCTCTGAATAAGAAGACCAATTTATTCACAATATACGTCTTTCCTACACACCATTTTGTCCTAAGCCTTCCTTCCTCCTTGCCAATACAAATTATACCCATCCTTCAAGCATTTTTCAAGGCCTATATTAAAGGTCAAATGTTATCTGCTCCACAGTCATCCATTTTGTAACAACGCCAATTTTCCTGTGATTCCTCTGACAGTTATACATATGCTGTCAGAACTTCTAATAATCTCTTCCAGTTCAGTCACAAAGCATAACTGAAATACATCATTGTTCTTTTGCTTTTTTTGTGTTTACCTCATTTCCTTAACTATTCAGTAATTCTTAGGCACAAAGACTTTCACCTTGCATACACTGGGCTTTTAACAAAGAGTTAGTGCTTTAAAAATTATAGGAAAAATGATTCACCATACCACTTCGTTCAAAATTCACAAAACAGAATGTTAATTTGCACTACATGAGTTAATACATGGGAATTAAAAATATATATATACATATAAAACTTATAGTTTGTTAGACTCCACATTGTTCTATAAAGAATTCAAAGCAGTAAGAAACTTACAAATGTACACATTTATTTTAACAATATATACTAAGAATAAATTACCAAGTTAAACTAAGTCACTTCTAAAACCAATATATTAAATGCAAAAATCCCTAAATTTGTTCTCATCATAGGAAACCAGTTGTTTTTGCTGTTGTCAACAGTCTTTCTAAATATTATGATTATGATAAATGTACAATATCTATATCTATCTATCTGTTTCTATGTTACCCAGGAGAAAGGGCAAGGATTAACTGGTTCTTCTGACTATATAAATATTTTTGTGGATCTTCTCAGAAACATCAGCAGGACATTTGTCTGAACATTTTATTATTTCTTTAACAAGAAGGTATGGGGAGAGTAGGTCAACTGACATCAGAGTCCTAGCTGGGCACAATAAGCCCTTCAAAGTGTGCCCCTCTCGGGTCTCCCCCACCCCAGCCATCAAATGCCCATGACCACTATTCACAAGATAAGACCCGGCAGAGTCATCAAGGACTGAGCAGTCCTACTCTGTGGCCTTTCCTGGGACGTCCTGACCTTCCCTGTATTTGGCTAGCTCACTCTTCCTCCAGGATCCAGCTTCGATGTGAATTCCTAAGAGTGTCTATTCTTATTTTCCCCACTTTGGGAATCAAAATTCTGTACTTAGTGCTCTCACTACACCTGGGCCCATCCTGGTTTACGCTTGGTATTCTCATGCAAACTCAATACCCATTTTACTTTCAACAGTGTCCAGGTTGAATGACAGATGATAGTCATGAGGTTCAATTTAAAACCAGCCTTGACTGGAAGGTCAACTCCTGGCCTCTCAACTCGAGGTACCTCTGCCAGGTACCTAGTGGCTTTTATCAATACTGACTAACTGAAGCCAACTCTGAAAACTTATCAAAAATTCTGAAAGGAGACATACGGTCAGATTGTGGTTGTATTATTGCAAAGGCCCACAGAGGCAGGAGCTTTAGGAAGTTTTCCCAGGAATGTTGCCCTTTTGGTTTTCATGAGCTTGAAAGCAGAAACATAATAGTGCCCAGTAACACAACAGTAATGTCAAATTCCAAAGGCAGCCTTGTGATACCTTTGCCAGCATATAATTCACTTAATAGAATTCTAAGGCTTTCGTTTCTCATGATTCTCACTGTTGGTGATTTGAGATTAGGGCCACAAAAGGAACAGACTCAACTTTTCATAAGCGTCTACCTGAATTTTGCAAGACATTTTCCAGTGATAAACAAGTCTATAACATAGTTACTGACAATTCACTTCCTCTTTGCAGTACATAATTTCTCCAGAATTTTTTTTTTTAGTGGAAAAACCAGTTTTATTTCTATCAGCAGACCAGCCCTAATGGTAATACAAGGGTTAACAAATCAATTTAACCTTTATAGATTAATTTCTCCAGAATTTTTATTTGAAGTGTTTAAATCCATGACTAGTATTTTCTGAGTTAATTGAAATAAAGCATATCGTTAACTATTTAAGTTGAGGGCAGGGTTAAGGATGGTACCTGGAGTCAAGATATAAGTTCAATTCTTAACGCATGTCTTGTAATGTTTAAAACTTGGCTAAGAGATGATGTAAGACTGCTGTGTTGATTCAATTAGAACAAAAGGAAGAATCACCATACTGGCACATCAATAGTATACACTGCCATAAATCCCACATCAACCGCCAACAGTTCAGGTTTGAGGTGAAGAGATTCAAAGAAAAAGAAAATGTAAATGGATAATAGTACAAAATATATTAAATGCTATCTAGTTCCCAAACAACTGCAAATTATTATTCTTGAGCAACATTTTTCCAATATCAACTCGGTAAAGTTTTTTAAAAGATGGCAATATCTGCTGTTGATAAGAAGCTGGGCACCCTTGTAATCTACTGAGAATGTAACTGAATAGAGCTTTTCTAGAGAACAGTTTGACAATAGTAAAGCTCTCTCCAAAATAAAGACTAAAACTTTTAGTTCCACAGTTTCTGCTGGTTATTCCAATAGAAAATAATTAAAAAATTAAATCAGAGTCTCTGGGCATGAGGCCCAGGAAGCAGTGTTTCTTACCCACCTCCAGCCCCAGGTAATTCTGAAACAGCAAATATAGTCTTATTAACATTCGCTTAGAGTCAGAGAAGTAAAGAGAACAGGCGACATATACAAGAAGAGAAATTCTACCCTGATTAAGAAGATATTTCTCCAACTCTTAAATCCAGTTAAATTAATAGAATCAAGTGATGGACTCTTGTAATAGAGTATTTCCCAGTGGGAAGAGAAATCTCAATCGAAACAATGGGAAACAAGTAATTTAACTGCATGTAGGTAATGAATTATTTTAGATATTTAAAAATAGTCAAAAACTTATTTTTTATAATTAAGTTGTTTTAAAATCACAATACCTCTACCATTCTCTTTAGCATTATTACAGTATAAAATAGAAGGGATGGTTTAACAAATGGTTAGAAACACAAAACTTTTTGATAAATACAAAAAAAATCAAATTCTCCTCCTGCTCTAGTCTGTTTCCTGGTTTGTGGTGTTGCCAGTCGTCTTGTGGTCACAGGACCAGAGAGCATAAGGGTCTCTTCCCTCTCCTCCGCAATCCCTATCTAGTTGGTCTGCAAATTCTGCACTTCTCCTTTTCATACAGCATTTCAATCTGTTCCCTATCTTCCCTTTTTAATGCTGATACCACAGTTCAAGTCTGTTATTCTCTTTCAGATGGGCTTTTATGAAATTTTCTCTCTGTCCTCAATTACTTCCTATACTCTGTTGCAAGAACTCAAGTTTTGGTGAGGAAAACCATGATATAATCACAATACTCAGTTATTGAAAATGTTTAATGATACCTGCTACCTATAAAGCAAAATATAGTATCTTCAGCATTGCATTCAAGGTCCTTTACCATCGGACTCAAGCTACACTATCATTCCTTTACCTTCCTCTCCTCATCCCATTGTCCCACCTCTATATCACTTCTGCCCCTTACTTCCAGTTAAACTGCTGTCAGAACATACCCCATGATTCATAAGGATCCTCTTTTTTTCATGCATATCTTCTTTCTAGAAAGCTCTCTACCTCACCTCTTTGTGATGTCTACTATTAAACCCAAAGAGTTCTCCTCTATAAGTTAATAATTTCTTCCCCTGCTAACAGAAAAGAAGCACAATAAACCCATGTGAATAACTCACTCTCTGCATTATTCTGGCAACAGAGCTGGATGAGGCTGCCTGAAAGAGGGTGGTGGCAGTGTATCTGTTCTTTGACTGCAGGTACAGGCATCACTCATCTCTGTGTACTCCTTGACCTAAACCAGAGCCTAGCATGATGTTCAGAGAATCTCTGTGCACTTGGATAATGTAAGGGATCAGGCAGGAGATCTACAAAAAGACAATACTTAATCCAAAAAGTTAGAAACAGGATCATCTTCTAAAAGGAGCTATGAGGCTTGGAACCTTCTTCTCTACTATTTTACATGCACTTAGGGAGCTAGCTAATTAAAGAAACCCTCTGGCGAATTTCCTATAATGAGAAGAATTCTTTGGCAAAGCAAATAACCAACCCTTAATTTATAAAGTACTTATGAAGTTAGGTGCTTACAGTATCACCAAATTTAGGGACCCCTTGTCATTAATCTGCCTCTGTAAACACCTAACTCAGAAGGAATAGCTAAGATTCTGGAGAAAATTGGGTTGTAGATGATTTAAGCTGTTAATTTTGATATTCTACAGAAGAATGTTAATAAGACTGTATTTGCTTTCTTATTTAAGCCTTAAAGCATAGCATAGACAAAAGAATCTCCGCAAGTAGCATTCTAATATTAACTTCCTTTTGATTCAGGCAAAAAAGCAATAAAAGTTTTCTATGATTAAAAGAAAGAGTCTATTGTGTTATTTATATATCTTTGATTTGGAGCAAAACTTTGTTCTCAGTCTAAGGAACAATAATTTTTAAAGTCTACTGTGAAGTTTATTGTTGTTCTTCTTCTTTTTAAAATAATTCTCCTCCCAAGGGCAGAGGAATTGAATTCTTCCTATGGATTAAGAGTTAAAGCTCTGGTTTTACTTTGAGTATTTTATCAACAACATTCAAAAGCTTTGAAAACAAACGTGGTTATTAATGCTGGTACTATGAATGCAAAAAAGAAGAGGAACACACTCATCAATCCTTGTTTATTGAGCCCTATTTTTCAAAAATTGTAAGCTCCAGAATTTCCATACATGACAAATTTCTGGGGGTGGCAATATGCCTAGGGCAGGATGAATCAGAGCAAGCACTAGGATATCGCCTCCAAATTGCAGTTTCTCTGTAAGCACACTGGTTTTTGTTTTGTTTTGTTGCACCTAGGATACACATGTACATGGGTGGTTTTGGTAAAAGTATTTGAAATTCTAGAGAAGCTAAAATTTCCATAAACCATTTATTGGTTTCAATCTTATTTCCCAATTTCTAGGCCAATCCCTACCACAAATGCAATTTATTTGATATTCTCCCGCCCTTCCTCCCTCCTTTCTTTCTTTCCTTCTTTCTTGGAAAAACAGAGATATGTTTCTAAAATTTGTGCATGCATTCCATGTTAAGACAATCAAGTTGAAATGCCTGAGGAAGTTAGTAACCACGTGGTGAAAATCTCTGCCAGAAACCCTATGTGACCTGGAAAACGCCCCACATCTGAGTTTCTGCCTCCCTCCTTAGCATCCTCTCTATATTGTAGACATTCTCAGCTAATGTCACTTTTAAGAATCTGTCAAACTGTTTCATACTCCCATGCCTTTGCCTTTGCCATTTTCATTGCCTGGAAATCATATATTCACTGAATATTTTTACTGAAATCTACTCTCTGCAGAGAATGGTGCTAGGTCCTGGGAATACAGCAGTGAAAACGATATGATATTCACAGTTGCTGCCCACACATGACTCAGCATCCTTCTTCCCTGGCAAACTCTGTTTGCATGTTGCATCTTTTGTGCTTCTTTCTCCGGGACTTGTTCCCTGACTGTCCAGTCAAGACTTATCAATCCTTCTTTTGAGACACTGGTACAGCTTTAATAGCCCTATTATAGTCCTGACCAACATGCTTTTAATATGGTTATTTCCCATAATTTCTGATTCCCTTATGAAACAGTGAACTTGCTGTATCTCTTTCATTTTTGTATTGTTAGCACAGTGCTTAGCACTGAATGAATTAATTAATTGATAGAATGACTAAACTGCATAACTGATTTTTCTGGGGAGAGTAAATTGAATTTCAATCTGAATATTGTTTTAACATGTACTAATCTAAGCCTTTGCAAAGCACATATTGATCTGAAAGAGACAATTAGCACAGAATTTTAAAATGTGAAGTTACAGAAGCTACAATGAATGTAATCTCTTACATGAGTATGACATGCTCTTATAATAAATCTCAAAATTCCTCAATTTTGTTACCTGAAATATAAGAGTTATGATGCTCTTCTACTATTCTCCAAAGTAGTCACAATTATTACGTGGTTCTGTCTGTACATGAGGGTATTTTATTACAAAGGTGGTTATTATTAATATTAGAGTGGTTGAACTCTTCAGAAGAAATATGCTATTAATTGGAAATTCACAATGGTAATAGAATCAGCATCTTTTATGAAAGCTGAAAAGTTGGGTTTGGAGAAAGAAGACTCCTAATTCTCTATGAACAGAATGCAGTTTAGAAATTTGTAGGCAGCTCTTTCAACCACACAATGTATATATACATTAGATTTCAATGGAACCTAAAGGCACCATACACACTGCTAGGTTGGAGTCATCAGCTAATTTTTTCCGTCCTTCTTGGAAATTTTTTTTTAAATATCAGAGTCGGATACTTTATTGAATTAATTGTAAATTCCTTGAATATCACTATATTACTTATTCATCTTTTTATCTACCGCACTTCCTAGCACACTGACTTGACCACAGTAGATTCTCAGTAAACAGAAGTCAGTTTTATTTGGGTTACCTACTCCTACTAAAAGAAACTTGGGCAGATTTCACTGATTTGGGGACTTAGAAATAAAACGGGATGAATGTTTAATACATTTTTTGCAAATATTTGACAGATTTGGAAGTATGTGTGGTTCCAAAGAGCCACGTAGATCCATGCCATAAGTTAGATGAAGTTAGATTTGGGGTAAATTTAATGGAAACTGTTTTCATAACAGCAGTTACCTAATAATAGAATGGATTTCTTGTAAGGTAAGCTGTTTCCCACTGGTGGACATTGTGAAAAAGAATGCCTGGAGGCAGCAGAGGACTATCTTTGGCTAGATTCTGTGAGACAATAACTGTTCTTTAAGTGCTATAAAGAGTAAAGGGCATAGATGGGTACAGTCATCCCTTGGTATCTGCAAGGTATTGGTTCTAGGACCTACAAGAATACCAAAATTGTCAGATGTTCAAGTCGCTTATATAAAATGGTACGGTATTTGCATATAACCTACACACATCCTCAGACCTTAGATTCAGTATTATGAGTAATGCAGAGTCATCATTTTTAGATTACTCATAATACCTAATATAATGTAAATGCTATATAAATAGTTGTAAACACAATGTAAATGCTATGTAAATAACTGTAGGCATGCAGCATATTCAATCTTGCTTTTTGGAAATTTCCAGATTTAAAAAAAAATAGTTTTGATCTGGGCTTGGTTGAATCCACGAACATGGAACCCAAATATATGGAAGGCCGACTATATATTCAGTTCATGTGTTGGTTTATTCTGTTATCTTAATAAAGTGATACCATATATTTTTATAGTCTATAATACATGTCCTTAATATTATTGAGTTGTAGATTGCCTCTGGACAACTTCTGGGACTCTAGAGTCCTGTGAACTTCAGGACTGGTCATAAACTACCCTACAAGTGATCGCAAGGTAGGGTGGCTGGAGTCCTGGAAAAATTCCTCAAGTTGGAATATGCAGATGTTCATTACATAAGATCAAGAGTAGTCATTACTGAATTACACATTTTCAGAGTTAAAACACTTAGATAAGTTCATGGACCTAACTCACTGATAGAACAGAATTTCCTCAATCAACCAAGATTTGACTACAGTTCCTACAAGGATAAAGATGAGAAGAGGTTAATTTTCATTAGAATTTCATGAGGAACCCCAGCTCCTTCAGCTGATGCTGGTCAACCAATATTCAGATACTATTTAAGGAACATCATTTTACTTTTAAAAACCCTTGGCCACATGCATACCTAATTAGGAAAAGCAACCTTTAAAAATGGAAATTAAATTTCAGAAGGGTGCTTCTATAATATTATTTGTCCACTATCATTCTCTTACGCTGCTTGGAAGCAGTAGGAATTTATAACTTCTGGAAAAAAAGGTATGAAATTAAGACATTTGTCCTTCCTTGTACCATAGTCATAAGATTTAGCAATATTATAGGGCAAAAATAATTATAAAAAATGCTGAAAGCAAAGGAAAATTGTGATTGATCTTTGGAATTCTGAAGAAAAAGATTAAAGTGTAGTAAGTGTCAGAAACATACTTTTCAACTGAAAATACTATTCAGCAATTTGAGAAGTTCTAACTTCATTTTCTTTCAGTGACAAAGAAAAATGTTTTCAGTAATGGGACTTTTTAGTTTGCCCTGGAAATAATTCATGTATTTCAATATCTTTGAAAAGAAAATGGTCTTCTTATAGTCAACCTGACAATTGTGCTATATTGTTTAATTAAACATAATAATTTACCTTGGACTGCTTAAAAGTTAATTGTCCAGAGCTAATGTGATTGGGTCGTAATTGTTACCTGACATCTTCTACAAGCACAATTTTGTAGATCATTTTTGATTACAATTTTATGAAGGAAATTTGTTTCCAAATATAAATTCTGTGGGTGGGGTTGATTTTTTTTAACTCATCAACTGATGTTTAACTAATCAACAAAAACTATTGGTTTAAATTTGACTAAATTTGATTAAAATAGGGAAAATATATATTTATATTATAATATGCATTATATTTATATTATAATGTGTTTTAATATTATGTTATAGTATATATGCTTTACTTTGTTTCCCCTATGTGTCCTTGATATGCAGATTCTCTTCTATCTACTAATATCAAATCTAGACTGAACCTTAAGCTTTCTGTCTTAAACCTAACGACAGCTGGACATAGTGAATTCCAGAGCATGTATCAGGTGATGTACTATTATCAGTGAATGCATATGGTCCTAAGTATTGTTCTCTGAAAGCCAAATAAAATTGTTATAAAAGAAAAGAAATGCATATCTATTATGTTAGAATTTTAAGATGGTTCCCAAGATTTCCACTCCCTTGGGCACATTCATTTTCTCCCAGTTATCCAGTTAAAGGGTAATCTACATGCCTCCGTGAAACCATTTTTGGGTATAATTATGGTCCCAAATCAACTGATTTTAGAAAAGGATATTATCCTGGCCTATTCAGAGGTGAGTTCATGCTTAAAAGGGGCTTAGCTCTTCCTAAAGAGACTTAAAATGTAAGAGGGATTCAATGGGAGGAAGATTTTTCACTGATGGCTTTGGGGCAAGAACTGGGAGCAGTCCAAGCTAAAATCCAGAAAGATAACAGAGACCTCATTCCTACAATTGCAAGGAACTAAACTCTGACAACAACCTGAATGAGCTTGAAAGAGTACCCCAAGTAACACATAAGAATGCATCCTTTCAACACGTTGATTTTTTTCTTTGTCTGACTACAGAGCTGTGAAGTAATAAATGGGTATTGCTTTCAGCTGCAAACCTTGTGGAAATTTTTTATACAGCAGTAGAAAACTAATAAATCTATGATGTAGCTAAATAGAGCATCACCATTTTAGATAAAGGAAATTTGTGTGGCTGTACTGAGACTCAAATCAGAATAAAGAATTCATTTGAAGATAATAATTGTCTCCTTACGTCTATAACAAACTTCTTCATTAACTCACCATTCAATTGGGGTCAGTGGGAATAAAATACAAACAGCATATATTAGAGTGGCTAGCAATAAAATCTCTTGCAAGGCACTTTACCCCTTTGGACTGCAGTTGTTTTTAACTGCAAAATAAGAAGCTAGATCCTGATTATTTCTGAGATTTATTCCAGGTTAAGAAATGTATGATTTAACTAAATAGTAGTAAAGTGAAGAAACTATGATATGGTGGAAAGAATACAGTACTAGAGAAAAGGAGAAAAAGACTTGGGTTAAATTCTATGTCGTAAACAAGGAGCATTGATCTTAAATAAACTTTCATTTCTGGACTGTGATTCACTTGGTTGAAAATGGGGATAAAACCACCATGACTCAAAACCCTTTGTGAAAAGAGTTATTCTGGGTAACTTACTTCCAGGATGGCAGTGAGGAACTTTGTGAACTCACTCACTCTCTAAAACAATGAAAATATGGCCAAAACAACTTCCATGAACCATTTCAGAATCCTGGTATTAACAAAGCCTCAGAACAAATGAAAAATCATCTATTCAAGAGAAACTGCTGAATCTCTATAAGAGAGAAGGTCTGTGACATTTTCACTTGGGACTATTCCCATTCTTTCCTCCCACCTCCTTGGTGTGGTAGCCAAAATCTGGAAGCAGACAGTATAGATATCTGACCATCTTTGGAACTCTGTTAAAAGCACCATCCCCAGAACACACTTAATACTTTGTCCAAACATTTAGATCTCTGTGAAATACACAAATATGTAGAAATCAAACAACACACTTCTACATAACCAGTGCATCAAAGAAAAAAATCACATGAGAAAATACTTTGAGATAAATGAAAACAACAACACATTAGGCCAAAGCTTATGCGATGCAGGTAAAGCCATGCACAGAAGAAAATTTATAGCTCTAAATGCCCACATTGAGAAAGAAGAGCTCAAATCAATCTCACCTTCCACCTCAACAAAAAAGAGCAGCAAACTTTATCAAACTTTATATATTTTGTTCTTTTTAAACTTCAAAAAAGAACAGCAAACTTCTCCTTTATCAAGGAGAAGGCAGGAACTGTAAAGATTAGATTAGAAATAAGTGAAATCCAGAATAGAAAAACAATAGAGAATATCAAAAAAAACAAAAGTCGGTTCTTTGAAAAAATCAAAAACTTTCTATACATTAGCAATGAATAATCTGAAAATAAAATTTATAAAACACTCTTAAATAATAAAAATAATAAAATTTCTAATATTTTTTTAAAGTACAAGACATATACTAAATATATAAAACAATTGAGAGAAATTAAAGATGCTATAAATAAATAGACATACCAGGTTCATGGGTCAGAAGACCTAACACTGTTAAGATGGCAATACTTCACAAATTGAGGTACAGAGTCAACACAATCATTTTCAATATCCCAGCTTTTGGCAGGGGCAGGAATTTACAAGCTGATCTCAAATTCATAACCCCCTTATCTGAAGCCCTCATAGAAAAAATACAAGGGACCAAAATAACCAAAATCTTCTTGAAAAAGAAAAAAGTTGGAAAGCTCACAGTTTCCAATTTCAAAACCCAGTACAAAGCTACAATAATCAAGTCATCATAGTACTAGTGTAACAACAGACATACACATCAATGGAATAGAATTGGGAGTTCAGAAATACATCCTTACGTTTAGGGACAATTGATTTGGACAAGGATGCCAGAATAATTTATAAAGAAAAATATAGCCATTCAGGAAATGTTGCTGGAACAACTGGATATCCACATGCAAAAGAATGAATTTGAAGTCTTCACACCACACACACAAAAATCATTCAAATCTTAGATTTAATTGTAAGAGCTAAAACAATAAAACCCCTAGAAAAAAAACACAGGAGTAAATTTTCGTGATCTTGGGTTAGGCAATGATTTCTCAGTTATGACACACAAAGTAGAAGGAATAAAATTTTTACAAAGATAAATTGACTTTGTTAAGTTAAAAAAAAAAAACCTTTTTTGTGTCAAAGGACACCACTAATACAGTGAAAAGAAAACCCACAGGATAAGATAAAATATTTGCAAATCATATATATGACAGAACTTCTATACAGAACATACAAAGAACTCTTACCATTCAACAATAAAAAGAAAACTAGCCCAATTAAAAATTGAATAAAAGATTTGAATAGATATTTCTCCAAAGAAGACATATAGTCAATAGACACATAAAAGGATGCTCAAATCATTAATCATTAGAGAAATGTAAATCAAAACACAATGAGAAACTACTTCATGTCTACTAGATGTCCAAAATATAAAAGAGAGAAATAATAAGAGTTGGTGAGGATATGGAGAAACTAGAACCTTCATACATTGCTTATGGGATTGTTAAAACAGTGCAGCCACTTCGGAAAACAGTCTGGCAGTTTCTCAAATGTTAAATACAGAGTTAGCTTATGACCCAGCAGTTCCACTCCCAGATATATATCCAAGGGAATTGAAAACATGGGGACAACACAGAAACTTCTGCATGATTTCATAGTAGCATTATTCATAATAGAGAAAAGGTAGAAACAACCTAAATGCCCATCAACTGATAAGTGGATAAATAACGTGGTATATCCAAACAATGGAATGTTACTGAGCCACAAAAATAAATGTAGTACTGATTCATGCTACAACATGGATGAACATTGAAAATACTATGCTGAGTGATAAAACGCAGTCACAAAAGGCCACATATCGTATTAATCCATTTATATGAAATGTCCAGAACAGGCAAATCCAAGGAGAAAGTAAACTAGATTTTAGTGATGGTGGCACAACTCCACTGAACTGTGTATTTTCATGGAACTTGTATGCACTCCTGCCCTACTTATCAATATGGGACTATCTCATGGACAATTTAGATAAGAGCACAAAATATGGAGTCAGAGTCTTAGGTCAAGCTCTGTTATTTACTAACTGTGTGACTTAACCTCTTTGAACTTCAGCTTCCTCTTTATAGCTAATGGAAATAATAATGCCTTCCACTTACTTTACATAAGGAAACTGAAATGAAAATACAATTTCCATGATAATATTATGCTCAGATTATGCAATTTCTTTTAGGAGCCTTTAAATGGATTAATCATAATCATTATTTAGTGGCACAGTATCATTATCAATTAGTGCATAAAAACTTTATTTGTATTTACTTCAAATAGACATTACTTTTTGTTCCCTTTGTTCTATTCCCAATCCCTTTCTCTCTCTCTCCTCCATACACCCTGTCATTGGTTGAATTTTCCAGGAAACAGACTCTGAGACACAATGTAATAGATGGGATGTTCATTAGGGAGTATCCCATGGAAGAGAGTAGAAGGAAAGCAGGTTTGAACAGAGGGAGAAGTCCAGCTGGGATGCAGGCCATGGCAGCCTCAGCCAACTTCAAGAGGAGCTCTGGAGCTCTGGCCCCTCAGAGTTGTCCTGCATTGGCCAAGTGGCCGAGACTCTATACCACAGTCTCAACGTGTCATAGGTTGTGAGACCTTGGGCAAGCTGGCGCTCTGTGGTTAAGGCAATCCCTAAAGGGATTAACAAATGGCTGGAGGCTATCTGCTCACAACATCCCCAGAAGTTGGAGCAATTCGTCCTTCCTTGAGGGGACATTTCAACAGTGTATCACAGTACCCATCAGAGGCTCCGAATTCTATGTATTTAAGTACATAAATGGCATTGTGTAGGATATTTCGCTCTGTTTCTATTTTACCTTTGGTGTATGTCTGTCAGATTTATCCATGCTGACAGTCATAGATCTGGTTAATATAAAATTCTTTTCTATATTTCCTTCTACGTAATACAATGAACACTGCTGGTACTGTATCAATAGACACAATCCCAACACATTTATCATTGCTGGGTAGAAGAGATAGTGTTAAAATAAAATAGATTAGTCTGTTGCGCACACACTGCTTTGGTTTTATGATCAATTAACCTATCGCTCAGAACAGCAATTCTGCCACTCCAGTTTGCTTTGCGTATTGCTCACTGTCTGTATTTTTTCCCTAAGCCCCACTGTTTGATTAGACTAGCGTGGTTCCTGACAGTAGCATGACTCCTTCCAATCCCTTCTTCAGTTCACCTCCTGTTTTATATCTTCAGTTCCACTCTGTTTTGGCTTTCTCTTCTTTCCTACCTGCCTTCACCACTGCAGTATCAGCATCATTTGGAGTCAGGTCCAACTTCACAAATGTTTTCCCGCAGAATATAACAAAATATATGATATGGAACAAGGGCACAATATTGTTGATTTGTGATGTTTGAGCATTCCTAATTCTATTGATTGCATCTCTTTTTACATCTATGTAAATTATATGTAATTTTAAATGAAAGGGAGAAATAAAGATTTTTTTGAAATAAATTATATGTATCATTTTTGGAAAGACATTGCAAAAGGTTAATGCTTCCCTAGTCTCATGTTTTTGTTTGTTTTCTCAATTCAGAGGCAAACTCCTTCTGATTTTATACATTGTCTTTCAGACTACTTCATCTTCTGACATAAACAGGGAAACCTATGAACCTCCTTCATCTAGTGTTGGCCTATCTCTAAACCCCAGAGCACAAGGTGAGAACCAGAAGGAAGCTCTCCCTGCGTTTCTCAGCTGTGTTCCTTAGACTCCTGGGTTAGTAAGGATTCAGGGACCACTGTAGGGTGAGAGGCTACGGAGAAGGCAGGACTCTGGGCTCACCTGGGTTTACGTCTCAACTATATTAAATATAATGTATTAAATACCTGTAATATTTAGTTTAAAAAATGAGTTTCCCTGCTGAAAGAAACAGAGAGTTGAAAATTACTAAGCCTTACCTCACTTAATATTGAAATACACAGGCCCAGCATGGAATTCACTTGTCCAAGATCCAATGATATTCTCTAACTTCATATTTTACTCTATTTCAGAACTTATTATTAATAGCTCTTTGGCTGTTGGCTTTAGTAGCCTTATGTCTCCTGAAATCATAACCCAGCCCAGTTTCTAGACTCCAGCTCCTTCTAAGCAAGACTGTGGCTTTGACCTGGCCTGAAGCTCACACCTATTCCTCATAGCTATTCTCCCTGAGATCTGGTTTTGGTTTCTGTTTTTGCTAATAGCAGTCTTCCCTTGCTTGGTTTCTCTTCTACCGTTAAATGTCATGGGCCTTGACAGTAGCATTAAAGGTTATCTTTTATGTTTAGGGAAGTAAATACTTGAAGGCAACTTGGGATAGATATAATGATGGAAGCATTATCCTCTTACTATATATTAGAATAGCAATCAAGTAATAACAAAATGAATTGTAATGGAGCCAATCATTTGTTTTGTCATCCTTAAATTTCATATGGGGAGTTTAGCATAAACTAATTACTCTTGACGATTATCTGACAGATTGGTTTCAAAGACCATGGAAAGAGATAATTTGAAGCGTTGGGTTGAATAAACAATCACTATGTTTCTCTAAGAGTCTGATTAATTCTAAATATAAACGTCTTGTTTAGAATGCACTAAAAGATATGCAATGCACATCTTTCCCTTAATGCCAAAAAGCTTTCCAAACAGGTCCTGTTTTTGACGCATCTTATAGGACTGAGTCTACTGTAAGGTTTATAAAGACACTGAGTTAAGGACAATGTCACATAATCTGTATTAATAACGTTCACAAATAATTATTTCCATATTAGCAGAAGGTAAACGAACTATTTCCTTATGCAATCAACTATAAATAAATAGGATTTTTTTTCTTATGCACTTCCCTTCTTGGTGGGTGGATGGTAAAGAACTAACATGTACTCAGTGTCTAGTTTAGACTCAACATCGACATATATAAAAGTTTCTACAAAGTAAATCTCAATCAAAATTAGAAACAGTATTATGTTCATGATTTTTAAAGGCCCTTCTGCTTGCAGAAAAAAGTGTTGGGGATTTCCTAAGTGTGTATAATACCAACAGGATAAACATTTAGAATTCAAACATTTAGAATTCAATTACTTTAAAAAAGATAATTAGATGTTTAATATGTTGCATAAAAATTTAACCACTTTTTTTTGTGTGTGTGGTATGCGGGCCTCTCACTGTTGTGGCCTCTTCTGTTGCAGAGCACAGGCTCTGGACGCGCAGGCTCAGGGGCCATGGCTCACGGGCCTAGCCGCTCTGTGGCATGTGGGATCTTCCCGGACCGGGGCACGAACCCGTGTCCCCTGCATCGGCAGGCGGACTCTCAACCACTGCGCCACCAGGGAAGCGCTTAACCACTTTTAATACATATTTTCACATTGTATTTTATGTTGCAAATTGTCAACATCACAATATAACTAATATTAAAAGAAAACTCCAGAGTTATGTCTCCCTATTTGTCCTTTTTTTCAATCCTCCGGTCTTCTTGGTTTCAATCATACTGAAGTCACTGTGGTTCTATTTGTTTGCAGGTCCTCGTTCTCTCTCTCGCTCCCTCTCTCTCTTGCTCCCTCTCTCTCTGTCTCAGCTAGCCTGTGCATAATCTTTCTTCTTCCAGAAAGTATACAGTATTCCCCACCCACTGCTATGACCTCTCCCTTGCCTTCTTAAACTCCTAATTGTATTTATTTCTCCATTCAAATATCACCTTCTCTGGAAAGCCTTCCCTGACTCCTTTACTGAAAATCCCATCCCAGGCTGGGTTAAATGTTGTTCCAGTGGGTTTTCATAAGGAAAATCTGCTGGATACCCCCGCTTTGTACCACTTACTACTTGCTATTTAATATTCCCATGTGACTATGTGTTTCCAAATCAGTTCAGTTATCCCCTTGAAGAAAGGCACTGGGTCTTGCCCAGCACTGTATCCTTGGCACCCAGCATAGTGCTTGATTGACAGTGGTACTTGGTGTTGTAGGATTAATGGATGCCCCTATGGTTTTAGATAGAGTAGTATATTATCTATTTGTTATGCCTATGTACTAATACCAATTTTACTTGTCATTTCAAGAGCTCTGTAGTGTGATTATTGAGTATGATACATCAAATACATGCTGTCAGGCAAAATGTGTAATTACCTGGGTTGCACCCCTGTTTGACTGAAATTTTTTTTAAATAAGAGTGATCTCATTCTCAATAGCTCAGACAGATGGGATCACTGTTTCCCCTGCCTCGTCTGACACTTCTTTGAACCTCCATCACAGCCTGCTTTGAGATCCTTTGTAGTTGACGGAACGTGTCCTTGCTCTCTTCATTTAGGCCTTGAAGGCAGGAAAGAGTCTTTTTTCAATCTTATATTTCCCACAGTGCCTGGCACACAGAAGAGGTGCAGCAATTATAGAACTGAGCTGGTACCTGATTATGCAAAGGCCAAGCCAAAGTCAGATTTTTTTTTTAATCAGTCCTTTCAAAATAAGTACAGAACTCTGGGGGGGTTTTGTTGTTGCTATTGTTGTTTTTACACTTTTCTGATTAAAAAATAATGCAACTCGTATTTGGAAAATTTTGGAAAGAACACAAAAACATATAAAGCAGAATTAAATTTACCTGAATAGTGGAGATCAGTTTATGTTAGAATTTTAGTACATTTCCATCCAATCTGTCTTCTTCAACCAATTATAACCTTATATCATATAAATTATTTTATACTTAGTCTTTTCACTTAATATAATAGTATATTATTTTCTACCACTATAAATTTTTCGACATTATATTCCACCCCATAAATGCCCATGGTTTTTTAAGCCACTTCCTTGGTAACTGAATACTGTTTGTTGAAGATTGTTTTTTAATTTTTCACAACTGTAAGTAATTTTGCATTATTTCAATGAATAACATATTATTTCTATGTACCTGGCTTTCTGTTGTTTTATGGGCTGGGATATAGCAGAGAAGAAACTGACAAAAATCCTTACCCTCATAGAACTTACATACTAATTGAAGAGACAAAAAACAAACATGATAAAATAACATGTGCTACATTAGACAGAAATGGATGCTGAGGGGAAATAAAATACAGGAGGGAAGTGTAAGAGTGTCAGAGGGTGGTCACACATTTGGGTTGAAGTGGCTAAAGAAGGTCTCACTGAGAAGAAATTTGGGTAAATACCTCCAGGAGGTAAGGGAACAAAATCATCTTGAAATGGGGTGGAGTTGGGGAAGGGAGAAAGACCAATTGCAGGGGAATGTATAAGCAAGACCTGAGAAAGAGTATGCCTGGTATGTTTAAGGAGCAGCAGAAGCTCACACTGATTGAGGAGGAGGGAAATAAGAGATAAAATCAGAGCTATCCCAGGAGGACTAATTTTTTGGCTTTTCAGGCTTGGCTACTACTCTAAACGAGCTGAGATGTCACTGGAGCAGCACGACATAAGTGGCATTTGAACAAGATCACTCTGTTTCTGGGATGAAATAGACTGAAAGGGGAAAGTCACAGGCAGGAATGCCAACTGAGAAGCTTCTGATATAAAATCGGGGAGGGCATAATGACATGGGCCAGAGTGTGGTGATGGAGGTGGGAAGGAGAAGTTAATTGTGGAATTTATTATTAGATTGAATGTGGTGTATGAGAGAATAAAAGGGGTCAAGGATGATGTCAGGTTTTTAGGCTTGAGCAGTTGCAAGAAAGGAGATGTCATTTAGTGAGACAAAGCAGATTGGTAGAGGAACAGGTTGAGAGTCAAGGTCATGTCCATTTTCCACATCCTTCAGTTGGATATCTAAGTGGAGATGTCAAGTAGTCAGTTGAATGCATGAATCTGGAATTCAAAGAACAAGTTCTTACCAGAGATATAAATTTGGGTGTCTTCAGCATAGAGATTATATTCAAAATACAACACTTTCATGCATAAATATTTATTCAGATTTTTTCATCATATGATTTCAATAACTATGCCTGGGATATTGGAGTTGGCGTTACCTGATTAATTCATATAAGTTATTTCCCTAAAACACTGTGACAATTTAAGTTTTCTGCCTGCATTATCATTTTGCATCTTTGGACATGGTAACTTAAAGAACAAAAACTACATATACATATATAGTTTTGTACCTTCATTTTGCATTACTTTGATTATTGATGAAGACATTCTTAAATTAGACACTAAAATGGGAACATGATTCCATCAAAAATAGCAAAATCTGCAAACATGTATGTATCCACGCAGCCACAGAATTCCACTTTGCAATATTTAAAATATTAATCTAGAGTTTGTTTGAAAAGATAAATGGGTTTAAAAAAGGCCTAAGAGTAATGGAACATTACCCCTATTAAATATTTAATCATATGTGGAAGCTAAAATAATTAAATTAGTACAATACTGTCCCCCAAAACAAACAGACAAATTTGCAGACAGGCCACTGTACTTATTTAAATTACTATATGACAAAGGTGGTATCACAAATTGGGGGAAAATATGAGAGAGTCAAGATATAATGAATTATTATTCCATTTGGAAAAAAATAGTTTAGTTCTTTGCCTCCTGCTGAATACAACATAAAGTACATACATAATTATAATTAAAGTAATTAATTATGTAAAAATCTATCCATATTTTTTAAAACTAGAAGAAATTTGGAGGATATTTCCTAATTTCTAATTAGGGAAATACATTTCTAAACTTAAATAGAAGAACTTACAAAACAATAAAAATAGTCCTGTGTGTATGTAAACAATATTCAGTGGTCACCAACAAATGGAAAAACAGCTGTAATAAGTATGACAGGAAAGTTAATAATCTTGATAGTCAAAGCTCATATAAACTTATTAGAAAAGCATTAAGGTTCTTAAAAGAAATGGAAAAAGAATATAAACTGGGGATCACAAGTTTTTTTTGTTAAGTGAAGGACCAATACACAAAATAGTGACATTTATTCTTAAATGAGAAAGACGTTAATTGATAAGTTTCCAGGACACTGTTTTGTGGGTGAAGTGAATGAGCTGATTAACAGAAGTGAATACCTGAAAGGTACTCTTTTGCCAAACACGATTTCATCACAATCTCTAGTTTTCATTTTGTTATGCCCGTATCTGAACCTCACCAACTTTTATCAACCCTTCCTGCACTTATTCAGTGATTATGATTTTAAAAAGTTGTCTGATCAGATTAAAGGAATGAAGGAACATAAGTGAGAGACTGAATATAGAAAGTATGCATGATCACTTTATGAGCAAAAAATAAAGAAGCAAACAATAATAATATTCCTTATTATAATTTTGAAAGACATAGAAAGTTTATGAGGGACTTCCCTGGTGGTCCAGTAGTCAAGACTTCACCTTCCAATGCAGGGGGCTACGGGTTCAAGCCCTGGTTGGGGAACAAAGCTCCCACATGCCTCATAGCCAAAAAGCCAAAAACATAAAAGAGAAGCAGTATTGTGACAAATTCAATAAAGACTTTAAAAATGGTCCACATCAAAAAAAAAATTTAAAAAGAAAGTTTATGAGAAGAATCCATATAAATCATTAGCCTAAGAACCAAAGAAAACATTGATTTCTTTCAAAGTAATTATGCAAATGCATATTAAATTGCCTCACTGTTTGTGCGAAGCAAAAGATTATTACAAATATCAATTCTAGTTTATTCAATAAAGCATAATGCCTTTGATCTGCCAGTGAAATCCACTGTCTCTTTTCTCATGTTTGTTTTTCTCAAAACTACACAAGTTTAAAGCAACTCCTCCTGTAATAGGGAAGTAAGGATTATTTTCCCTTATAGGTTTATTTTTTAGCAGGTTGTGATGGATATGGTTTAAAATATTAATTTAAATGATATGGTACATGGCTACATGATCTTTCCCTTTTAATAAAACTTGGGGCACATTTCCAGTAATCATCTAAGAGGAATCAGAATATTATCTAGTCCATTTACCTTTGTCCAAGGTGGATTCAAATTAGCATGACTTTCTGGATTTCCCCAATCCCTTTCCCCCACCTCCAACAATTTTTCTTAGAGTGCTTGAAGTAAGCATGATACTCCTAGAACCTACTACACACTCTTCAGTTTCAATTTAAAACATTTAATATCATACCTTCTCTTACTCAAAAGAAAAAAATGCCAAGAGTACAATATATCATCAGAATATGAATGTGTGGTATTTGTGACAAAAAAACTATTTTTAAATTCCACCCCCTCAGCTTTCTTTCACCAAGTTCAGCTCCTCTTTATAGAGGGAGGACTAACGAAAAAATGTAGATAGATAAAAATCCTGTAAAAAGTATTTTGCCTGTAATTGAATTTTTTAAAATTGGGTTTCATTAGAGGCTCTAATTACCTCTCCCTCTCCCTAGGCTCATTGTTTCAATTTTAGGAGATCCTAGGAAACATTTATGGAATGGCAAAGTAAGGAACTCTGAAAACCTGCTCTTCCATAAAAGCAATCAAACCCAAATTGTTAAACTCTTTCAGAATTCTAGAAATTAACCAAAGGTTTAAAACACTCTGAGAAGCATGTATTGAACAAAAATGGATAAATCTTGCTAAGAACAGTGAGCTTCCTGGCATTTTAAACTGCCATTTTGGAAAACAATCTGGCAGTTCCTGAAAAAGGTTAAATACAGACTTATCATATGACCCAGCAATCCCACTCCTAGGTACAGCCCATGAAATTTGAAAACATAATGTCCACACAAAAACCTCTATACCAATGTTCATAGCAGCATTATTCATAATAGGCAAAAAGGAGAAATAACTCAAGTCTCCATCAACTGAGAAATGAATAAAATATGGTATATCTATACAACGGAATTTTATTTGGCAATAAAAAAGATAGAAGTTCTGACACATGCTACAACATCAGGCACCTTGAAAATATGCTGAGTGAAAGAAGCCAGTCCTAATAGGCCAAATATGATATGATTCCATTCACTGGGTTCAGTTTTTTTCCATAAGACAGCTCTAGTAGCACTTAGATGTCTTTAACTTCATTCGAAACAATTTTGTTAGATTGCGTTTTGACAGCTTTCATATCAGCATGCACTTAAAAAAAAAAACCTCATCAAAACTGGTTAATTTTTGTGTAGCCATTTTAGTATTGAAGATAGAAGAAAAAAGCAACATTTTTGGCATATTATGCTTTCTTATTTCAAGAAAGTTAAAAACCCAACTGAAATGCATAAAAAGATTTGTGCAGTGTTTGGAGAACGTGCTGTGACTGAGTGACTGTGTCAAAAGTGGTTTGTGAAGTTACATGCTGGAGATTTCTCGCTGGGTGATGCTCCATGGTCGGGTAGACCAGTTGAAGCTGATAGCGATCAAATGGAGACATTAATTGAGATCAACGTTATACCACGTGGGAGATAGATGACATACTCAAAATATCCAAATCAAGAGTTGGAAATCATTTGCAGCAGCTTGGTTATGTTAATCACTTTGATGTTCTGGTTCCACATAAGTTAAGCAAAGAAAAAAACCTTCTTGACTGTATTTCCACATGCAATTCTCTACTTAAACGTAATCAAAATGTTCTGTTTTTAAAACAAATTTTGATGGGTGATGAAACGTGGATACTGTACAATAATGAGGAATGGAAGAGATCACAGGGCAAGGGAAATGAAACACCACCAACCACACCAAAGGCCAGTCTTCATCCAAAGAAGGTGATGTTGTATATATGGTCAGATTGGGAGTTCTCTATTATAAGCTCCTTCAGGAAAATGAAAAGATTAATTCCAACGAGTACTGTTCCCAATTAGATCAACTGAAAGCAGCACTCGACAAAAAGCGTCTGGAATTAGTCAACAAAAAACGTATAATTTTCCATAAGGATAATGCAAGACTGCATGTTTCTTTGATGACCAGGCAAAAACTGTTACAGCTTGGCTGCAAGGTTCTGATTCATCCGCCATATTCACCAGACACTGCACCTTCGGATTTCCATTTATTCATATCTTTACAGAATTCTCTTAATGGAAAAAATTTCAATTCCCTGGAAGACTGTAAAAAGCACCTGGAACAGTTATTTGCTCGAGAAGGTAAAAAGTTTTGGGAAGATGGAATTATGAAGTTGCCTGAAAAATGGCAGAAGGTGGTGGAACAAAAGGGTGAATACATTGTTCAGTAAAGTCCTTGGTAAAAATGAAAAATGTGTCTTTTATTTTTACTTCAAAACTGAAGGCAATTTTGGCCAACCCAATATATGAAGTGACCAGAATAGGCAAATCCCCAGAAACAAAGGAAAGTAGATTAGTGCTTGCTACGGCTGCAGGAAAAAGGAATAGGGAATAAATGCTAAAGAACATGGGTTTCTCCCTGGGGAGGTGAAAATGTTCTGAAATTGCAGAGTGGTGATAACGGCCCAACTTTGTGAATATACAAAAACTCACTGAATTATACACTTTAAAAGACTGGCAGGACTTCCCTGGTGGTGCAGTGGTTAAGAACCTGCCTGCCAGTGCAGGGGACAAGGGTGTGATCCCTGGTCCAGGAAGATCCCACATTCCGCGGAGCAACTAAGCCCGTGCACCACTACTGAGACCACGTGCCACAACTACTGAAGCCTGTGGGCTCTAGGACCTGCATGCCACAACTACTGAGTCAGCACACCTAGAGCCCGTACTCTGTCTGCAACAAGAGAAGCCACTGCAACGAGAAGCCTGCGCACCGCAATGAAGAGTAGCCCCTGCTCACCGCAACTAGAGAAAGCCCACGCGCAGGAACGAACCAAGGCAGTCAATAAATAAATAAACAAATGACTGGCATTTATGGTATATGAATTGTATCTCAATAAAGTTATCTTTAAAAATAAAAAATTGCATTTAAAAATATTCTTTTAATATTAATTTTCTATAGAGAAAAAGCTCCTAATAAGGAAATTCTAAAATGGGATGTAGAGTTCACACTATTTCTTTCATATTAATTTATTATGTTGGTATTACTTCACACGTACAAACTAATTGGTTAAGGAAAATGGGAGGGTGGTTAAGGGGTCAAAGACTGGGCAAGTAACTTCGCTTGGGCTCAAACTGTTATCTATAAGATGATGACAAAAACACCTGCCATATATATGCTCTCAAGAAATATGCTAACATATAGTGTTAGTATATACATTTTAAATAAGCATAATATTTCTAATCAGAATTTATCTCAAATTTAGTTTACATCTAAGCTTAGATAAAAAAATTATCTTATGGCTCCTAGACAATTTCAAAATATTCTCCAATGAGTGTATTCCAAGTCCCCCTCCTTTCTAGACCACAGTTCCAAGCACTCCCTGGGTTATCAAGTAATGTAACATGTGACATCAGGATGCATCTCCTGAGTGTGGGTATATCACAACATAGCTCATTTTCCCCTCTGATATTTCTCTCATTCAATAGCATGACACACAATGTAAATAAGAGTGAGCTCACTGCACTGAAAAAGAAGCTGCCTATTCTTCCGAATAACGGATTTCTGTGAGATATGACTGCAAAAAATAACTCTGAAACATTAAAAAGGGAAGTCTGGAAATCCTAGCAATCACACACACACAAAAATTTTTATTGCATCACTCTTCTTTGTCAAAAGCCAAAGTTCTGTTCTCTTTTCTTATAAAACCAAAATTAAATGTTTGTTTTCTTAAGAGTTTATCAGTCAACATATTACAGGTACACCTATATCACTAGGTTTTAGACATGTGTTGAGGAAAAATAAATATACTATAGAAGAATAAATAAGGCTTGTTTCCACATAAAACTGCACTGGAACTTATTTTTTAAATTATGATGAATTTTTAACAACTTAATAGGAAATTAAATTGGGAAACATGGTCATCACCATTAAAGAGTCAATGCCCTGTCCACACCAAACCTGCACACGGATGCTGACAGCAGTTTATTCATAACTGCCAAACTTAGAAGCAGCCAACATGTCCTCCAGTAGGTGCTATAGACCGAAAATTAGTGTCTTCTCACAATTCAAATGTTGAAATCTAATCTCCAATGGTGTTAGGAGGTAGGGCTGGTGGGAAGTGATTCATGAGCAAAGCCCTCATGAATGGAATTAATGCCTTTATAAAAGAAACCCCAGAGAGGTCTCTTGCCCCTTCTGCCAAATGAGAATGCAGCAAAAAGACTGCCATCTATAAACGAAGAAATGGATCCTCATCAGACATGGAATCTGCCTGTGCCTCCTGGACTTAGCCTCCAGAAATAAATTTCTGCTGTTTATATTTCTCAAGTCTATGGCTTTCTGTTATAGCAGCCTGAATAGACTAAGACAGTAGGAATAGATAAAGTATGGTACATCCAGACAATGGAATATTACTCAGCACTAAAAAGAAATGAGCTATTAAACCTTGAAAAGTCATGTAGGAAATAAGTGTATATCACTAAGTGAAATAAGTCAATTTGAAAAGGCTATGTATTTGTGTGATTCCAACTACATGACCTTCTGGACAAGACAAATTATGGAGATCACAAAAAGATCAGTGGTTGCCAGCAGCTGGCAAAGAGGAGAGATGAATGGGAGGAGCACAGAGGATTTTTGGGGCAGTAAAACTATCTGATACCATAATTATGGAGATATATATATATAATTATATATTTATCCAAACCCACAGAATATATGACACTGAGAATAAACCCTATAGTAAACTATAGACTTTGGGTGATAATGATGTGTCAGTACAGGTTCATCAATTGTACGAAATGTACCACTCTGAAGGGGAAGATTGATGATGGGGAATATATGGGAAATCTGTGCACCTTCTGCTCAGTTTTGTTGTAACCTAAAACTGTTCTAAAAAAGTCTTAAAAAAAACCCCACAATTCCTGTGATCAATTACTTTCACTGGTGAATTTCATTCATCTCCCCCTTAAAATGGAATGTTTGAACTAGTTGAGTTCTATGTTTCCCTTCCAAATCCAACATTCTGTGGTTCTAAAATCTGATATGATTGAGTGGTGATTAGAGAAAGAAGTACCCACACTACACATAACAACCGCTAAGCCAATAGTCAACTACAATGGAGCTATTCTTCCATATAGTCCATGTGTTTGGCAGAATGATGGCAGGGTCCACACCCTGCACCTTACATGGCTAAGGTGATTAAGTTATGTGATTAAGTTAAGGACCTTGAGAAGGGGAGGTTTTCCTGGATTATCCAAGTTGGTCCAATCTAATCACATGGGTCCATAAAAGTGGGAACCTTTTCAGTCAGTGGTCAGAAAAAGAGATCAGCGACAAGCGTAGGGTCAGAGAGATGCTACCTTGCTGCTTTGAGGATGGAAGGAGGGGGCTAAAAGCCAGGGAATGTCAGTGGCTTCTAGAAGCTGGAAAAGGCTAGGAAAGAGATTCTTTCCTGGAGCTTCCATAAAGGAAACAGTCTAGCCAACAATGTGGATTGATTAACCCAGTAGGACTCTTGTCAAATTTCTGATATCCAAAATAGCAAGATAATAAATTTATATTGTTTTAAACTATAAAATGTGGCAATTTGTTACAGGAGCAATAAAAATTAATACATTCCAAAAAAGTACCAAATGTATTTTCTCTCTTTAAAAGAAATGGTTTGTGCTAGATTGTGAATGATTAGCTGAAGCTTTCATCTGATCTCCATAATTTAAAATTTTTTCATAAAGTTTTATAAATGTTGCTGTCCTTTATCAGTGATCCCATACTGAGTCCCAGGCAAGAGACAAGAACTGCACTGACAAGTACTCATGACCTTCTTTAGCTATGATAAATATAACTTACCTACCAATGTTACACAGAATCTTAAATAGTATGTTAAGTAATTTAATGCCCTCACTTTGCTGATCTGAAGAAAACATCGCTAATAATCATCTCTTCACAAGACTTTGGTATTTTTATAAGATGTTAAAAGTCTAAAGTGCCAACTTGACTTAATAACTTCAGCATTATTCATGATATTTTATTTAGCTTTATTATTGCAGTAGTGACAGTTTCCTCCCTCAATTCTTACTCCTATGCCATTTGTAAATTCTTAAGTCCAGAGAATAATTGATGACTGTTATCAAAAGCAGCTGCTGCTTGGCTTGAATTTTCCTTTCAATAAGACTGAAACGCTCTCATAGAAAGCATGGGAAATATTTAACTTAATAAACATAACTATATAAAGCTTAAATTTATAACATGCAAATGAGTTTTAAGATACTTAAGAAAATTCAACAAAACATTCAGTAAATATAGCAGATGTGCAATGATTCTACATTATTTAGACTTTTTTAAAAAAAATTCAGTATTAGTTTTCAAATGAAAAACTGCTTTGAGAAATTAAGCCGCTACGATTAATGAAGTAAATGCCTCTTTCATAACCTGTCAGTTGTTGCAAACAGCATACTTCAAACCTATATGAATTCATCGTTATAAAATCGATTTCCATCTGGCATAGATAACTGAATGTCAATGTGCAGACTTAAAGGGAAAGATCGACTATGCTCTTTCACTGCCTTTAAAAAGCCTGTCAGCGTCCCCTTGGCAATGAGTCCAGACAGAAATGGACAAGGATTCTCCAAATTTGCTCCGCAAGGGTCCTTCCTTCAGGTCACAATGAACATGAGTTTTTATTTTTTTGTTTCTTTTTGTTTCTTATGTTTGCTGGGTCTCTCATATTGGTGATACAGTTTTTACATTACCCAAGGGAGACATTACTGATCTCACTGAGCAATCTTTTAAATTCCCAGACAAACCAGTAGTTTTGGAAACTACTTCAAGTAAAATGTTTGTCACCTCTTTACCAAAAATCAAAAATAAATAAACAAATGACACCTAATTAAAATCAAACACAAACATTTCTTTTCAGAGGTTCTTGACAATTCAAAGGCTATACAATGAAAGAGAGGTATGTTAAAAATATAAATAGTTTGGGCTTCCCTGGTGGTGCAGTGGTTGAGAGTCCGCCTGCCGATGCAGGGGACACGGGTTCGTGCCCCAGTCCGGGAAGATCTCATATGCTGCGGAGCGGCTAGGCCCGTGGGCCACGGCCGCTGAGCCTGCGCGTCCGGAGCCTGTGCTCCGCAACGGGAGAGGCCACAGCAGTGAGAGGCCCACCTACCCCATAAAATAAATAAATAAAATATATATATATATATATATATATATATATAAATAGTTTGTAAAACTGGAGTACTGGAAAGCAAGTAGATTCTAAATCCAAATAAATCTTTATATCTTTTAGATATAACGTTGAAATTTTGAGGGCCAGGGTAGTACCAAAAAGAAGGGTATATTACTTACTTTAATCCAAATTTTATTGGGAATAACATTAGTAATTAATAATGCAGATTTTGATAGAATTTGCTAAACAGAATTTTAATTAATAAAAATCACTATAATAATTAATATTTATTATTAATTTCATATAATAACTTAGTAACTTAATTTTGATTTTATTGATAACATTTCTTTTCAACAAGTTCTGTTATTTGATGTGATAGTTAAGGACAGGATACTACCTGGATTCAAATCCTACTTCTGCCCTGTAATCTTGGGTAAATTACCTAACTCTTCAGGTTCTTAGTGCACACATCTATAAACTGGATTAAAATTGCATAGCGTGAGAATTGAATGAGTTAATTAAAATAATAGAACAGTTCCTAACATTAGCAGTGTATGTGGGGGGGGGGGGCGGGGAGTGGTTCATACATGATATTTCTAGTCTGTGGAAAGTTTATCAGCTATGTTACCAGGGTGATAAAAAATTTAAAGATGAAATGAAGAGCTTTAGAGTAAGAGTTTTCAAAAAATATCTATCTATCTAATTATCTATCTATCATCAGTAAAAGCTGCTGGAACACTTTGTGCTGAATTGGAAAGACCAAAGAATTGGGAGGAAGACCAAAGATTCTGGGTGTTGCATCTTTATGCCAGAAAAAAGTACCAAGAGAAAAGGGCTTAGCCTAATATTAATAATTATTAACCACTACCGAAAGATTACTAAGTGCTGAGCACTTTGCTATGAGCTTTCAAATAGGTAATAATAGCCTAAAATAGTAAACTTAAATTGGCAGATGGCAGTCCCAGCCCAGACTGCACAGTGGTATCCCTAGGGCAGCCTATTAAAACATCGAAGCCTGAGCTTCACCCCTGTGGAGTCTAGGTGATCTATTTAGTGTGGAAACTGGGCATTTGTATTAAAAGCTCCTCTGGTCCTTATAATGTGTATACAGGGTTGAGAATCACTTCATTAACATGCTTAAATTAAAAAAAAAAAAAAAAAAACTAGGGTAAAGGCAGACAGGAAAGACAAACCATCCTCCCAATCCAGCACTCACTTAGGTTTTGGGACCAGTCTGTGCTAACAAGTATATTAAAACTCCAAGTAGGGCTTCCCTGGTGGCGGAGTGGTTGAGAGTCCGCCTGCTGATGCAGGGGACACGGGTTCGTGCCCCGGTCCGGGAAGATCCCACGTGCCGCGGAGTGGCTGGGCCCGTGAGCCATGGCCGCTGAGCCTGCACGTCCTGAGCCTGTACTCCGCAATGGGAGAGGCCACAACAGTGAGAGGCCCGCGTACCGCCAAAAAACAATTTTAAAAAATACTCCAAGTAAACAAATATCACTATTTTTATTAATCCCCCTAAATAAGAGGTGAAGAAATTACTATAGGTAGGTGAGTTGAATTTTGGTTCATCTGCTTTTATTTTGGTCATGTTGTAGGTTCTCTTTCTCTTACCCTGGAATGTTGACTTTCAAGAAAGAGAATGTACCTCCTTAGTTGCCTCTTGTTCCCCTAAATTAAGGATATCTGAGGGGAAGAAGAGTGCCTGGTTCCCAGGTGCCTGCCTCCTATCCCCACATATAGCATGATGACAGCTCTGACGTCAGTCAAGGTTATCAGGGGTAAATACTGACTCTACATTTTGTGTTGACTGATCATGGAAAACCTTCTTAACTTTTCTAGACCTTTCTTTCCTCATCTGCAAAAAAAAGAGGGGTAATAGTACTAGTTTGATAGTGTTCAAAGAAATAAATGAGACATTCATGTAAATATTTTGGTTAATATAATGCCTAACACAGAGTAAATGGTCAGTGAATATTAACACATAACGATATACATAATGAGCCACTGATGACAAAATTAATGTCTGGTGCTCCCTAGGAAGTTCTTATCTGATAATAGGCAAACACTGAAAGCTTAGCTTAAGAAATAACAGTTAGAAATTGAGTTATTTGTAGTGAGGTGGATGGACCGACCTAAGAGTCTGTCATTCAGAGTGAAGTAAGTCAGAAAGAGAAAAACAAATACCATATGCTAACACACATATATGGAATCTTAAAAAAAAAAAAAAAAAGGTTCTGAAGAACTTAGGGGCAGGACAGGAATAAAGACTCAGACGTAGAGAATGGACTTGAGGACACAGGGAGGGGGAAGGATAAGCTGGGATGAAGTGAGAAAGTGACATGGACACATATACACTACCAAATGTAAAACAGCTAGTGGGAAGCAGCTACATAGCACAGGGAGATCAGCTCGGTGCTTTGTGACCACCTAGAGGGGTGGGATAGGGAGGGTGGGAGGGAGATGCAAGAGGGAGGAGATATGGAGATATATGTATATGTATAGCTGATTCACTTTGTTATAAAGCAGAAACTAACACACCACTGTAAAGCAATTATACTCCAATAAAGATGTTAAAAAAAAATAAAAGGAAATAACAGTTAAAGCCAACCTGTTATACTGAATCTCCCCTAAGAATAGTTTGTAACATCTAGATTCTCTCTTTTTTCAGGGTTTCCTTGGATCGATACCCTATAGGTGGGGATGATTTATTTCTTCTGTCTTCACAGAGTTCCTTCCCTCATCAACATGTGGATGGTTAGGCAGGCTCCCAAATTATGTCTTCAACCCAATTATTGTACAGATCAAATTAGAGTTCAGTGCTATTTCTAACCATTGACTAATCACCAGGTATAGATTATTATGAAGATTATGAGACACAATGCATATATCTCTGCATAGACCACACAACCATGATACTAAACTCTATTTTTCTACAACTTTATCTTATCAACTAAAGGCCATCGTTACCCTCTCCAAAAGTTTTTGGCATTGGTATACATATCTCTGGCTTTGAAAGTATCTGATGCACACCTATCAACAAAAGAGATGCACTCCTTGTCCTCATGAATCTTATATCCTGTTTTTAAATTAATGGTAAGATAAAATTATTTAATTAGCACTATGATTAAGTGAAAAGAACAGATGTGCTTAGGGTGTATAGATTTGGGTCATCAAGTAAGGTACTCTGAGGAGGTAACTTTTAGGATGAGTTTCACCAAAGAGAAGCAATGATCCAGGAGCAGAGAATGATGGGAAGAAACACCTGTGTAATGGGAAGAGCCTGTGCCAAGGTGCGGCGACAGGAGGGAACAACAGTGGGGACAGCGGCTGAATCTCAGAAAGCAATAGGAACATGGTCCGAGCGCGGACGAGAGGTTTGAAAGGCTGGACTTTGCATAAGTATGCAGGTTCATTTAAGGATTTGGCACTTTATTCTGGAATCAAAGAGAAGGTATTGAGTAGGGGAGTGATATGATTAGGCTTGTTTTCTTAAAATATTCTTTGGGTTTCAGTGTGAAAAGAAGATTTTAAAAAGCAAGAGTAAAATGAAAGATGATTTTTGGACTTGGATGAGAAGAGTAGAAGTGAAAAGATTCTAGAATGTGTATGAGTAGAATCAAAGGGATTTGATAAAGGAGAGGTGCTCTCACATATTTACATGTGAGAGGTGAGAGAATACTTTAAGAATAATCCCCTGCTGTTTGGGTTGACAGGATGAATAGGGGTGCTAATCTGCAATATAGAGAATACTTGTTGAGTACATAAAAGGATGATTCGATGGTGATACCTTCTGTTGAAGACGTATATTACAGGCATCCAAGTGAGAAAGTTGTGTAGGCAGTTGAATAATTGAGCCTGGAAGTTGGAGAAGAAATTTGTTAGGGAAATAAATTTAGGAGATTTTGGGTTATCAATAAGTAAATGTTTGAGAATGAAGAGAACATAGGGTAATAAGAGGCTGCCCAGATGATTGGGTCTATCTGAATAATAGGTTTGTTACCATATGTAATTTTATTTATTTTTGAAAAGACAACCATTTTATTTAAAAAGGAATTGTCACTATGTTCCTGGAGTCAAGGTTAATGACATAACAGCTACCTTAGTCATAATTTATCAAAAATCCTTACATAACACCAACTGGGTGCAATGAACATATATTTTAGGAAAAATTATGAGTTAAAATGTTTGATAATTGTCATAACCACTACATCAACTTGCAGTTTAAGCATTTCCTGTAGTCCTTCCATCCCCCCTCCCTCCCTCTCTTCCTTCCTCCATCCATCCATCAAATATTTATGTAATAATTACTACAGTTTGAAGATATATGAAATGAGTAAAGGATTTCCTGCCTTTAAAGATTTTATAGTCCAGTTAAGAGATTTGTAAATTGCTATAATAAAGGAAGACTGACTGTGACTCGGCGAAGGCTCTGCAAAGATGTTGATATTTGAAAATAAGTAGCCATTTCCTCCACAGACAAGGGAGGTGCACTGGACAAGCTGGAGAAAGCTTGCCATTCCCTTAGCCCTGCAGAGAAAAGCAGCTATGGGTTCTGAGGTTCCCTGCAGTGAACCGCTATGCTAGGGTCAGTGTCCAATCTGGAGAGTTTACGGAGTTAAACAACAAAATAGGTTTTTGTTGTTGTTGTTGTCGTTATTGTTTTTACCTGGGAGGTTGAATAGGAAGGAGGGGCGTAGGAAGATAAGGCAACATATATACAAGACTATGCCTCAGAATGAGGAAGGAAGGAAGGAAGGAAGGAAGGAAGGAAAGGAGGGAAGGGAAGAAGGGAGGGAAGGAAGGAAGGAAGGAAGGAAGGTAGGAAAGAAGGAAGGAAGGAAGGAAGGGAGGGAGGAAGGAAGAGAGGAAGGAAGGGAGGAAAAAGGAGGGAAGAGATGAGAAAGATGAGGAGAAGAGGCGAATGTTTAAACACTGCAACAAGAGCAAGGAGATGAAGGGACATGGACACCCTGTGAGTGATTGTAGCTCAGGGTACCCTACTGGTGAAAATGTATGACATGAGGATCTTCCTCATTCTCTGAGGGGAGACCCTTCAGTGAACCCAATTTTTCTCTAGTTACTCTCCAGAAGCTGAATATTTTATGAATACCATAAACTCTTCCAAACTATCAGAGTAACTTTTTTATACATTTTCCATAAAAACTTTATCTATATAAATGATATCTATTTGACTCTAGGTAGTAGTTTTAAAAAAGAAAATCAAACAGAACACTGATAACTATAAACACTGATACATTTTAGAAGGAATAAGTTATGAACAGAAAGTAACATTTAAAAATCAAATTATTTACTTTCCCTAAATAATAATTTGATAAATCTCCAGTGATTCTAGTTTCTACCATTTCTTCATTCATTTGATGAGTGAATCGTGGTGAAAGGGATACTATTGTCAATAACACTGCACAGGAAGCTTATACCTAAAAGTGATATTCAGTAACCTGTACGGCACAGAGAAACCAACCCATCAAAATCAACACACCAACAGCACTGAGGATTGTTTCCTAAACAACCAACTCAACTATTCTGCTGTGTACTGGCTGAATGGCAGCGCTGATTATATCTATTAGCCCATATAAAAAAATCAGTTTATTCATCAATGCTGAACTCATTGAAGGTTTGTCAGTTTAAACTAAATATCAGGTTTGACTTCAATTTAGACATCAGTGAAACTCATGCTGAGTCTCATTTTTAGATTACAATAGGAAATCTGGAAGATATTTGATCACTGAAGTCAAGACAAAGTGCAGTTGAATTCATTTAATAATCATGAATATCACTGGCTTTTATTTACACTTCCAAAGATAACATACTCCAAAATTCAGAATCCCTTAAAAAATAGGCACTTTGCATATAAACACATTGTAGGAATGTTGAAATTAAAATGTTTTTGATTAATTTGTACTCTCTGATTGATAAGATTTATGCCATGAATTGAAAACCCTGTCTACCAAATATGATTTTTTTCCCTCTGTGGACTGTTTAAATAGCTCACACTTTGAGAGTTTATAATCTAATTTATTAACAATAAGATTTTGTTTAATAAGTTGTAATTTATGTTGGGCAAGAATGCTTACTCAAAGGAAGAGAGCTTTAATTCCTGTTACATTCGCAGCCTAAATATTCCTTCAGTTATACATATGAACTACAAAATCTTGGATCAAGTTACAACTTCTAGTTGGGAGACTCTTCTATCATCCTTAATGAACCCTAAATTAGATAAGCATAGTTAGGAAGTAATTGGCCAATAAAATCCTCCTGTGATGACTCACTGGTGGCAGCAGTTTTATGATGAGTTGAAGGAATGAAAAGAAAACTCTCCATTATCCATGGAGGTGCCTCACAGCAGGTCTAGTGAGTCACCACACACAAGTTCATTGCCCTGTGCTGATAAGAAAACAAGGACATTAAGAGAATAAAATTTAGGGGTATAAAATTTTTCCCTATGACAAAAGAGCATTTTTAGTTACTATTAAAAGTTTACCTGGTTTCAGATTGAAAAAATTGCTAAGTCAAAATTTTATTTAAAGAAGACTGTATATATACAATGTGTGAAGGACTGCAATTATTTGGGAAAAAAATTCATAAAATTGTGCCAAGCAATATATCAGACACATATACAAATGGGACTTAAACAACAGATTGTCCAACTTAGAGATTTTATGTATTTTTTTCTTTTTTCATGTGCAGGAAATGTCACATTAATGTAAGCCAACTGTGCAAGAGAAGTGTTCTAACTAAAATAAGTGAAAATAAGACATGAAACAAGTTATGGGAAAATGATTCTTGTTTACATCTAGTACCAGGAATAAATGCTGACAGTCAATTTTTTTGGAGGGGGCAAAAATCACTCACTAATTGGTAATATCTATCAGTAATTATGATTCACCATTTTAGTATATACATCAGTGTAAATATTAACAGAGGCATCTTATTTATTTTAAACTATTCTGCTCAGTAAATGCCTATGCCCACAGTAAGTTTAACTAAACCCTGCCTCTAGATACTATAGCATTTGCCTCAATGAGTCTTTCATACAATATGTTGTCAGGGCAACTAAAAGGACAGAGAACTGAAATTTCATTATTAAGCAACAGGTTTTAAAATGTTCACAAGACTACTGGCAAATAAATGACGGTATGTGTACCAAATTCTAAGACTTGCCACCATATCTAATAGTGATACAGCAGCACATAAAACTTACGATCCTCACCTCTAATCACTGAAGGATACCAGTAATTATCAAAAAGAGCCAGATAATATATTGGCTTAGGTTAGTTTGTAACAGAACATAAATCTTAAAATTCTGACCCCTCCAAATAAAAGTATTGACCAGAAAATGTATATGCAAATGGATGGCTATTAAAGTAACTTAGGGTATATTTGAGTCTACTTGTTGAAGGACAGATAGATGGATAGATAGACATTAGCCATTAAGATGGATAAAATATTAGAAAAGTTTCAGTTTTAAAAAAATAGGAAAATTATCCTGAAGGACTCAAACCTCAGAATTTGAAGGACAGCTGGTATGGGAGCTACGTGTAGCCTTTAATAGTGGTATACAGGGCCAGTTGGGCTACATTATATAGTAGACCAAGTATGATGATTATTACAACAGACCATGAAACAATTCAGAAATATAAAGAGAGGAGATACATTGCTGGACTCGGGAAGAAGTGACAAGAACTCAGATGGAAGAAATAACAGAAAAGAAGAGACTTATCGGATGCATTTACCTCAGGAGGGTTAAAACACAAACTCTAATCATGACCTTCCTCATAATTAGTAATATTATATCAGGAATTTTGGGTCATTTATTCAATATTATTAGACGAGGGAATGGCCATTTGGAGTCTGGAATAATTGACAAAGTCAGTTAAAGGAAATAATTTATTAAATTTTGTGTAAAAATAGTCATATTCTTTCTCAATTTATAATCTTACACTGTTATCTACCTTAAAGAGTTTTGTAAAATGGGTTTACCCTAAAATAGGTTAAGCTGGACATACGGGAAAATACCCCTTGAATTGCTTTTTCTGCAAATTCTTTCCCCTGACTTTGTTTCTTTGGGAAAACACACTTTATCTGTCAATCCCTTGTGTCTTCCCTGAAAACAACATTGCTTCCAAGTATAGAGAGTATAGCATAATGTTTTGGTACAAATGTCAAAGTTATTCCCAAATAACTTAATCCTTTTCAGAAAAGATTAGATATAGTTCAAAATGTCATGCAAAACATCTCATTATCAAATAATATACATACTTCCCCTTTCTGTGAACTAGAAGGAAAATTTTATCTTTCATTTATATCTCAAACTCATTAAAAAATAATTTCAGCAGAAATGTTTTAAAATTTATCTGTAAAATTATATATTCTTATCAGAATAAAACTCCTGATGAATTTGTAATTTGGCCAACAGCACAATTTGTTGATGTTTTTAGTGAAAGAAATTTTCTCAATAAGATTAATTCAAATTAAGTATTATACTATAAAAATTTTGAATCACTATGTTATACACCTAAAACTAATATAATATTTTAAATGAACTATTCTTCTAAAAAAATTAAGTTTAATTAGATAATATTCAATATTTATATTTTATAATTAGATATTCTGTTATTAGATATTAGATATTCTGATATTCTGTTATTCTGCTAAGGACATCTGTTTTTTGAATTATTTTACATATTCTGTCAATAATTCTTTCTTCTTAAAACTGCTTTAGTATTTCTTTTGTTATTTCATTTCTTTATGATTTTTCATTGAGTATTATTTCTTCCTTAGATAACCATTATTTTCATTTTAACCTTCCTGATGTTTCTTTTTTAATGTTAATTTTTACATTTAGGCAAAAGTAGATGTTTCATAATAAAGATTATATTAATAAAGAAAAAGTAAACCCGTAAAGCTAATCAAAGAAAATACAAGACAATATCCTTGTGACTTAATGAAATGGGAAATACTTCTTAACACTAGTCCCACTCCCATTCTTAAGTCACAGATTATAAGGAGAAAAATTGATGGATTTCATTTCTTCAAGCTTAAATATTTTCTTTTGTCAAGTAATGACACCATAGACAAAGTTAACAGATACGAATTTACTATCTAAAATATACTAGGAACTTCTTCATTCATCAAGGAAAAGATCTGGAATCCCAAAAGGAAAACTGTCAAGGTTACGAAGAGGAAATCTGCACGAAGGAAAAACTGTGTAAGCTGGTAATGGTTCATGGTAAAAAGATGCTCTACCTCAATAATAGTCAGATTAATGATAGTTATGAAAGAATGTAACATGACATGTTATGTTAAACGTCATGTTAACATGACATTTCTCATTATTGGAAAAATAAATAAGTCAGATAATATTAAATCCTAGAGAAAAAAGGGGACTAAGGACCCTTATCCACTATTGGTTGGAGTTGAAACTGGAACAATAAATCTGGGGCACAATCTCCAGTATTTGCTGAAACTGAGTATGTGTACATTCTATCACCTAGAAATTTCTCAAATATACCAGAGAAACTCACACACACACACACACACACACATCCCTATGAAAAGTAGTGTATGATTAAACTAATCATGGTGTTAATCATCATATCAAATAGTTGGAATCAACCTAGGAATTCATCTAGGGAAATGCATACATAAAGACTTATAAGAAGTCAGAAGCTACAGACCAGAGGGTAACAGCATGGACAAATGTTCAATTAAACACTGAGTTGGAAAAAATAAGAATAAAATTTTAAACTCAAAACTATTTATATAAGCTAAACACACACAGAAAATAATATCTATATGCATTCATACACATATATACATACATACATACTTACAAGGATATACAAATATCTTAGTACATGTAAGAAAAGTACACTGCAAGCACATTTATAAATACAATAAAGGGTCTACCTATGAGGAAGAGATAGTGTTAGGGTTTGGGTGAAATATAAAACAAAACAAGGTTTTAAAAGCCCAAAGAAAAGCTTCCCAAAGACACAGTTTTTGTGCCATTCACTGAGATAAATAAAATGCTGTGTGTTTGAGACATAGAAAGAAAAATAAAAGCAATAAAGAAAAGGCTAATAATATATTGAGTATCAGCACTCTGTTTCACATACTGCAATAGCTACAATTTATTAGTTTTAAGATGTCCCCTATTATTTTATATAATGAACTGCTTGTGGAAACTGAGGATCATAATAAATGTGCATATTCAAATAACACTTGAGACTATTTGAACATTTTATAAATGTTACTTTTTGAAGATTTTAAAAAACAGAATACTTTTACATAAATGCCTACAAACCTTAAAAAAAATAAATATTCAGAAAGATACTAGGTGTCTACTAAACCAATAGTTCTTAAACCATGCTCTGGAAAACTTAACTACTATGAAGATGTATCACGTCATCCACAAGCAAAGGGTATTTTTGTTTGTTTCTACCAAACGATGAAAATTTACACTGCTACTAATTGGCTTCTAAAACATTTGAAAGTTATTCAGTTGAGTAATTGTCCTAAATCTACAATCACTTTATGTCTCTCATCCATACTGAAATCAACAAACTAGGACTGATAAGAATGAAGGTTAAACCACAGAACATTGTGTGATGCACACGTACTTCTGTGAAATCTACTGGAGACCATCCATGAGGTGTGTATAGATCTGTTTAGCTTTAGAACATTATCGTTTGCCTCACTTGGGTCCTTATGAGAAAAACCTTTCTTTGTGAGTAGTACATGTCACAAATAGAGCAACTAAGGTAATAAACTATGCTCTTGTTATGAAGTCAGAGTACTTTCAAATATATACAAATATCAGTGATACTTCTGCCACTCTGAATTTATAACAATTCAATAACTTTAAATTATGTCTCATAGATAACTCAAACTGTCACCAAAAAATATTCTTTTAATTTTATTCTGCCTGCAAACATGATACTAGTTTTATACATGTTAGTGGATCATTGAAATGTAAATCATTTGTTTATAAAATGATGGTAATTTACTTTATCCAGGCACCTCCAAGGTATGGGGTCTAATCTTCCCCAAAGTTTTTTTTTTTTTTTGACTTCCAGTTAATTATTAAAAAGTACTGCTTCACCTATGACTAGATGTCTCCAGTAACTAACTTGTGCTTGTTAGTAAATTTTTTTTCTTAATGAAGAATGAAAACTGCTTGACCTCATCTGTTACCTCTTGCATCTCTCCCTCTTCCCTGGGGTGTATGTAAGTTACGAGAATAGGGGAAAAAAAAAAAAGCACAATTTACTAACATTTCTGGAATAAGATGGCTAATTACACCTATTCTAACTCTTATTATCAAAAAATACTAAATAATATTTAATATTCATAATGTATACAACCAAGGGCAAACAACAATATTGGAGCTAGGAACAGTGTATTAATATCATTAATTAATGCTTTTTGGAAAGGATAATTTGTACTAGGGAAAGTTATACATTAGTTTAAATCATGTGAAATCAGTGTACTTATTTTCAGGTCAAAGCCAAACAAATAGGAACCATTAGAAAAGAAAATTTCTGGCATGTTATGTGCTGCTGTACACTGTGTCTGCAGTTAGACTGAAAAAGATTGTTGATAGAATTTTCCACATCTCTTTGATAAGCTGATAGGAATAATTTATAACAATTATATGATATATTTATGTATTACAACAATTTCTTTTAAATTATTTTTATCTAAGTTACTGCAATTGGTACTCAAAATGTTCAATAAGTTTAGAAAGATAGGTATGATGCTTAATTTTGAAAATAAGGGGAAAAAAAGTTTATTTATTCAACACGTATTTAACTAATGGCCATTGTATAACATGTACTGACTGAGGACCTGGCAAACTCCCCATGAGGTCACATCCAAGAGGGAATATGATAAACAAAGAAACACATGAATGGGCAAGTTACAGATTTTTATCAAGGTTCAGAGAACCCCATTCAGACTGTTAGCAAATATAAGTCAAGAAAACAAAGTTTCTGATATTTTGAATTCCTAGATTCTTATTATACTAATATGAGACCAATAATTGGTTACTTAATTTTCTACTGCACTGTTGTGTGTCCTCTATTTTTTTCTTTCAGATATTTATCTCCCTAATTATTCTGTAAGATTCTGATAACATGGGCCATGTATAATATGTCATTATCTCTCTCATAGCACCTAGGACAATGCTGGGCATAAAACAGGGACTTTAGTGATGTGGATCAATTTTTCCAAAATTACTAAGGAGAGGTTTGCAAATTACTTGTATCACGTTGATTAAGTATCTCATCCTGTTTATGCTATTAATCCATTCAGTTAATCATTTTACCTTACCTTCCAGCCCACTCCTCATGTCAATCACTATAATTTTCAATTAGCAGAACCCAAATTAAACAAGGCTTTTTTTATGTATTGATATCTACCTGGCCTCAAGGAAAAACTGTTAAATTCTGAAGCTATCTGAGTTTTAATCTAATTTTCTACTTCCCCAAATAAATCACTTTTAGGTAATTCCTTTAAAAATATTTAATATTTTCCTTGATGTACAGTTCTTTAGCAAAATGAGTAATTCCATGTTTTAATTTTGTTATGTCTTTCCTCTATTGACTAGAAATATGTCTCAATTAATTTTTGCTTGTTTTTCCTTTCAAAATCTGAAGAAATTACCTTAACTTCCCCACATCTGGTTTATCCATGCTAAACATTCACAAGTCTTAACTTTATGTAATATTATTTTTTCAGTAAATTTTGTGAATAAATATGATTTAATTATTAGGCTTTTAAGACTTTTTTTTTCTTTTTAGGCCATAATAGTTTTAACTAAGAAGGCACAAGTATAGCCCCTTACCTGCCAAAAAGATAAATGTAAATCAAAATCAAGTACAAATGGAAAGAAAGCTATACAAAGTTAGCACAGTGTACTTATTGTCTATCACTGAGGGTTTTCCGTTGCAGTATAATTGACATACAATATCATATTAGTTTCAGTTGTACAACATTGTGATTTGATATTTGTATACACTGTAAAATGGTCACCACAATAAGTCCAATGACCATCCATCACCATTCAAAGTTAATACTATACTATTAACTATATTGTCCCTTCTGTACATTATATCCCCATGACTTATTTTATTATTGGAAGTTTGTACTTATTAATTTCCTTCATCCATTTCCCCCATCCTCCAAAACCCCTCTCCTCTGGCAACCACCAAACTGTTCTCTGTATCTATTAAGTCTGGGTTTTTTTTGTTTGTTTTGTTTTTTAGATTCCAAATATAGGTGAGATAATGCAATATTTGTTTGGATCTGACTCCAAAGGCAAGAGAAACAAAAGCAAAAATAAGCAATGGGACTGTATCAAACCAAAAAGCTTCTGTACAGCAAAGGAAACCATCAACCAAATGAAAAGGCAACCTACAGAATGGAAGAAGATATTTGTAAAGCATATATCCAAAAAGGGGTTACTATCCAAAAAGGGATTACTGTCCAAAATATATAAAACTCATACAACTCATACAATACAAAAAAACCCAAACATGGCTTCCCTGGTGGCGCAGTGGTTGAGAGCCTGCCTGCCGATGCAGGGGACACAGGTTCGTGCCCCGGTCCGGGAGGATCCCACATGCCGTGGAGCGGCTGGGCCCGTGAGCCATGGCCGCTGAGCCTGCGCGTCCGGAGCCTGTGCTCCTCAACGGGAGAGGCCACAACAGTGAGAGGCCCGCGTGCCGCAAAAAAAAAAAAAAAAAAACATCTGATTAAAAACTGGGGAGAGGATCTGAATAGACATTTTTCCAAAAAAGACATACATATGGCCAACAGGCACATAAAAAGATGCTCAACATCACCAATCATCAGGAAAATGCAAATCAAAATCACCATGAGATATCACCTTATACCTGTCAGAATGGCTATCATCAAAAGGACAACAAACAACTAATGGTTACTTGAAGATGTAGAGAAAAGGGAACTCTCATGAACAGTTGGTGGAAATGTAAATTGGTGCAACCACTATGGAAAACAGCACGGAGGTTCCTCAAAAAATTAAAACTACAGCTACCATATGATGGCAATTCCACTACTAGATATTTATCTAAAAAAAAACAAAACAAGAACTTAATTTGAAAAGATATATGCACACCTATGTTCATTGTAGGATTATTTACATGGCCAAGATAAGGAAACAACCTAAGTGTCCCTTGATGGATGAATGAATAAAGAAACTTGTGAGATATGTACACACACACACACACACACACACACACACACACAGGATTACCACTCAGCCATAAAAAAGAATGAACTCTTGCCATTTGGGACAACATGGATGGACCCTGAGGGTATTATGCTAAGTGAAAACTTTTTACATAAATACTTAAATTTGAGGAATTCCTTGTCAGCTAACATGTCAGATGTTGATCTGGGAAAATATGATGATTTTAATTATAAGGCATGGTTTTAACTACTAATCACCCCCCTCTAGGAACTCTGGCTTGTCCATTTATATTATTTTCGTGCTTAAAAACATCCCTCAATTCTGTCACCTAGAAATCAACAATTCTCCATGTATTCTTTGAGCAATGTAGACATATAGTGAAACCAGATATTTTGGACAGCATATTTATATGTACAGCCAAAAACTGAATCATGCTTTGAGTAACTATTAGTGGTTAATAGAGCTTATACTCCACTAATTCCTCTATTTATAATACATGAACTTCTATCACGTCAACCACACTCCGTGCTTTAATAGTCAGCTTATCTAAATATAAAATGTTCTATTTATTATAATTACTTTTCATCTTACTTAAGTTATGGCAGTCTATTAAACTTATGATCCTAGTTAGTCTTTCAAGTTTGTATCATCAAAATCAATGATATAGTTTCCATACCCTCACTTAACTGATGATAAAAAATAAGGTAACTCTCAATTGGTTAAAACAGAACTCTTCAATTAGCAATTACTGTCATCAACATATATTGGGATAAACTCATTCAACTGGTTAAACTCCATTATACATTCCTCAATCATCATTTTACACATAAGAATATCAGGGAACAACTGGCCAAATGACTGATTATTTGTGGCACTTCCTTAAAACTTATTTTTAGTAAATTTATAATCTTATTGCTATCTTTTTAAGTACACATAAACCTTGTATTTAATAATGTTCTCAAAATTTTGACTGAGATTAATAAATATTTTTTCTTAGTAGCTGAATCTAGAGTTTTGGTCTGACTTTGGTCTGAGTCTATTGATATATATTTGATAATACACATTAACAGAAAATGCTAAAGTAAAAACAGACTGAGTTACTGATTTCTTTAGACTACCTAGCCGATAATTTCTTCAAATTTATATTATTGTTAGATATCTATTATATCTCTTATGCTGACAAGAGGATGATAATCATGTGATGCCACGCTTTGTAAGTCATTAGAAAAGTTATTTAACTTGGTTTATATTGTACTTTAATATTCTTATTAAAAACCACATGGTATTTTTCAGAAGTGTAGAAGAATACATCCTAGACAATTGTCAGTTTGAGCAATAACCCTAAAGTAGATATAATAACAAATACATTTGGCAATCTATACCAGAATAATTATCTCAAAGGTTCTAACAATCAGATCACTAATTTGTTCATAAGTGATAAAATATTCTAAATTTCATTATGATGCCATACATTAGATGATACTTATGTGTTTTTTGTTTTATTCTGTTTTGTTTTGATGGGTGGTGAGATAGAGATAATTTTGCCTGTCTTCATCAGCCGAGAAGCACTCTGAATTCTTTGACATATTTCAGGTTTATTTTTCCACCTCCTGAGAAGTGATGCAGTGAGCAGAAAATGCCTGTGGGCAGTGGGTGTACTTCAAATTGTCAGAGTGATCATGGTGTCCAGATCTGGATTAGTTAGATCCTAATGGCTCACATTTCTAATCTACCACAATCTATTACATCCCAATAAAAACAGTGATCCTGGATGATTTCCTGCTCCCCATATCTCACAGAATATGCTGACACCATAGCCCATTCTTCCTGTGGAAAGACAGCATCAAATCAAATCCAGGATACTAAGGTATCTATCGAATAAAAAGCAGTTACACACACACACAAACACACGCAAGCATTTGGTAAACAAGAAAAAACACAGCATGCTGTCAATTACATAATCCCCGACAGCTAACCCTGGACTACTAATCAGTTGTTAATTTAAGAATCAGCTATAAAAATTTTAATAAATATAAAATTTCAGAAATAATGAATGCTCTATGGAGAAATTTAACTTCAGATTTCATACCAAAACCTGCTTGCAGAAATGCTTTACTGATTGTAGAAGTATTACAGTTTGTGACAATGAGAATATATCTTTATAGGACTATAAAGTACTGTTTGAAGTACTTTATATATGTATACATACCATTTTACCTCTATCTTTCAATCTCTCTTGTCGTTTATTTCCTAAAAAAACTAATTAGTTTCAGAAACTGAGCATATTTTATATCTTACATACAAATTCAAATAAAATTTTGAAAGAATAAAAAATAATATGAAGTAACTTTTATCTCTTTATTGAAATGATAAAAGGATCCTGCACATGTCAAAGACTTTAAATAATGATAATCTTCTAATAAACCATCACTTTCACTATTTCTGTTTCTTCATTTACATATCCGAGGTGAAGAGTAGCTGCTTTAATGCTGTGTTAGTTATCTGTATCTATTTTATTTACATATATTTTTTTCTGGTTTATAGACACTTAAGTATTAAAAAATAATTTTAAAAGATAGAGTGGTGTCTTAAATAATAAACTAGAGATATAACAAGAAAACATTCCCTTTCAAAATTCTTCTCTGACGATTACACACATTGGACAGACGCATGTTGTTGTTGCTCCACTTAATGACTTAAAAAATTGAAGTTATGGTTTATAGGTTTGCTATGCATACATGATACACCAAAACTGACTTAAGACTCCAAAACGAAAAGTCTTCCAGATTGACACTTCATAAAATGTCCCTTTGTAAGAATATAAAATCCATCTTACTTCAGCACAGGAATCATTAAATATTACTTTCTACTGTATGTTTAGAACTATAAAATTTTAGAACATAGATTCTTTCTAATGTTTCATCTCAATAAAATCATTTTAAGTAACTGTACACTTCAAATGAGGACAAAATAATGTGAAATATAGTAATGATGTTTCCAAGCTGTCATGGATTACTTGCTTGTCAAATAAGGTTTCTAACTCACAGGACCATATCTGTCAGCAATACAACAGCATGGCAAAATTCTGAAAGTCACCCCTCACCTGAGAACGCCAAGATAAAAATGTCAGAAACGATGGCCTATATACAGATCTTGGCTGCAATGTGAAACACCACTGTTTTGCCAGAACCCAGAAGCTTCCAGAACTAATGAAAAATGAAATTTTGAGTTGATTGTGATCTCAACAGGAAATGAAATACATCTTTCGATTTCTTTGGAGGACTACCAACAACGTCTCCTCGTATCAGATCTGCTTCCAATTCTTAACTGGGTTCCAGAAAGGAAAAAGACTAACACCCCACAGTGAGAGAATACACTGTGTAGCTACGCACTTATTTAATCATTCTTGTTTGGTTTAGACTGCAATTTAGTTTGTTCTATTTAATAAAAATATTTTTATAAATTTTAATAATATGTGTTACCATAAATAAGTGTGCCCAATGTAGTAAACAGAAACAAAAATGTGGAAAGGTATATCTGTATTGGCAAATATTTTTATAACTCATTTTCAATTAATTAAAAATAGAGAAAATCTCATCGTAATTGTTCAGTGTAGCCTTTACAAATTAGGATTTTGACATTAATAAAAATTTCAAATACTTATTTGCATGACTTTAAAAACTATACGTAATTACTTAATAAATACAATGAGTAGAAAAATAAGTACTTAAGTACCTTCTTATTACAATTCTAAATATGTAGACGAATATTTCCTAAACTGTGTGCTAAAAACCACAGGGTCTTTGAAAAGTAGGTCTTGCGTTAAATACATTTGGGAGAACTACATCAGCGAACAGTTCTAATATATCTTTGCATGCTTTGAAATGTTAGAGAAAAATATAACAATACTAGTTTAACTTTGTTTATTTCATAACATCTTTTCTCATAACAAACTTTCATCATCTAGGCCTGAAAAGTTTACTGTTTCCCTGGAAGAATATACAAAGATGTCTGCAACCAAAGTATGAAGCAAGTGTGTCCTTCAGACAGACTTCTCTCCACCAGAGTGCTGCCCATTTATTTAATTTTCTCATGAACGTAAGCAAAACCTATTAATGCAACCATTACGGTAAATTTTATATGTGACGTATTTAATAAATGAGAGTACTATGCTCATTAAAAAACATTTGTATATAATAACAGGTCTTGGAAAGATATCAGTCAGAAATCAATGTGGGAAAATGGCAGCAGGCAGAAAGGCAAAGAAGATTTCTTTAGTAACAGGTTTTCCAAATGAAGTCCCTTCAAAGAAAAATCAATACAGCTCTCTGGTCATGAGGATGATAAAATTAAAGCTACCTTGTTTCAGAGAAATCCCTAGGACAGCTGATCTTCATAAACTTGAGATGAAAAAATAAGAATTAAGTTTTTAGAAGAATAAGCAAAAATGTTCTAGTTTAGAGCATACTCATGAAATTCACATTTCCCCCACATTTATACAGGTATAATTGACAATTTAAAATTGTCCATATTTAACGTATACAACTTGATGATGTGACATCGTAACGGAGCAGGACCCCCTGGGAGGCCTTCCCACAATAGACCCCCCACCCATGTCCTCCGCCTGCCTTTTGTCTGTAGAAACACTTTAGTCAAAGAATAAATTTAATCAGAGAAGTGAGAAAATGCAGAAAGAGGAAAACAGTCAAGCAAGACAAAATAATAATACTTTAGCCATTAAACAAAGTCCAGGACCTTTAGTTCCTCCTCAAGGACTATAGATACTGTTCTGAGCCGCGTCCTGTGAGCTGTTTGGTAGCTCCTAAAACCCCCGCCAGGTGGGAGAAATAAACTGCCGCCCACAAGCACGCAGACGCCAGACTGATTGGCACCAGGTTAATGGTGTTGACTCCTGATTACCTCACCACCAACTAATCAGAAGAACGTCCACGAGCTGATCACGCCCTGCTCCTTGAACACCGTAAGATTCCTCACTGCCCCCTCCAGGGCAGGACACACAGTCTTGAGGGCATTAAACCCGCTGTGGCCCCTTTTCCCTGGCAAAGCAATTAAGCTATTTCGTTCTGCTTCACCCAAAACTCTGGCCCCGAGATTTAATCCGTCACTGGTGTACAGAGGCCGAATTTCGGCAATAATATATGTATACATTGTGAAATAATAGCCACAATCAAGCTAATTAACATCCATCACCTCACATAGCGACCATCTTCTTTTTCACATTTTTAATAGTTAGGATGTAGAAAAATGCATGGATAATCACTGTTGTGAGAATGCTTTCCTTTTAAAGGGTATAAAAGATTATTCAGAAATAAACACTTCTAAAGTGTAAAACGTGTTCAGAGAAATTGTGCAACCTACAATCAAACATACTTATTATGCAAACATATACCGAAGATGTACACACACACTGCATACATATACACATAATATGAATGTACTGATGTCATAAACAAAACAAAATAAGGGAGTATCTGGGGCATCAATATCTTAACTTCAATTTCTGTCTCTATGCTAGCCTCTGCATCCCTCCATAACACGCCTAATTCCTTCTCACACTGGCAATGTTAGCTTCTCCCAATCATCCTATACCTGTGCTCCTGGTTACATCTGAAAGCTTTTAAGTCAGGGAATTGCCTCTGTTCATTTCCTGGCCAACAAAGAAATCTATTTGACTAAAGGTTGTTTGGAAGCAGGTAAGATATGGTGAAAAATGCCTACACTAGAGGCATATCAAGAGAGTTCTTTTAGCCACAGTACATACGTTCCAAGAATAACCCCTACCTGAATAACACTTTAAAATCCAACGGAGAAAATATACAAAATAACACAGGCACTTAAAGTAATTTGTAAAATGCTCTTTCAAATGTTGTTCCCCAAATCTTATCAAACAAATAGGCAAAGGTACAGGAAGATATTCTCCACAATTATTAGTAATTCCTTTGTATACTTTTGGAAAACACATTATTCCTTTCAGCACACTGGCAAGCTATTTTGGGGAATACTGTTATACATGCAATTCAGAAGGTCTCACGTTGCAGAAGAACTTGTTACTTTGCTGGGAACCGACCCAAGGGCCCCCAGATCATTTCTATTAGATTGCTAACACTGCAAAGCCTTTGCAAGGAAAAGGAGGATTGGCAGGTGGCATCACTTGGAACTGAGCATGACACATATTTGCTACATCTCATTTGTGTTTCTTACTGAAGTAAAAATTTTTTTTTTTCAGCCAGTAAAAGCTCTTTCATATCTATCTTACTGTTTTTCCATCCCCTTTCCTGAAGAGTTCAGAGATTTTTTTGTAAAAAGTATGGATATCTTCCATAGCTTTAAAGATGTACAAAGTTTATGCAGTTATCATGAATCTAGCACCATGGCACCATACAAAAGTATCTGTAAATTCAATAGCAAGCCATTTGGGGAAACAAAAGTCTATTTGTATGTGTACATCAGCTATCACAGCAATTTAACTTCAGAGACTGGGTACTTGAGAAATAAAATATAACTAGTCTTATATTTCCAATAAATGTTAAACATTTTAACAGGTTCTCCAGTAGCTTGATAAATAAATTGTTGGGATTTTTAAAAAGTCACAACTAGTTTTTGTATTGAAAGTACAACCTAAACACACAGTATATTAATATACATGTAGGTTTGTAGAATAAGATAATAATGGCACTACTTATAGACTACAAGGATTAAAAGCATTTTTGCATGGTAGATACATTTCAAAAAGGAGGTTTTAAAATACCTTGTATGAGCAATTGGTAAATAACAAAGTAATATGCCAGACTTCTACTAAAGCTCTTTGATTTCTTATCCACTGCCTTAAGATTATGAAACATTTATAACTAGAAATAAAGCAACAGTCATGCTGTTTAGATAGCACAGGTGTAGCACAGAGAAACGAAACAAAATTCCGTACTCGAGAAAGCCAAAACTTTTTGACATGCTAAACAACAAACAATAACTTTTAGTGAATACTTGATAGAAGTGCTACCAGGACACACACACCATGGAAGAAAGAAGGAAATAGTTCAAAAATAACGTGAAGAAACAAGTGCCCCCCAACCCTTATCCCCAGGAAATACATTCCAAGACCCCCAGACGCCTGAAACCGCAAATGGCACCAAACCCTTGAGACACTTATGTTTGTTTCCACTGCAGACATACTTGTGATAAAGTTTAATTCATAAACCAGGCACAGCAAGAGACTGACAACAACAATAATAAAATAGAACAATTAGAACAATAAGCTGTAATAAAAGTTACGTGAACACGGCCTCTCTCAAAGTATCTTACGTACAAATTTAAGGATTTTTCCATCTTAGCACTTACTGCGCTCTGTGGCTGTAACTCTGTCAGTCTGAGGTGCGACAGCAAAATTAGCACAATCTTTCCTTTCTCCACAGTTTCACGAAGATTCAGTTTTACTGTAGATCTTAGCAATGTCAGAGTATGACTTTTCTTTTTTCCTCATTAAGTCAAGACCTTTCACCTTTTCACTTAAAGGAAGCGCTTTACGGCTTCGCTTTGGCATGTTCAAACTGCCAGCAACTCTACTTTTGCACTTTGGGGTCATTATTAATTAAAACGAGGCTCCCCTCTACCTCAAGCCCTGAGGCGGCTACTAGGTAACTAATGGTCTGTCGAGATATGCGGGGGAGGGGACGTTGTTACGTCTCAGGCAAGACCTCGCGAGATCATAATGCGACTCTGAACAGCAATGTAAAACTTATGAACTGTTTATTTCTGGATTTTTCCATGTAATATTTCAGATCCTGGTGGACCGCGAGTAACTGAAACTGCAGAAAGCAACACCGCGGGTAAGGGGTAATACTGTAAGAAGATGTTTTTCTCAACCAAATGTTAGCAGAATTGTGGAATTGTTACTGTGCCAGGCTGTTTTTTCAAGTATGTCCCAAATTTTCCAGTGACCTTATCACACCGCGAACCGTATCTAGTATAAGGCAATACTTGGTTGTGGAACATTATATTTTGTAATCTGTATATAAAATTTTGGGTTTCCCTGGTGGCACAGTGGTTGAGAGTCCGCCTGCCGATGCAGGGGACACGGGTTCGTGACCCGGTCCGGGAAGATCCCACATGCCGCAGAGCGGCTGGGCCCGTGAGCCATGGCTGCTGAGCCTGCGCGTCCGGAGCCTGTGCTCCGCAACGGGAGAGGCCACAACAGTGAGAGGCCCGCGTACCGCAAAAAAAAAAAAAAAAAAAAAAAAAAAAAAATTAACACACCTTTCTTTAAAGACAAACAAGCAATTTAGTTCTACAACTAAGATCCCATTCTGCAAGATGGCACTTTATCTTGATTTAACTTTGTCCATCTAGACGTGAGCAAAGTTCCTCTTTCTCTACAGAAAGCTGTTCTGGGTAACTAGTCCTATATACATAAGTAGCATTAACCTATACTCACAAGTATGTAGGTACATCAGAGGGTTTGGATGGGTGCACACAGCAGCTACGGCGTAACTATTTTCAAAAGAACAATTCCTAGTCCTTTGGTTATTTATGGACTTTGTTTACTGTATTAATCTGCTGCTAGGTTTCTGCACAGATATCTTTATCAGTGCCAGAAAAAGCAGTCGAACTGAAAGCATAATATAACTTTCCTTTAGGCAATATAATTTTGGAAGTCATCACATCTTTAAAAAGGGACAGTTGTAATCAGATTCATTAGATAAAATATATCCTATTGTACTCAGCAGGTATAGCTATTAGCTTATCAAGGTTTACATTGCCAAATAAATCTCTCTCTGCCTGAATTATAATTTATCAGCGTCACTGCAATCTTATACTTAATTTTATAATTTTATATAATGCTGTATTGAGAAAATTAACTTAAAATGAGTGAAACTTCGAAAATTCCAATAACAAAGTAGCCCATTTAAACATGAGATATTTTTCAGCTGACCTACGATTATTCCTTTTTTCCATTATAACTTTAACCAAGTAGAAGGAAAATTTATTGAGGGGATCCTGAATACCGATTTTATTTCTAATTCAGTTTCTCACGAAGTTTAATCAATAAAACTACTGGGCAAAAGAGACTTTCCAAATCATTCCTAGTAATGTAACACTAGGATTAGATTCTTTATTTAAATTTTCAATTCTTCCTTTGGTGTAGACATTTCACAGTGATCTATTGATCCATGCCAAACAACTCTTATTATAAATTAACCAACCAAATACAGACTCTGTCCGTTCTGAACTGTGTGTTAATAGATCACTAACTTTGCAACCTAACTCCATGTATATAAGGTTCCAGAACACTCAACAGAGCTGAACTGAAGGAGAAGTCAAAGGGAGATTATGTATTTGTAAAGTGCATTTTTCTCCAAGTGTATGTTCTGACTGCATTTAAAAAGAACAAACTAAATGATTCTTGTTGTCTTTTCCATTTTGTATCATCTGTACCTTTCTCACGTCATTAGAATAATTGAGGTGAATATAAAATATGAAGTCATAATGCACTGTATTTGTTTGGCTTTTAACATTTCAGGGTGATTTCAGTTCTATTATCTCATGGTACACATAGTACATTTCTGTAAGATTTTAGGTCAATTATTTTTATACTAGTTATTACTTCCCTTAAATATGAAAAATATATTCATAAAAAGAAACCAAAGAATTGTTGCCCTCTTAGAAGTCATATAGATAGTAGCAAAGCCAAGACTTCCATTAAAAGTGATTGTCTAATTTTGTACTTGAGATTCAAGAAGATACTGTGCAGTTTTCTTAAGGGACAGATGAGATGAATACCCTCCTATTTCCTTCTTCCCAGTTTTTTTACTCATCCTTCTAAGGGAGAGTGTGATTAGATTGCTGCATCTTAAGTAAGTGTAGCCACAGACTATCTATTGATATATCACCTGTTGGCTTCATCTTACTATTTCTCAGAACAAAGCCCACAGTTGTCCATCTAGGACATGAATTAAAGTGTCATGAATTAAAGTGAAGGATTTAATTCATAAAGGATTAAACACACTTCTCTGGGTAGTATTCTTAGAGTCTCTTGCAATGTCATTTTAAAATAAAATTTATCATTTCACTTTCAAACAAATTTTACATAACAGTTTTATAAACCCGAGTCCTTTAATAAGAAGGATATTCCTATCCCTTTGAAATGTGCAATACCCTTCTGAAGTCTAAAGCTATTTATGTGTAAACAAAAAAAATGATAATAAAGTGGCCCATCAATTAAATGGAGTAATTTTCTATAATGGAAGCAACTCGGTACTTTACATTCTCACTGAAACTTCTAAGAGATTAGTTCCTCTGATTAAACAACCAGTAATTTTGGTTCTTAATGTATTTGGGGAGGGATTCCTTACTGTCCCATAGACCTTAGATGGGGTTCCTGCTTCTTCTACTGCTTTGTGTAGAGGCATAAGAATGTCCAGTTACCATCAGAGACTCAGTTTTCCTCATTGTAAGAACAACAGTACTGACCAGCATACATTACAGGATTGCTGCCAAGAGCTAGCTAATGGATTCTGTGAAAATATTTTGAAAAATGTAAATTGGTACATAAATATGATTAATTGATCTGGAGGCAGCATATGTTTTGGTTAGTGGTGTTGACTGAATGGTTTCAAGGCCTCTGCCATGATGTTCTGTGACCTTGCGTAAGATTTTCACATTTCTAAACATCAGTGGGGACAATAAAATACTTAGTTTTTACATTGTTAGGATGATTCAACCAGTTAATATTTAAAACTTATTTAGAATAGTGTAACTTACATGCTGGTAATATTTATGTTTGTTAAACAAATAAAAATATCTCAATTGTCAATTTTGTACTCATCTTGGAGAGCACACAAATAGTATTAGAAAATGTTAAAAGTTCAAATACAGATTCTGTTTAAACAATTACAACCGTTATCCTCATGATAATTTTAACACTAACAATGTCTACAATTTATTAAACATCTTCTAGTAATATTTACTACACTCTTGTCCTTATACATCTTTCTATTCAGCTTCACCATCATCCTTTACATACAGCTTATTTTTCCATTTGAAAAATGTAGAAACTAATACCAGAAAGTTGTAGAGGTAAGATTCCCACTTATCTGGGCTGCTTTGAGTAAATTATATATTGTTTGAAAGCTGGATGAACTAAATAATAAATGGAGTGCGTTCTAGCTCACGACTTTGTGCCGGGCTGGGATTGCTCTCTACTGGACTAGGCTGTCAGACACCCAGGAGCACAGCCTCAGAAGATCATAATAACCCAAACTGAAGTGCTGCTATAATAAGACTTGAAAGTGACACTTAATTATTCCTGGATCACATGCCAGCAAATCTGTCACTTCAAGTATCACTGTCTGCATTACAAAGAAAACTGGGCAATCTTGTTGAAATTCACTGTTTTTATCAAAAAGTTGTGAACCACTTACAAAGACTATATTTACAGGAGAAAATGTCAGTAGAGGTGGGGCAATGAACATAAGGGAGTCAACGCACCTCCAATTAAAAAAAAAAAAATTCAGAGAAAAGCAACAGAAAGATAGCATTCTAGTCCAGAAGATGGGCCAAAGACACCCTTGAGGAAAAAGAAGAGAAAATAATAATAAATTAAGGGGATAGTGTGAAGGAGGCTGTTAACATCTCTGAAGAGAGACCCAATAAAGATGGACAAACGGAGAGGAAGGAGCTCTGAAAATGTTATGAATGTACCCTAGAAATACACAGGAAAGATGAAAGTAAGCAGAGCTAGGCAGTTAAAAAGTTATACAGTTAACTTGTATTCAATTAAAAATTATTAGGATACTTAATTTTGCACCTAAGTGTATTTGTTTAATTCATTTTAATATACATCATTGATTGCTTATCCTGGAGTATTTTGTTAAGAATTATTTTTTAGGGACCTCCCTGGTGGCGCAGTGGTTAAGAATCTGCCTGCCAATGCAGGAGACACGGGTTCTATCCCTGGTCCAGGAAGATCCCACATGCCGCGGAGCAACTAAACCCATGCGCCACAACTACTGAGCCTGCGCTCTAGAGCCTGAGAGCCACAACTACTGAGCCCACGTGCTGCATCTACTGAAGTTGCACGCCTAGAGCCCGCGCTCCACAACAAGAGAAGCCACCACAATGAGAAGCCCGTGCACCACAACAAAGACCCAACACAGCCAAAAATAAAATAAATAAATATATAAATTTATTTTTTAAAAGAATACATATTTTTTTAAAAAAAGAATTATTTTTTAAAAGCATACTGGAGAGACCCTGTGGTGGACACAGTGTCTTCTCTTCAGAAGTGAGGCAATAACCACCCCCCAACCCACCATCAGAGTACTAGCTTCTAAAGACTCAAGATACTGAGACAAAAGACGAGCTGCTTCACCCAAGCTCACACCCTCCATACCAGGCAACACACATCCATTTACCAATGAGTGTGATAAGGGGCCTAGCCCTCTTACCTCAATTCAGGACAGTCCTGAAGGGCCATCTCAGCTTCACAACTTCTGCAGATAGTCTGAGGACACTGTTACAATTGCATCACAGTTCAACCTCTCCTTCTGCCCAATTCAGCTTCCATCATTCCTTTAGGAAAGTTCTGGAGAACACTCTCCAATAGTGGCCCTGCATTCCAGCCTCCCTTTCAGAAACTAAGACAATATGAGATGTGGTTGAAGTCCCCCTGAAGAGTGGAGTGGTCAGATCTTGAACACTCAAGTCAGGAAAACCTGTGTTCAGTTATCAGCTCCTCACTTACAATCTGTGTGATCTCAGGCAATTTCTCCATTAAACGTTGAGGGGACTATTAGCCCCTACCTATAGAATTGTTGTGAAGATTAAATAGCATAATGCATATGTGTACAACATAAATCCTTAATAAATATTGAATATTTAACAACTGTTAGCTGGAGTTGTAAAGTTAATATAAACTGTGCTTCTCTAAATCCACATTTTAGAAAAAGCTACTCAGTGGACATTTGCTCCCCTAGATAAACAACTCCAGTCAATCATTGGCACGCCCAAAGCTGAAGCCATCATGGTCAGAATTTCCTTCCAGAGGGACTGCACAAGTCCCTGACATCTTTTACAGACGAAAAGTTTGCAACAATCGACAAACTGAAAAACTTGTGTGATGATGACTTGTATTTTTCTTTCTGTAGATTTTGTTACAATTTAATAAAAGATCCCTTTTTATAGGAGTCCAAATATTTTCAACCAATGAAAGGGCTGTAGACATGTAAAGGATTGGCTGAACGATGGAAACACTAGATTAGAAAATAAAAGCGAAAATGGCACTAAGCAATTGGCATGGCTTTTACATACGAAGCAATAGTAATTCATGAAAACATACTTTAGGCAATGCTATAGAATAACAAATCATTTCTGGTGGTTTAAGAGCATTCAACTCATGTTTACTTTCTCTGAATAATTTTATTATCCTAACCACCAAGATGCTGATAGGACTTGAAGCCATGCCAAGTCATGCTTATCCCTGCTTTGGCTGCTTTATTTCAAATATCCCTTAGTCAGCTTCAGACTTTGGAGAACCAGCTAAGTAAGAGGTGAAGCAGTAGCAGCTAGAGAAATACACAAGTATGAAAGGACTGCTTACAACTATCTTTTATTATGACATTGTTACTGGGCTAGGCAATTAGTCTTGTTGCCACCATGCCCTAATATATTTGATATTGAAGGATTAAATAAAGATAATCTTTAAGAAATGATGCCTTCAATTTTAAAATGATTCATTCCATCAAGTGTGTTTTCAGAACAAAAACTTTTTGCTCAATTAATATTATTTGAGAAAATAGTGATTCAATTGAATGTAAGTACTTTTGCATATATCTAAGACAAAACAACATTTCAAGGCAATATGTATCTGTTAAATATGGAGAACATAACAAGAGGAAACAAAATAAAGACTTAATTGCCAAGACCCAGGGAGGTTAAGGAAAGAAAGAAAGGTTCTTGGAGGAAGTTGTCTTTTTTATTGGCCGCAGCACAAGGCTTATGGGATCTTAGCTCCCCAACCAGGGATCAAACCCCGGCCCTCAGCAGTGAAAGCGTGAGATCCTAACAACTGGACCGCTGGGGAATTCCTGGAAGTTGTTTTCTTATACAGACTTATGTATTTTAAACTCAACCACAGAGGAAGAACTGAAATTTCCATCATTAATTTCTAACACTGGTTGGATTAATTTTACAATGGCAAGTTGAACTTCTACATATTAGGCTATACCTTTGTATTTCAAATGGATTTAAAACTGTTAAAAATGAAATATGTGGGCTTCTCTGGTAGCGCAGTGGTTGAGAGTCTGCCTGCCGATGCAGGGGATACGGGTTTGTGCCCCGGTCCGGGAATATCCCACATGCCGTGGAGCGGCTGGGCCTGTGAGCCATGGCCACTGAGCCTGCGCATCCGGAGCCTGTGCTCCGCAACGGGAGAGGCCACAACAGTGAAACGCCCGCGTACCGCAAAAAAAAAAGAAATATGTTTTTCCGAACTAGAATTTAAAAATTTGTTTGTGTTTGAAAGACCATTTTCTGGCAGGAAACTGTGAACTCAACTAAAATCGCTCTGTAAGTTCAGAGAATAGTAAGTCCCCTACATACAAATGAGTTCCATTCTGAGAGTGCATTCCTAAATCCAATGTGTTCATAAGTCCAACTAAGGAGGTACCCAGCTAACACAATCGGCTATATAGTACTGTACTGTAATAGGTTTATAATACTTTTCACACAAATAATACATAAAAAACAAACACAGAAAAGTAAACACTTTTAATCTTACAGTACAGTACCTTGAAAAGTATAGTAGTACAGCTTAACAGCTGTCAAGCAGGGGCTGTCATTGAGAGAACAGGCAAGTACCAGATACATCACTGCTGCTTTTACGCTTGCTTCTGGACATCCCGGGCTGGAAATAAAGATATTGTACTACTGTACTCTATGCAGTAATGTACAGTAAAATACACAAAAGCACAATCACTTGTAGAGGATGCACGCACGTGACAATGTATGCCAGACATGTGAACTAGCTTATGTGATTGGACATGCAAATGGATGTTTGCATCTTTGAAAGTTTGCAACTTGAAGGTTTGCATGTAGGGGACTTACTGTGGCGGTTTGGGTGATGTGTGCTTTCACAAGCAAAATAGTACTGGCATCTAGAAGACTGACTAATCCAGATGTCCTTTAATTCTTGACCTGATGGAATGGCTGCTAAATATTATCTACTGTGATATTCCTAATAGAAAATTGAAATTTCTCCGTTCAGTATATTTTTACTAAAAATGTGTAAATTTAGCTTTCTTAATTTTCAGGGAAAAAAAATGAACCTCTCTTAATGTATGTCCGGAACTACCAAAATAACAGAATTGGATATGCGGAGACAAAATATAGATATGGTAGCAGTTAAACAAATGAAGATTGCTCCCATAGTGTTTGCTTCTCATATGGAATATTTCTACAGCTACAAAATGCCCCGTTATAAACTGAGTGAAAGAACTTCTTTCTTTTCTTTTTTTCTGGCTGTATTGGGTCTTCTTTGCTGTGCGTGGGCTTTTCTCTAGTTGCGGTGAGCGGGGGCTACTCTTCGTTGCGGTGCATGGGCTTCTCATTACGGTGGCTTCTCTTGTTGCGGAGCACAGTGTCTAGGCTCGCGGGCTTCAGTAGTTATGGCTCTCGGGCTCTAGAGCGCAGGCTCAGTAGTTGCGGTGCACGGGCTTAGCTGCTCCGCGGCATGTGGGATCTTCCCGGACCAGGGATCGAACCTGTGTCCTCTGCATTGGCAGGCACATTCTTAACCACTGCACCACCAGGAAAGTCCCAGAAGTTATTTCTTTTTATGATACTGTGCAAAGCTCCCAGGAGGTCATAGATTAATTGTACCCCTATATGTTCTATTTATTAAAAATCATTTCAAGATTCCTTCTGTACTTCACTATGTATGGGATGGAACTCAAAGCCAAAGAACACTTTCAAATCCATTGGAAACATAAAGTTGCATGGTAAACTACGTCACAAGAGAACAATTGTTGCTGTTTAAGCAAAAGCTTAGTCTTTTGCTTTTTTTTTTCTTTTTTTTGATTCATGTTTTCAAATTTTATTTTATTAATCATCGGTACAGCTAGTGATATTGCTACAAGAACATCTGACACAGAATTAGAGACTGACCCTTGTAGGACCCACTCAGAATCCCAGAGTTGGTATGACCATTATTTTAGTCGAAGACATCTGAAATTTGACAGATGCAGAAAAAAGCTTTCTCAGAGCTTCCCTTACCTGACTAAAAGCAGCTACTTCTAGAAAATGCGGCCTCCTTAAATTACTCTCAGGAGAGAGACCAAGAGTAAACCTACCATAAATATTCTCTGGGGGTGGGGGAAGGAAGACCAGTCGCACTTCCATAAACAAATATTACCACAGTTGTTTTTTTTTTAAATCTCCTGTTAGTTCTCCTAAAAACACATTAGCCTTTCCTAAAGAAACCTATTTGTTCCTCTTCTAAAAGTCTTTTCTTCCCTTTCCCCTACTATATTAGGTACATATGCTTTCAACTATAACCATGTAGTGAGTTAGCTACTTCTTTTATTTGCTCTTTCATGCATATGAATAAATCTTTTTCTCCAGTTAATCGCCTTTTGTCAATTTAATTCAGTCTTACGTTTACTAAACTAAGAGGGTAGAATATATGTTTTTTTTTTTCCTCCCAGACAATTGCAATCAAGGCACATAAACAGCATTTCAAGTATCAGATACAGTAAAGTCAATTCATGTATCAGGACCCACAAAATGGAGGCTGCCCCACTGGCCCAGCTCACATCACACATCTAAACCCAAGTCAGCCTGTCAAGGAAACTGAACAGAAACCAATCACAATCCTCCAACTCATCTTTGGCTAACTTATCTTCCCCTTGAAAATAGGACCTGATCACCTTATAAGGACATCCCTGACCTCCTGGCCAATTGTTCCCAGTTCTGGCATTGCCTCTCTAAGCTCTATAAAATCTGTTCTTGCCAAAAATTCCTGGGGAGGAGTACGCCACTCCTTGTGAGCCACTGTACTCCCCAATCCCTGGATTGTTCTCCCTTGAATAAAGAAAATCAAACTCGTTACTAACTTGTTTTAGTGTTGTCACTTCACAATTCTGGTGACAAGATGGAACCGGAAGGCAGTTGCCGAAGATTCCAGAGATGACTCCTAGATGCACGTGAAGGTACCCGAAGAGCCACTTTGATTTGCTGCCTCTGGCTGCTCTCCAGAATTTCAAGTAAGCTTTTCTCAGATGGAGCTCTGCTTATTTTGCGATCTGAGCTCTTTGAGTGTCTTGGTCTTAATCCTTCCTGGTGGAAAATTGAGGTGTGAGAGATTCTAGGTTTTTCTGGGTGAGAGTATGGGCCACAACATTTGGGTTTGTGGCTGACCTCATTTACAAGGTAGTGCCTCCTGGAGGTCCTGAAAGGTCTAAAGAACTGTGCAGAGGCAGCCAGAAACAGTAAATCTGGTTGAATTAGGAAGGGTCAACAAGGGGAAATAAATAGGTACCCCTCAATCTAAGAAGGCAAGATGGCAGTGGTGAGGGTAAGTCCCTCACCAAAGCCTCAGGTAAGTCCACAGAATAAAGCATTGAGGGTCTTGGGGAAATAAGACAAGTAATTCAAACTGTTTTGATCAATGGCACATCAAAATGTTAGTAGGCACAAGTGGGACTATTAAAAACCATTAAGGTGTCACCACCAAAAAGAAATCTTCTCCTGAAAGGAATAACAGATCTACTGCTAATAAGAATCTTAGAAGCCAAAGTTGCAAAATTGATGGGCATGGTGGAACACTTAGAAGCTGTTAGAGGGCTCACCATTTTGTCATTTGACAGATATGAAGGATATTAGAAAAATGTAACTTAGCTTTATTAAGAGCAAAAGCCCACTAACACAACATTGTAAAGCAACTATAATCCAATAAAAATTCACTTAAAATAAAAGAGCAAAAGCCATTCATGAATTTCACATATTTTGGTATCCTTTAAGGAAGATAATTCAAATAATCAAGACTATATACCAAACAAACAAAAAACCCATGCCTTCCAATTTACATGAAACACAGGCTTATCCATATAATTCTAGATGCTTTAAATAAGACAAAATAGTGCTCAGAGTGGGGATGTATTTGTTAGTGACATTTACTTAGTTTTTATTTTCTATATAAATAAACTTCAGAAAGGTAATAATAAGATGAAATACATTCCTTAAGTCTTTTTCAACATAGCAAACTGATTTTGAAGCTAAAAATCCCAACATTTTTAACAAAGCTTAATTTGTTACAGTTTTAACAAAAATAAAAACAATAAAAACAAAAGTTTTAACAACAATAATACTAATAGTTATAATATTCATATTGTATTATGTTTATTTCAAGTATATTCTCATATTTTAGGTATTTAAGAAATTTTCTGTACTGCAGCACTTAAATTTAAAATTTGATTGTCTTATTTAATGTATATGTATGCACACATGCAATATTAATATGGTCCTTATCATTATCAAAGATAATTAAAAGTACCAAAATTCTCTTTTGAAAAGAACACTATTCTACTACACGTGGCATTTTTTAATTTCCTAATATCAGAAATCTTACTGCACTCACAGCATGAGAGTACCAACTTAAAAAAAATAAAAAAAAGGAAATTAGGTGCTAAGCGTTTTGTCCTTTACTTTTATATGCCAAGAATCGACATGTTTTAAGAATTGACGTAACAGATAGAGAAATTCATAAAAAGATGCTTCTCAACGGCTTTCTTCTCAAGAAAATGCATACTTATAAATAGATGGGCAGAAATGGCAGAGACCTGATGGCTGCCTGAGGTTGCTTGAAAAGGCAAGCAACTCCTTAAAGAACCCTGATATTACTGGTGCAGGTGACAAGATTCCTGGTCCAGGCACAACAAAGCTGCTATTTTTCTGGGGTTGGATTTGTCTTCACTTTTCCATAGCCACCCCAAATGGACAGAAAAAGCTTAGACTAATCAGTACCACGGTCCTTGTTTTCTGTGAGCATGAAAGAAGGAATGTGAGGTCTAATAACAGGGGATACCTTAGGAATTTAGCAAAAAAAACAATGCATAAAGGGAAGTGTAACTATTCTGGACAATATTTTATAAACACGATAATTATACCAGAGAAGAGATGATCTTACACTGGTGAACACCAAGGATATCATTTGCAAGTAGATAGCTGAAGTGCAGATTATCTCAATGAGTCTTAAAGTTAATCATCTGAAAACTGTAGATGAATTCACAAGGGAAAATATAAATTATGATTAATGTATAGGACAGTCACTCTGAAGAATACTGGTCATCAAGGTTAAACTTTGATTTCAATGAAAATAATTCATATTTCAGCAACATAGATATTAAGTGAAAGATTTTTAACAACACATACATGTTCTTTCATTTGTAAGGCTAATTTTAGCCAATTTTATAGAAAATAAGCATACAGGATAATAAGTGGTTATAAGGAAGGATTTTTGCCATCATGTTTCACTTATACAAATTATTATACCTAATCCAGGTTTTTACATTAAATTATATTGGAAAGATAAATATATAGAGAAACATTAATATTAAAAACTTTAAATATTTTTTTTTGCGGTACGTGGGCCTCTCACTTCTGTGGCCTCTCCCGTTGCGGAGCACAGGCTCCGGACGCGCAGGCTCAGCGGCCATGGCTCACGGGCCCAGCCACTCTGCGGCATGTGGGATCTTCCCGGACCGGGGCACGAACCCGTGTGCCCTGCATCGGCAGGCGGACTCTCAACCACTGCGCCACCAGGGAAGCCCCCTGAAAACTTTATTTTTTGACTTTACTAAGTTTTTGTATCTAGGTAAGCATCATTCCTATGAAAACCTTACTGGAGCATGGATACTTTTCATCTAAGCGCCTCAAATGCCCTGAGCTTCTTAATTCTAAACAATGACACTATATTTTGTTGTCCTGGTTTGTTAGGACTGCTGGATGAACTCAGTTGATAACCTTGATTTTGAAAAAGAACTGAGCATCAAAAGGATTAACTTAAATTTCCCGAAAGTCAGAGTCCAATGGACACACTATATAGATGGTCTCTCAGTATCAACTCTACTTTGATAGAAAATTTAAATTTGACATATGCCATAGTAAAGTATATGATTCTTAAACTCAAAAAGATAAACAAAAAACTTGAAAGCTGGGATTTTATTTATAGTATATAAATGTAAAGGAGGAAGAGAATAAAGAAGGAAGGAGGAGAGGAATGTCATAGAGAAAAAAGGGGGAAAGAAAGTAGTATAGAAAAAAGGCAGGAGGAGAGAGGTATAAGGAGGAAGATGGTAGAGCACTGGAAGGAAAATAGCTGGATATTTATTTGAGAAAAGTTTTGAAATAATTTGTCTAGGGTGTTTATCTTTTCAATACGTTAGCATATCGCAAAAAAGGAAAATTCTATTTGAGACTTAAAAGCAAAATGAGGTAACTTAGCATCATCCTGCTTCATTAAGGGGTTAAATTCTACCTTATGTGTTCCTACTGTCAACAATACTAATAAATGCCACGATTCCCCACACAAATCAGCATAAGGAGAAACAGCTACGATGGAGTTCAACCATCCTCATTAGTACACATTTAAAGACTTTGGAACATCCCAAGAACGTGGCCATTACTGATAAATGTCCTATCATAGTCAACTCTTTCTGGCCTTAGTTGACCTCTTGAGACTTGATTATTTGTACATATCTGCCAGATGTCTCTGCTTTTATATAGTTTCAGGTCTTGGTCCCTTCTGAGTGGCTTGTCACACTGCCACCCATGCCACGTGAAAATATTTTTTGAAAACCTAGATGTTTCAGATACATTTATCTCTTGGCAGGACTTTTCCAAGTAATAAAAAATTAATATCAATGACATCATCCAAGATTGAAGGCTGACCACATCAAATATTTAAAACTAAATATTGGCATATAACTTAGAGTTATGGTGAGCATATCCCTTGGAATTACTAATTAATTCTCAAAGTCAAATATTCTGGTGTATTGTTCCCATAAATACGTCTGTGCTCAATGATACAACTGTGGTAACTCTTCTTATATCCTACAGAGCTCTAAGCTAATTGATTATATGAATGTGAAAAGTAATATAAAATAAGACAAAGGGAGATAAAAAATAAAACAGAAACTTCCTGAAGGGTATAGAAGAAATATATATTACCAGACATAAGAGATTTGCTGATTCTTAGAATTTTATCTCTGAATTTGGCTTAGGTGTGCTGCTAGTTAGGGTAAAAAAATGGGAACGTTGGTTTACACAGTTTGCATTTTATTAAATTCTTGTAGAAAATCATATTGTTCGGGTCCTCACTGGCAGAAAGTATTTCACTGCAGATTTATTAAAGACAGAATTGTTATAGAAATTGACATTTTAAAATATAAAATTGCTATAAATGCTAAAGGCATAACAACTTTGAAGTATTCCTACATGTAGGACTTGTGACAACTTAGTCTATGTATTTTCCTTCTTAGAGATCTAATTGAATTTAGGGACTTAAATGTGTTATTTTAATATAGAGAAATGGAGGTCTACCATGCCCAGTCGATCATCTCTCAAATATTAAATTTCTTCAAATAGCAAATGCCTTTGTTTGACAGGAGCTTCATTATATTCAATTCACAATTGCATTCTTAAAACTCCCCTAATGTAGCTACTCCGTGCTGCTGTATCAAGTAAGAGGCGTGGGCTTTGAATACGAGAGGGAGACTGGATTGTTATTATGCAAGGGCTCAGCTTATATTCTCACCCCGACACAGTGTGATGGAAGTGCCTTACACAATGCCTGCAAAATAAACGCTCTATAAATGTTAGCAGAATCTGAGGCTGAGGCGGTCCAACACACTGATCATTGGCCTATGGGCCTCAGAGGGTCTGAGTCAAATCAATCTAAAGGAAGAGATTTTGTTAACCTATCGTTAGTCTTCCAAACCATGAAAACACACCTAGCGGCTCCCCATTAGTCTCTGAATCTACATTTTGGGACCACCTATTGTAATGTCCTTTGGTATGTCAGAAATAAACCACAGATGAAATCCAAGGCTGACACTGCGGATTTGAATTCAGGTTTTCATGGGTAATTAATGTCTTTCTTGCTCAGTAACAGATGGTGCTTTAACATTATAAGGATGTGGAATCTGGCAGAAACAGATCCTCATTATTATTTCAACAGAACGACAGGCACCAGCTAGGACCTAAAGTTGACGGCAGTCACTCACCAAATAATTATGGTCAGAAACCAAGTTACTGAATTTTTAAATAATAGCTCTTTCAATGTTCTAAACTTGGATTTTCAGTACTATTTCCCAGTTTCAGGAGTAAATCCTGGTATTTCTGTACCTTGAGAGAAGATTGTTTTAGAGTCCTAGTAGATATTTAGAAAACTCAGAGCTGTTATTTATTACCTCATGAATGGTTTATGAGTCAGATGAGTTGTGAATTAACTGTGATTTGGATAAATCCTCTTGCTTACCTTTCTCAAATAATTTACATTCCTTAATATCCAAAATCTAGAATAGGGTTTTCTGATACCTTTCTCAGATATAATATTGGCTCTATTACGTACTTCACCATTTCACATTAATTTTTCATTGAGTTCTTTGATTGATTATTTTATTATTTTTTACTTTTTTAAAAGACTGTATTTTGTGTAGCAGTTTTAGGTTTATAGCCAAATTAAGAGGAATGTACAGAGATTTCCCATATACTCCTGGCCGCCACATATGTGTAGCCTCCCACATTGTGAACATTAACCAGAATGGTACATTTTTTAGCAAAGATGAACAGACATCAACACAACATATTAACCAAAGTCCACAGCTTAACTTGAGGGTTCACTCTTGGTGTTGTGAATTCCATAAATTTGGAAAAAAGCATTATGACATATGTCCATTATTATAATACCAAACAGATTACTTTCACTGTATTAAAAATGCTCTGTGTTCTGCCTGTACATCTCTCTCTGCCTCCCAACTCTGGCAACCACTAATTTTTTTTTTGGGGGGGAGGGGTTCTAGATAGTTTTACCTTTTCCAGAATGCCATACAGTTGAAATCATACAGTATGTAGCCTTTTCCAGATTGACTTATTTTTCTTAGTAAAATACATTTAAGATAACTCCATATCTTCTCATGGTTTGATAGCTCATTTCTTTTCAGTGCTGACTAATGTTCCACCATCTGGATGTATCACAGTTTATTTATCCATTCACCTGCTGAAGGACCTCATGGTTGCTTCCAAATTTTGGCCATTATGAATAAAGTTGCTATAAATATCCGTGTACAGGTTTTTGTGTGGACCTAAGTTTTCATCTTCTTTGGGTAAATACCATGAAGTGTGATTGATGGATCCACAGTAGAAGTATGTTAGTTTCACAAGAAACTGCCAAACTGTCCTTCAAAGTGTCCATACAATTTAGCATTCCCACCAGCAATGCATGAGAGTGCCTCTTCCTCCACATCCTGGCTAGCACTTGGTGGCATCAGTGTTCTAGATTCTGGCTATTCTGATAGGTTTGTAATGGTATCTCATTGTTGCTCTGATTTGCACTTATCTGTTCACATATGATGAGGAGCCTTTTCATATGCTTATTCGCCATATATATATATCTTCTTTGGTGAGGTGTCTGTTAAGTTCTTTGGCCCATTTTATAATAGGGCTGTTTGTATTCTTCTTGTTGAGTTTTATGGGTTCTTTGTATATGTGAGATAACAGTCCTTTATCATATACATCTTTTGTAAATATATTCTCCCAGTCTGTGGCTTGTTTTCTAATTCTCTTGACATTGTCTTTCACAGAGCAGAAGTTTATAATTTTAATGAAGTCCAGCTTACCAATTATTTCTTCATGGATCATGTCTTTGGTGTTAACATCTAAAAAACACTCACCATACCCAATGCTATCTAGGTTTCCTCCTTTGTTACCTTCTAGGATTGTATAAGTTTGCATTTTACACTTAGGTCTTTAATTCAAGTTAATTTTTTGAGAAGAGTATAAGGTCTGTGTCTAGATTCATTTATTTGCATGTGGATGTCCAGTTGTTCCAGCACTATTTGTTGAAGAGACTATCTTTGCTTCATTGTATTACATTTTCTCCTTTGTCAAAACAAGATCAGTTGACTATATTCATTTTGTACCAAATCTTAGTGGAAAACCTCGAGTCTCTCACTAAAGTATGATGTTAAGTTTAGTTTTTTGTAGATATTGTTTTATCAAGCTATGGATGTTCCCCTCTATTTCTAGTTTATTGAGAGTTTTTAATCATGAATGGGTAGTGGATTTTGTCAAATGGTTTTTCTGCATCTATTGGTATGATCATGGTCTATCGATATAATGGATTACATTAATTTATTTCTGAATGTTGAACCAGCCTTGCATACCTGGTATAAGTTTCACTTAGTAGTGGCGTATAATTCTTTTCACACATTTTTGGATTTGATTTGCTAATATTTTGTTAAGGATTTTTGCATATGTTCCTGAGATATTTGTATGTAGTTTTCTTTTCATATGATTGCTTTGCCTGGTTTTGGTATTTGGATAATGCCAGAATCATGGAATGAGTTAGGAAGCATTCCTTCTGCTTCTATCCTCTGAAGGAGATTGTAGAGAACCAGTATGATTTCTTCCTTACAAGTTTGGTAGAATTCACCAGTTGAATCCATTCAGGTATGGTACTTTCTTCTTTGGAAGATTATTAGTTACTAGCTCAATTTCTTTAATAGATATAAGCCTATACAGATTGTTTATTTTCTCTTGTGTGAGTTTTGGCAGGTTGTGTCTTTCATGAAATTGTTGCATTTTTCCTAGGTTATCAAATTTTCAGGACTTACTTTTTTTTTTTTTTTTTTTTGCGGTACGCGGGCCTCTCACTGTTGTGGCCTCTCCCGTTGCAGAGCACAGGCTCAGAACGCGCAGGCTCAGTGGCCATGGCTCACGGGCCCAGCCGTTCCGCGGCATGTGGGATCTTCCTGGACCGGGGCACGAACCCGTGTCCCCTGCATCGGCAGGCAGACTCTCAACCACTGCGCCACCAAGGAAGCACAAGGGACTTAGATTCTTAATCACATAATACACATCATCTATTTAATCTCAATTATACTGCTCAAAAAATCACTTTATTTACTCATAGCTTGTTGCTTCATAATGATATGAATTTTCATTCATTTTACAACTTTTTTGGTCAATTTTCAAATATTCCCATCTAATTTAATGATTTCTACTTTACTTCTGTTTTAAAATAAATAATTGATAAAATGAATTATTCCAGAAAGATATTCATATTGTACCTTGGGCATATTTACTAATGTTTCTAGAAACCCACTTTTACATTCTTATAATTCCCAGATTAGTGCCACTGTAAAGATCAGGAGCGAAAGTAACATGACATGCCAAATGATCTTTTTTCTTTATTATTATCGTTTAAAATTTTTAATTTTTATACAATTTTAAAGATTATACTCCATTTACAGTACAAAATTACAGAATATTACTTATACTCCCCATTTTGTACAATACATCCTTGTAGACTAAAGTGGAATTCTTCCTTCCCAAATGATCTTAATATATTTTAGCAACCTGGTCTTGCTTTGCAAGAAATCTGATGATGATTCCATCTTTCTTTCAAAGTGATCTGTAAAGCCATTTAGATAATTTTCAGATTATTACACTGAAAATATTAATTTTCTTTTATATATGTGAATTATAGAAGTTTACAAAATTCATAAAGTAGCTCAAACATTCTTTCTTTTGATATTAAGGCTGTTTTTAGAGGTCCTAAAAATACCTTTGTCCACGAGATGAACATTTAATGGGAATTTTTGGATAAGTTACTTCCAACAATATTATGCCCTTTTTTCAGTAAATTCTTTGTTTCCATGTTTGTTTTTTAGTCACTTTTGTTTTAACCTTGACACTGCTGTGACCCCAGTTTGAAATACTATCTGGAACAATCACTGATAAGACGTTTCGTTAAGTGTGCCTTTTGTGGAGACAGCTTGTACAATATTAAAGTCGCATCCTAATGTATTGTTTATGGTTAAGCATACATTGTTGTAAATCTAAACTATATTAATTATTTCTTGAATATTTACAGTTGTGATAGCTTCATCATTATCACTGTCCTGCTGGCAACTGAATCTGACCTCTATGAATTTTATTCTTTGAAATTTGTTTTAAATTTCCTTTAAGAAGGAAAATTATATAGTGTGATAACTAAAAATTATGCCTGCCTTGATAAAATTAAATCCATATTAATAAATTATGTAAGTTAGAATGCTTAAATTTTTAAAGATTCAAAATAACATAAGACCACTGGTTCTAAAAGTTCTCAATTTGTTCTTAAGTGGCTTCTGGCAAACTCTAATAGCAATTTCATTTATTCATCTCAGAAGACAGAAGTTATTTGTCCTTCTAATATAACTGATGAATTGCAACATATCTTCCGTCATGATGCAAGGAATGCAATAAAACTGAATCTTACTTCATGCTCTATAAAGTTGGTACATTCATTCTGTATAAAGAATTTGGCCTTCCAAATTTTCACTTAATTTGAAAAGAGGGAAACAGCAATTGCAGATTCAATATGTCACCTTAGCTGTTGACATCATGACATATTTTACCCAAAGAATGAAGAGCCTTGCAATGTGTACCCGCTAAATAAGGCAAAACAAAAAGAAGTAAGCAGAAAGAGCTAATAGTGTAGAATTGTGTATCCAATAGAGGATACACATTACTTTCAAAAATGTATGTAATGTTTAGAAAATTAACAACCTAAACAAACTTCTCACTTCAAAGTAACTAAAATTTCTGGATTAAAAAAAAATTTTCTAAAAAAAAAAAAAATTTCTAAATGCATTGCAGAGATTAAAATAAAACAGTAGATGTACGTACCTAGTGGTGAGGGAGCATCAATCAAGCATTCGCTTCTAGGGCATCTGCCAAAATCTGGTAATTTGGGGCCTCCCTTTTGAAGACTGCACCAGACACAGCAAGAGGACTCAGAACCTAGGTCTCATCCTGGAGAGAGGTCTGAGAGGAGACCTCTAGAAAAATAGAACCCCAGATGGTTTCACCACTACCATTGTTTTTCTAAGACCTAATGCCCAATCATTCGTGTTAAATGTTCCCAAGTTCTTAGTACTTCCAAAAACACATCCTTTGTTGAGATATGTACTTTCAAATAATTCGCATCAATAAAGTTCTAAAGAGCATATACTCACAATCAAAAGTCACCAAGCACAAAACCAGAAATGGAACAAGGCAACTCTGCATGAAATCTATAAGAAATAGTAGACAGCAGAATCAAATCTGGATGAACATTAAATACTGGGAATATCATATATGGAATATATATATATATATATATATACACACACACACATAGACACACACACACACATATACACACACAGTAAGTCCCCTACATATGAACGAGTTCCGTTCCAAGAGTGCGTTCATAAGTCCAATTTTTTTGTAAGTCCAACAAAGTTAGCCTAGGTACCCAAGTAACACAATTGGCTATATAGTACTGTACTGTAATAGGTTTATAATATTTTTCACGCAAATAATACATAAAAACAAACACAAAAAATAAAGAAAACGTTTTTAATCTTACAGTAGAGTACCTTGAAAAGTACAGTACTACAGTACAACAGCTGGCATACCAGGGCTGGCATCTGAAAGAAGGGTTACTGACTGGAGGAAGGAAAGGAGGTGGGAGATGGTAGAGCTGAGGGATAGTCAACAACAGGAGACAGAGGGCGAGCTGCAATTTCACTCACGCCTGACGTTGATAGCACACGCCCTGGTTCCTTGCTGGATTCAATTCTATCTACCCTATTGAAAAAACGATCCAGTGATGTCTGGGCGGTAGTTCTTTTTTTCTCGTCATAGATGACATCCTGGGCTTGAAATAAAGATACTCTGCTACTGTACTCTATACAGTATTGTACAGTAAAGTACACAAAAGCACAACCACTTGTAGAGGATGCACATACATGACAATGTATGCCAGCCACGTGAATTAACTTACATGATTGGACATGCGAATGCACGTTTGCATCTTTGAAAGTTCACAACTTGAAGGTTCCTATGTAGGGGACTTACTGTATATAATAAACAAATATAAAGATACACATTTGTGTCAGGACTGAATATGTGAATAAGGAATAAGAGACTATAAAATGACCAAGATTATTTTAAAAAGAACCAAAGGGAACTTCTAGTAATTAAAAAAGTAAAGTAATTTAAGGTAATAATTAGACAGTTGAAACAGCAATTTATCCATAGATGAAGAAAGACTTCACAAATCGGAAGAGAGAGCAGAAGTAAGTACCCAGGCTGCATCTCAGAGTTAAAGAATAGAGAAATATGAAAAAGAGGTTAAGACACATAAAGATAGATTAAGAACTTCCTACATTTCTAGAAGTAAAATAAAGACAGGATGAGGCAGAAACAGTATGTTAAGAAACAATGTTCAAGGAGAATTTTTAAAAGTTATGAAAGATGTAAATCTTCAAATTCAAGAGGTGTGAAGAAATATCATACCTAGAAGTAGCAAAGTGAAACTAAAAAGACAAGGAAAATGTCCAAATGCATCCCAGGAAATACCACAAGTTATCTACAAAGGAATAAGAGCTAGACTGAGAGGTGTCTCTTAAATATGAACAGCAAAAGCCTAAAGTCATTAAGTAATAATGTCACTGTAAAAAAAAAAAAAAATCAACCTAGAATCGTTTATCCAGAAAAAGTAGCTTTTAAAGAGGAAGACAAAAGGAGGAAAAAAAAAAGGACAATTTTATAAAAGCAAAACGGTGATAATTGCCAAACATTATATTTTAACTAAAGAAAATTATAATGAAAATCATATAGAAACATGAAAGGTGTAAAAAGAAATTATCATGTTTAAACTAGACTGATTTGTTTTTAGACAATAATATTAATGTCTTATTAAAAATAGAACGGCCGGGCTTCCCTGGTGGTGCAGTGGTTGAGAGTCCGCCTGCCGATGCAAGGGACACGGGTTCGTGCCCCGGTCTGGGAGGATCCCACATGCCGTGGAGCGGCTGGGCCCGTTAGCCGTGGCCGCTGAGCCTGTGTCCGGAGCATGTGCTCCGCGATGGGAGAGGCCACAACAGTGAGAGGCCCGCATACCGCAAAAAAAAAAAAAAAAAAAATAGAACAGCCATGTTACCCCGCAATTCCACTCCTGGATGTATATTTTTAACAAACCACTAAGTTGAAAAGATACGTGCATCCCAATGTTCACAGCAGCACTATTTACAATTGCCCAGACATGGAAGCAACCTAAGTGTCCATCAGCAGATGAATGGATAAAGAAGACATGGTATATACATACCATAGGATACTACTCAGCCATAAAAAAGAACAAAATCTTCCCATCTACAGTAACATGGATTGAAAAAGTGAAATAACTCAGAGAAAGACAAACACTGTATGATATTACTTATATGTGGAATCTAAAAAGTACAACAAACAGTGAGTATAACCAAAAAGAAGCAGACTCACAGATCTAGAGAAAAAACTAGTGGCTACCAATGGGAAGAGGGGGTGGAAGGGCAACACAGAGGTAAGGGAGTAAGAGGTACAAACCACTGGGTATAAGATAGGCTATGAGAATGTATTGTACAACACGGGGAATATAGCCAGTATTTTGTGTATTTGCTTCGCATAATTTATTTTACAAATCCTTTTTCTAAAAATTGGCACTTTTCATCAAGTAAATGTTTTGCAGTTTTATTTTTAAATGTCATATAACATCCATAAATCATCTCATAAATGAGATTGTAGTAAATAAAAATATATATTGAAGTATCAAAAATGTTACAGAGAATAAAACCAGATATTTAAAATTTCATAATGAAGGGATAAGTAAAATAATACATTTTACTAGTAATATAGGGGAAGGTCACAATTTATGAGCTTAGTAGATATTTTCATTTTGCAAAGTCAGCTAAAGAAATATTTGATTTGAAAATACTTGAACCATTGGAAATTCATCTCTATAACCCACCCACTCTTAGAAAAATATATGTACATTAACACACATATACATAACAATGTATATTTTATTTATAAAATGATTTTTTAGTATTGTTCACTGTTGTACATTGGCTTATATAGATTTTACGTGTTAGAAGAAAGTGGAGTCACCCAATTTTATAGTGTAACTATAATGGAAACAACGGTAGACAGAGTAAGCCAGCAATGCAAATTAGCAGATATGAGTCCAAAAATACATATATTTGCAAGTCACTGTGTGTGACTTGAATATGTAAAAATACATATATATATATATATATATAGTCAGCATTTTAAAGAACAAGCTCATTAAATTACTTAAATATATTTTTAGCACTTATCTTGGAAGTTAATTTATTTCAAAGTTTTGTCAGTAATAGAACTTTGAGTATATTCTTTAAAAAATAGTGACACAGGAGCAACGGATTTTTCTCTGTTTTCAAACGGCCAATTAAAATTTATTTTCTTAATGTTTTTATTATACTAGCATGGTTAAAAGCTGATACACATTACCAAAACTGAACTAATTTTTGAAAATTAAGATTTAAAATATATTTTAGTTTAAAAGTTCTATTGCTTCTGAACACACATAACCCTATAAATAAATTTTTATTAATTTCTAAAAATTGAAATATATAACTATATTATTAAACTTTCAGCTAACAAAAAGAAATTTTGATTTTTTTCTACACTCATTACGTTTATGTTTCGTTCAATTTCCCACATATAATTACTCTCTTATTATACATGTTCTCATTTATTTCATATTTACCATGCTGCAAAATATTTCCTTATGTTGCATCAGCTGTTTTAGAAGAAAGAACTGAAACAGGCATGACAAATACCTGGCTAGTTCTCCACAATTCATCCCGGCTGAGCCAGAGGAGACATTACTAACAAAGTATTGCAGCCTTTCCCACGAAGCCCAGCACTGCTGCAGTGCCTCTCAGTCTGTGCCTCAGCCCTGGCAAAGCTGGACCAAAGCAATGGAGCCAATCAAAGTCAGAGCCCGCACCCACACAGAGAACTCATTCACTAGCCCCAGAGACTTTCCAGGTACTTCATTCCAGGATTTCTGATTTCTATTTCAACTTAGATGCTCTTTGCCAGTCAGGATCCTATTCCAGTGTACACTAGGGACTAAGACGTTATGCCTGTTCCTGGTCTAGGCCACCTTTGGCAGAATAACTACAAGCTGGAATCCTGCACCTAAAGCTACTCTTGCCTCGATTTATACTCTTAGGATCACTAAAGCCAACTGTAAGCCTGATATGTACAAAAGTAAAAATTTAAAACTAGCTACAACTGCTAAGCACCTACCTTACAGTCAATATCTTCTTCAAAACATGGTTGGGATGAATATACCTCAGACTATAATGCTTTCTGAAACAGTGGTTTCTAAATTTTTGAATTTCATAGACCACCACACACACACACACACACACACACACACAGACACAGACACACCCCTAAACAAATTTAATAAGATAGTAAAACAGAGCAGACTTTTTGTCATGTGAGGATAGTTAAACAAAATTGCACTAATCAAGCAACAAAAGTGATCACTATAGATTCATAAAATAAGCGGTATTTTAACGAAAAACAGTAAGGGAAATGACACCATCTCAGAATACTGGACCGCTGCAGATTAATACTGCCCTATGCAAATATTCATTTTGCTAAGAGCTGGTGAAAATTCATCACCGGTCTACAGACATATTTCACATGAAAACAAAGGAAGTGCCAGGTAAGACTAATGCACATAGTATTCACTCAGGGGAAGCAGCTTTGGGGACTTCAAGGTTTCCACATTCTACCCTCCTGATTTCCTCTCCACTCTAGCTTCCACCCCACCTTGTCACAATTAAAAGAACTAAAATCACATTGATTTCAACTAGGTATTAGTAACTGTCACCCCTACCTAGTTTAATGGACTAGTTATAAATGGTATAATTAATTCAACTAGGCAGCTGTTTATAAGTTTTGTTTATGTTTATAAAGAGATATGTGCTTAAGGTCTATTCTTAAGTCACTGGGAAAAAATTCCCTTTTAACCTATTAATTCTACCTTCTGATACTGGTAATAATCAAAAATTCAGAGTAGCATAACCACCCAGTCTCTTGGGATTCACCCTAGAAAAGCCAAAAAGCCTGGCAACATCCTGAGATTTCTGGAAAGTAGCAACCTAGGAACATATCACTATAGGGACAATAATATAACCCACCTTCACCTTTTGACCACCTAAGGTGTTTGTCATCTTACCTAATGCATTGTGCATCATATAAAATATTTACAACATGTCTTCAAATTTGAAGACCAGTAGTCTAAATAGACTTACTTACATAATAAGTTTATTTCTTGATTAGATGCTATATTTATGCTCTCAAAACTATACCGACAGGCAGCAAAGAATGTAAATCTTAATATCATTAGTAATGTTCTGAGTTTTTCTACCTATAATATACCTACTTGAAGAAAACAAACTTAGAATCCTAAGTCAAAGTATATAATTTAAATTGAGGTGGGCTAATGATTTACACATATAAATAAGAGGATAAAGTATTACAGGAAATTTATAAAATTTTCTGTTATCTGTTGGGAGAGGTCTGTAAGGCAGAAAACCTGAAGCCAAAAGGAAGAGATAAGCATATCTGACTATGTATGAGTAAAATGTGTGTATTTATAGATAACCAAAGACACCAAAAATGAAGTCAGAAGAGAAACCACAGAATGGGGGGAGAGATTTACAACATACATGAACCAAAAAGGAACTACAGTGTTAATAAATAAAGGGCACCTACAAATTAATAAGAAAAAGACATTCTAATCGGAAAAGCATATGAAAAGATAATTTATAGAAGAGAATGCACATCTCAAAAAAACATATTAATAGATGTGTAATCTCTTTAATATTTAGTAAAATGCTAATTAAGATGGCAAAAAAATACCATTTTTGCCCATCATATAAGCAAAGTTTACAAAGAGTTAACATGGAGAGTTGGTGAGGAATCTGGGGATTGGACTCTTTTATACATGCAGAAATGTGAAACACTAACTTCATTTTAGAAAATAATCCAATATAGCTTTCACATTTTTAAAAAATGCAAATTTTAACACAGTAACACCATCTTTGGGAAACTATCCTACAAATATAAAAATAATGGTGTGAAAGCATCTACATTTAAGGATACTTATTATACCTTTACTAACGGTGGCAAAACCAGAAAGCCATCTGAATATTTATCTAGACAGAATCAAAAATACATTAATGGTACAAGCATACTATGAAATAGTACTTAAAAAGTGCTCTTAAAACTTGTATTTGTATAATTAACAGGAAAATAAATACTTGTGGCAAAGTAGCATGTATAATATGTTTGTATTTTTCTAACAACTACTAAAACTCCAACACAATATGTAGGAAATTATGGGGTATGGAATAAAGATTATGTATATGTTAAATGTAATAACCATATAAGGTAAAGTAGTTCAAATTTTTAAAAGTTAAAATATAAAATTTAAAATGCATGAGCCTAATGTGATAGTTATATAACTTCACTATATTTATTATTGATATATGTTATCATACAACATTGGAGTTTTGCTAACCAGAAGAATTGGTTAAAACCCTTACAATGGATCCAGAATGTCATTAGGAATCCTCAGCAGGAGACATACCTTGAAGCTGGGCTGTTTCCACAGAAGACTCTTAGACTGGTGAGGATTGTCTGGGTCCCAGGTCTGGTCCTGTACCTTGAGTGTACCTTAACCCCGCTTTGTCCCTGTAGAGATAAGTACCCTTCTCTCATGGGAGAGCTCACGTTCAACCGAGAGAGATATATAAAATCAGAATGCTAATGTACTCCTTTAAAACATAGTTTCAATCAGAATAAAATCAAAACCCTAATGTATTCATTTACCATGAGAAATAACAGTAACATGGATTAGAGAAATTGAAATGTGGGATGACATAAATGGGAAGTCAAAGTATAAGCAAAAGACTGCTTGATATCCAAGCAATCAGATATTTAAAGCCAATTAAATTACCAAATACTTAAATATATCAAGGTAAGACTGGCCACTGGTGAAAGTGCCTTCTGTTTGGCAGCATCTGAATGAGCCAGCTTTCCCTCTGAAATACTCCTTTTCCCATGTCTCCATGGCTGACAAACTCATTCTCAACCACATTTTCCCCTTTGAATATATTAATACATTCATTCACATTATAGCCCCAGTATTGCTATGGTAAAAACAATTTTGTCTCTTTTAGGCGATTCCATACCTGCATATTGATTCATTGGGTATTCATCTTGCAGTTTAAAAAAAAGCCGTCTTACATCTCTCATTTTTCTGTTCTTACAGGCATTTTATTGCAGTTCCCCAGATACTGAAAATAGGCTATATTACTACTCTTCAGAGAGTATTGCTTAACATATGCACCTTGATTGATTACTGAATCATGCCAGTCTTATTCAGACACATTCAACTCATATCTTCCAACAGTGAAAAATAAAACATTAGTTACAATGAAGAATCCTTATAATGCAGTAATATTTCACTAGTATTAACAGAATGTACAAAAAGTGATTCACAACATTGCATTCAAAATACTTGTACTCTTCCTTTGACTCACTAAATCTAGACTATTTAAGTGTCAGCAAAGGATCCATTTTCAAAGATATAAAACAGAGCCTCTGAATGAAGATGGAAGTGACATTTTTAAAAGGTGGCTATATACTTTGAAGAGGTGAAAAATAATTATTTTATTCTTCCACTGTAAACATGTAACAAACAGGATGTGGAGTGAAACAGGTTTGTTGCTCCTAAACTGTCAAACAAGGTAAAAAACCCACTAAGTACCTCACATTCTAAGTCAAGCCAATTGACATTTGGAACAAGAAAACTGTGGAGTCTTTGGAAGCATGTTGACTCTATGGGGCTTGCTGGGTCCAAGCAAGAATTAACTACCCTTTCTTAATCTCTTTCCCCTCACTGAGACTGGAAGGGAAGAGCCAGCACATTTCCTGTTAAACTGAGAATTTGGGATTCTGATCCAACCTTTGTCTCTTCTTCATTCTGATCATATAGACTAGAGAATGGGGAGCCTGCAGGCTGAACATAGCTGACTCTTCCACCTCTTGGTAGGGGTGTAGGGGGTCCTGCTGCAATTTGGGCAGCTCTCTTAAGCACATCTTAGTCCTCAATTTTAGAACCTCGTTGCCAGTAGGGTGTTAATAAGACAAGCCTTATTCCCATATAACAAACTGTATTAGTCTTATAAGTCCTCAAAGTCACAAAGTATGTCACTGCACAAGGTAGTGTCACCAGGTAGTCATGAATAGGAAGAGGTAACAGGACACTACAGTCGTTTCTGTCCAAACAGTCAACACAAATCCAAATCTGTGATTGGATTTTCTGAACAAAAACAATATAACACAGTCTGCCAGTAGAGGTGTGATTTTGATAACAATGGACTGAATATATGACTCATGAGTGTATTGGAAAATTGAAACATATTTTCTTTGATCATTAACCTGAAAATGAACTTTAGGTAGTTATGTCACTTTACCTTAATGAAAGGGAATAGGTACAAGATGTAGGTAAAATACCACAGAACCCAGTTTTCTAGTAAAACAATAGACCAATAGATTATACTAGTTGGTAATGGTAAACAATTACCCAAATTATATAAATAAAATAAATATATGCTTATATTTACATATATTTAGCTATATATATATATATATATATATATATATATATATACTTATGTATGTCCATATTATAATATTTTTAGTCATGAAAATCAAGTTACATGAGCTGCAGGCTCAAAATTCCTGTTAGGCTGCCCAGACTACATGCTACCTCAAGAACCAACAAAAATCTCAAATAAACACCCTAACCTTAGACCTAAAGCAATTAGAGAAAGAAGAATTAAAAAAACGCCCGAAGTTAGCAGAAGGAAAGAAATCATAAACATCAGATCAGAAATAAATGAAAAAGAAATGAAGGAAACATTAGCAAAGATCAATAAAACTAAAAGCTGGTTCTTTGAGAAGATAAACAAAATTGATAAACCATTAGCCAGACTCATCAAGAAAAAGGGAGAAGACTCAAATCAACAAAATTCGAAATGAAAAAGGAGAAATAACAACTGACACTGCAGAAATACAAAGGATCATGAGAGATTACTACAAGCAACTATATGCCAATAAAATGGACACTGGACAAATTCTTAGAAAAGCACAACCATCCGAAACTGAACCAGGAAGAAATAGAAAATATGAACAGACTAATCACAAGCACTGAAACTGAAACTGTGATTAAAAATCTTCCAACAAACAAAAGCCAATGACCAGATGGCTTCACAGGCGAATTATATCAAACATTTAGAGAAGAGCTAACACGTATCCTTCTCAAACCCTTCCAAAATATAGCGGAGGGAGGAACATTCCCAAACTCATTCTATGAGGCCACCATCACTCTGATACCAAAACCACACAAAGATGTCACAAAAAAAGCAAACTACAGGCCAATATCACTGATGAACACAGATGCAAAAATCCTCAACAAAATACTAGCAAACAGAATCCAACAGCACATTAAAATGATCATACACCATGATCAAGTGGGGTTTTCCCCAGGAACGCAAGAATTCTTCAATATATGCAAATCAATCAATGTGATACACCATATTAACAAATTGAAGGAAAAAAACCATATGATAATCTGAATAGATGAAGAAAAAGCTTTTGACAAAATTCAACACCCATTTATGATAAAAACTCTCCAGAAAGGAGGCATAGAAGCAACTTACCTCAACATAATAAAGGCCATATATGATATAAACAGAGCCAACATTCTCAATGTTGAAAAACTGAAACCATTTCCATTAAGATCAGGAACAAGACAAGGTTGCCCACACTCACCACCATTATTCAACAGAGTTTTGGAAGTTTTAGCCATAGCAATCAGAGATGGAAAAGAAATAAAAGGAATCCAAATGGGAAAAGAAGAAGTAAAACTGTCAGTGTTTGCAGATGACATGATAGTATACATAGAGAATCCTAAAGATGCTACCAGAAAACTACTAAAGCTAATCAATGAATTTGGTAAAGTTGCAGGATACAAAATTAATGCACAGAAATCTCTTGCATTCCTATACACTAACGATGAAAAATCTGAAAGAGAAATTAAGGAAACAGTCCCATTTATCACTGCAAAAAAAAGAATAAAATACCTAGGAATAAACCTACCTAAGGAGACAAAATACCTGTATGCAGAAAACTATAAGACACTCATGAAAGAAATTAAAGATGATACAAACAGAGGGAGAGATATACCATGTTCTTGGATTGGAAGAATCCAATCTTGGATTGGAAGAATCAACGATGTGAAAATCACTATACTTCCCAAAGCAATCTATAGATTCAATGCATTCCTTATCAAACTATCAATTTTTCACAGAACGAGAACAAAAAATTCACAATTTGTATGGAAACACAAAAGACCCTGAATAGTCAAAGCAAGCTTGAGAAAGAAAAACGGAGCTAGAGGAATCAGGCTCCCTGACTTCAGACTATACTACAAAGCTACAGTAATCAAGACAGTATGGTACTGGCACAAAAACAGAAATATAGATCAATGGAACAGGATAGAAAGTCCATAGATAAACCCAAGCACATATGGTCACCTTATCTTTGATAAAGGAGGCAAGAATATACAATGGAGAAAAGACAGACTCTTCGATAAGTGGTGCTGGGAAAACTGGCAGCTACATGTAAAAGAATGAAATTAGAACACTCCCTAACACTATACATAAAAATAAACTCAAAATGGATTCAAGACCTAAATGTAAGGCCAGACACTGTAAAACTCTTAGAGGAAAACATAGGCAGAACACTCTATGACATAAATCACAGCAAGATCCTTTTTGACCCACCTGCTAGAGAAATGGAAATAAAAAGAAAAATAAACAAATGGGACCTAATGAAACTTCAAAGCTTTTGCACAGCAAAGCAAACCATAAACAAGACTAAAAGACAACCCTCCAAATGGGAGAAAATATTTGCAGACAAAGCAACTGACAAAGGATTAATCTCCAAAATATACAAGCAGCTCATGCAGCTCAATATCAAAACAAACAAACAACCCAAGCCAAAAATGGGCAGAAGACCTAAATAGACATTTTCCCAAAGAAGATATACAGATTGCCAACAAACACATGAAAAGATGCTCAACATCACTAATCATTAGAGAAATGCAAATCAAAACTACCATGAGGTATCACCTCACACCGGTCAGAATGGCCATTATCAAAAAATCTAAAAACAATAAATATTGGAGAGGGTGTGGAGAAAAGGAAACGCTCTTGCACTGTTGGTGGGAATGTAAATTGATAAAGCCACTATGGAGAACAGTATGGAGGGTCCTTAAAAAACTTGAAATAGAACTACCATACAGCCCAGCAATCCCACTACTGGGCATATACCCTGAGAAAACCATAATTCAAAAAGAGTCATGTACCACAATGTTCATTGCAGCAGTATTAACGATAGCCAGGACATGGAAGCAACCTAAGTGTCCATCAATAGTTGTATGGATAAAGAAGATGTGGCACATATATACAATGGAATATTACTCAGCCATAAAAAGAAACGAAACTGAGTTATTTGTAGTGAAGTAGATGGACACAGAGTCTGTCATACAGAGTGAAGTAAGTCAGAAAGAGAAAATACCATATGCTAACACATATATATGGAATCTAAATAAAAAAACAACAGGGTTCTGAAGAACCTAGGGGTAGGACAGGAATAAAGACACAGAAGTAGAGAAGGGACTTGAGGACACGGGGAGGGGGAAGGGTAAGCTGGGACGAAGTGAGAGAATGGCACTGACATATATACACTACCAAATGTAAAATAGATAGCTAGTGGGAAGCAGCCGCATAGCACAGGGAGATCAGCCCGGTGCTTTGTGACCACCTAGAGGGGTGGTATTGGGAGGGTGGGAGGGAGATGCAAGAGGGAGGGGATACGGGGATATATGTATATGTATAGCTGATTCACTTTGTTATACAGCAGAAACTAACACAGCAATGTAAAGCAATTATACTCCAATAAAGATGTTTAAAAAAAAGATATACAGATCAAATTTGCATTATAATCTCCCCACTTCCTCTATGAGCTCTGCCACATGCTAGTCTTTCTTAATGAATTCTCTCACATCCTGTGCAAGACTCATAGTAGGTATTCAGTGATAATTATAAGATTGCGTATTCTAGTACTCTCTTAGCCTTTTGTGCGTGGAAGTCGTTCTTCGAAATACCATGAACAGTTGGTTGAATTTCAAAGACTGGCAAGAATGACAATTCATTATTGGTTCAAGACTACTTTTATGTTGCCTTATTACTGAATGAAGAGCAAGCAGAGCAAAGGATAATATCACTTTCACAGTGAGGACGTGTGGATCCCTGAAGCCTCCCTAGTTCCTTACAGTGGTCAAAAGAGTCCAGAGAGAGTGCAGACCCATAAGCTGGAAAAGGTAAAAACCTGCAGGCCTACGGTCTCATATGATGCTAGTCTGGGGCTGTCCACATCCACTCAGCACCTAACAATAGTACTTTATATTCCATTTCCAGCTGCTCCATGGCCAATCTCAGCAGGATATTTTCTGTGCACATGAGTGTGTTCTTTCACGTTAGTGCTTCAGGTATTTGCATTTGGTAATTAGGTTCTCCATCTAAGTTGCAAAGTACCATGCAGCACACAAATCTTTACCTTTTGTACTCTGCTGGGTGTCTGGCACCGTGCTTGTATACATATCCAGGGTTCAAATATGTTATTGAACAGCAGGGTTGAACTCACTTCATACTTAAATCAGAGGAATTATTAGAAATATGAAGTGTTTCCTCTTTCCATATTGAGTTCAAAAACATAACCTGTTTTGAGAAAATGAAACAAAACAAAAACCTCTGTATCTTCTTATCCCTCCCACCTCAAAAAAATTAACCCCAGCGTATGTACATCAAATCCAGTTTTGAGTAGGCACACTCCCATCCATCATGAGTGTTGGTAGCTGTGAGTGTCTGAGGAAAGACAAGTTGCTCCTACCACAAGGAAAACAAAATGTCTTGGAAGCAATTCAAGTTCCTTAACGGACAGTTAACCAACCATAGGTGAGGCAGAGCTCTGGATTTGGGTGGACGGTACTGTTTTGATCAGTGACTGAAATCTAAGAGTGAGATCGATTCAGACATTACGATACCCCACAGAACTCTGACTGGATCTTTTAAATGTATTTGTTCATTTATAACTGTTTCTCTGTTCTGATGTGGACAACCCCTGTAAGGTTTTAAAATTCCCAGATCTCTGATCCTTTTAAAAAAGATGTTTTTCTACTGGAAAAGTAGTGCAGTGGGAAGGTAGGGGGAGCAGCATGAGTCCACATTGCTCTATAACTACACTGAACATAAAATTTTTATGCTTATTTAGTAAAGACATAGTGCCTCTTCAATGCCAATAATCAGTTTTGCAAGGTGAGCAAGAGGAAATGTCATTACATATTTTATTCACTGTGTTTAATCCATTATAGATGACACTAGAAAAAAAAGCATTAAATATGATGCCATTTTACAAGGATCCTGTCATTTTAATGTATAAGGCATTAGGGCATCTCATTCAGCATAACTTTGACTGCAAGCACAGCATTAATGTTTTAATAAGCCATTTGATTTGCCTTGTAGGTGGCTACCGAGGAACAAAAAATTCTTTATAAAACTTATCGGATTGTATCTTAAAATCTCATGATGTGAGTTGATCCAATTATTTTTTCTACCTCTCTCCACTAAAGCTGTATTCGCAACGAGCAAAGGCTTTTTTAAAGGCATTTTTGTACTGTTTGAAGAAGACAAGCTTCTGGGACTTTTATTGTGGGGAAGGGGAAGAGGGAAGGAGCTGCCAGAGGATTTGGGGGCTACAGGTTTGTAGAGGAACAGCCCTGACATTGTCCCATTTTCTGTAGGCAGAATGTTTGTATTTATTCTCTCACTAGGGATACTCCTAGGACTGATCAAGATTTAACTTGCTGAGTGAAGATGTATGAAAAAATATCATATTTAACATTTCTTAGTTGGTTGAGATAGAAGCTATAAAAGGATTTTGCATCCTGAAAAAAAATGAAGGCCGCTGATTATTCTTCCTCCCTAATATACTGGCTATGGGAAATTTAAAATTAAACAGACCACCTAACTCCTAAAATTTACTCACAGTACTAAGAAAGAAATGGAGAGATCATTAAATCTGTCTTCACAGAAAGGTATTTGGAAAGATTGTCCTCAAACTCACCTCTCTCATCTAAAAAAAAAAAAAAAAAAAAGAAAGAAAAGAAAAAGAGCTATACCTAGCTATTACTACTTTTCTTCCCTTCACACTCAAGCTTTTTCATTTTTTTTTTCTTTTTTTTCATATGAGAAATTTTTATTTGGGAAAAAAAATGACAAAATGGCTGTACTACATTATCTGACATATGCCATATATGAGTTAAAGTAAAGCCCAGAAGAATAGACTCTAAAATGTTAACACATTTTCTGAATAGTGAGCTTACAGGTGATTTTTGTTATTTTTTATTAAGTAATTTTTTACTGGAAAAATTAACGTATACTCTTGGTTTCAAAAAATCACAATACAGATGGAATACAGAATAAAACAAATCTATCTCCTTCAAATAAACACTTTTTCCCAGTTTCTTAACACTCAAGCTTTTTCAAAGTGGAACCTAAGTTTGTAGTCTTGACTTCTCACATCTCATTTATTCTGTAACCTACTCCACATGGTTTTCATTTTTCCTTTTTTTTTAATGATTTTTTTTTATGTGGACCATGTTTAAAGTCTTTACTGAATTTGTTACAATCTGGCTTCTCCTTTATGTTTTGTTTTTTTAGGCTGCAAGGCATGTGGGATCTTAGCTCCCCAACCAGGGATCGAACCTGCACCCCCTGCACTGGAAGGCAAAGTCTTAACCACTGGACTGCCAGGGAAGTCTCCCATTTTTCTTTCTTAATGAAACTCTTCCCACCAAGATTATTAACAACTTCCTGTTTGGCAAACTCAGTGGATGCTTCTAATATCAGTTCCATCATCTGAAACATTTTACTAGGTCAACCCTTCTTTCCTACTAGAACCCTCTTCTGACTTCCACATTCAAGGCATACTGCTGGCGTTTGGTTTCTTACTTCTTCCTGCACGTTCATTCTTTTACTCAGTTTCAGTCTTCCCTTTCTCCAACCTACCCTTCAAAGCTGGGATTTCTCAGCTTTTGTCCTCATTTGTGTTTCTCTTGTTCTATTTTCCTCCTCATTTCCCCCAGGTGACCTTATGTACAGACATATCCACGAACATTCCCTACACATATGTCCAACTCACTGTGTCCAAAATACATTCAGCTTATTTCTACTGAAACTTGCACTGACTCAGAATTTAATCTCTCATGTTTCCAGCCAGAAACCCAAAAATCAACCTAAAAAGACAACTACAAAATTTGTTTATGTATTAAATATTTTAGCTAGGTTTTCACATTTATCTTTAAACTGTGAGAGGGATGGCAGTCCAAGTAATAAATAAATAATAAGTTTAGATGAAGATAATAACAATGATGAGATATTTTCACTTTATAAGGAAGAAGATACTGATCAGATTCTATTGGGAAAAGTAATAGCTAGAAATATTGCTTTACTTTCCACCTTAGACTATTTTATGCAAATTGAATAAAAAAGGACAGATGATTAACGTTGAAATAGGCACCTATTTCTTTAAAAAGAAAAGACTTCGCTATACAGACCAAAAATTATTGTGTAAAAAGAAGATGGATTTCACTACACATGAATGAGTTGTCTAGAGTATGAAGATTTATTAGCATAAGAAGTTATTATTTCAGGAAACTGAAGATAAAATCAATACTTTGGAGATCATTAAATCTTGGCGTAAGTTGAGCACTGAAGGCAGGATATTTTACTGGGGCATTGGGGAATTTATATTTTGAGAACTCGGGAGGTCATTTTGCTGACATTCTTCATTTCATTTCAGTCTAAAACAAAGGAAAACAAATTATCTCTTCGGATTATCTCTGCCGAATGTTTTAACAATGTATGCTACTCAACATTTGATTTCAAAGTTTTGTTTTGCTCTATAACTGTGATCAATAAAACCAAAGCAGGTGAGAAATGAAGTAATAAAAGTTTATAGTCAATGTAATAATTCTAGAACAAAAACCATTTTATCCAAAGGAAGTATAAAAGAGTTTGGCAAAAGATGGAAAGTTAAAGTAATTCATGTTTAAAACCAATGTTGTAAATGTAAATAAAAGTGAGTTATTTTATCTTTGAGTGCAACAGTAAATGAAACCACCAGGTTATTTCTTTCTTAGATTCTGTTCTTCTCAAATACAGTACCTGGCTCCCTATTAAAAGCTTTCAAAACAGATTTCAGTAAATCAGGATTCAGGTGATTCTAAACCATTCCTGAAACAATGAAACTATCCTCTTTCTGGGAGTAGTCTATTCTCTTTTGCAAAATGAGTTCCATTTTCTGGAACATTCAATAAATGAATGGCCACTCTTAGAATTCTGCAGAGAAGGTGGAAAATGGGACAGAAGGCCTTTATAGGAATTGATAAATACAGACCAAAAGAAAAAGTTCTGTATTGCCAAATATCAATATATATGTGGTTTCCTCCCTCCCTCCCTTCCTTCCTTCCTTCCTTCCTCCCTCTCTCCTCTCCTCTCCTCTCCTCTCCTCTCCTCTTTCTTCTTCTCTCTCCTTTCTTCAGAAGTACCAAAAAGGCCAAGGGTTAAACAACATGTAACAACCACTATTAACATAATCTTTTGATTAGCAGTCATCTTTGGTGGAAACAACACTGGATATGTCTAAGTGGGTTTGTGTTTTCAACTTGACAGTAGAAATGGTACTTTTACAGTTAGACTGTTGGCAATGAAATTATAATTCAGTGAAAATTTCTAGAGACACAGGCATTCATGAAGGAGGGATATGATTTGAGAAATGAACAAAAATAAAACAAGCAATAAATGAGAGTTGTATACATGAGGATATGTAGCTGAAACCATTTAAAATTAAATCTGTATTATCAATGACATTATTTATAATAAAATTTGGTCCATAGTGTTTTAATAAAAAATGTAAGAGAAAAGTTAAATAGTTGATAATAGAATAATTTAAAGTCAAATTTAAATGGGAAGAGCAAACATTAATGAATATTGTGGGCTGAAGTCAAAACGTTCAAAAGTGGGTTAAGATAAGTCCAATTTGGAGAGTAAGAAAATTATAGTCCATATGTAAATGAACATTTTACATCAATTTTCTGGAGAAAATCAGATGAAGGACCCAAAAATTTTTTTAATCTGAGTATTATATTAGAGAGGACACTATTTAAACAATGGTCCTAACATCTTAAAGAGTAACACCTATCGCAGAAGTTGGACTAAACAGTTTACTTTTTATAGTTATACCTCAATCTTATTTGTGGTGCCAAATTAAAACATATAAATTATTAATTTTATGTAGAAAATGTATACAAAATTAGTTTAAGAAATAAGCTGTAAAAATTTAGCATTATATTAGGAACTTTAAAAACAATTATTTCCTTATACTACTCACATCACATAAACAAGATTTCTAGGGAGTGAATTTAAATACCTATGATGCATGTCAAATTCATTGTCTTTAGAAAGAGAAAGAAAACAGGATTATTTTTTACATGCTGGCCATGCTAAATTACTCTTAAATACTGCTATGAAATTATACGGTAAGATATTAGATATATTTACTACAAGATAATTCTTAAATGTTTCCATAACATGTGAAGTCTTATCTGATACTAGTGAATTTATAGTAGTTTAAATATTGTTAGGTTTACATTATAGCAGTCTAACATAAAACATTACAATTAATCACCAGTGTAAAACTCTACAGCTAAGTGATAAGTTGCAATTTGGAATGGTCATTAAAGACATAGTCACAGGCTTTAAAAAGTAGCAACACCTCCAAATTCAGAGTTTATTTCAAGAACATGGGATATGTTCAACGTCTGTATACCTGCGTATAGCAAAACTTTTCAGTTACGTTACCAGCATGTTGTCAAACACATAAATTGGTCCTGCACAGCAAATGAAGGAAATCTACCTCCTTTTTAAAATGAACATTTCAAATCACTTCTAAAGAGAGCTATTTTTATTTCAAACAAGCTTTTGTTTACCTAGTGGGCATTCTTAAACATCTGATGGACCTGCCAGTCTTCTGAATTCATGCATTCATTTGATATGTTTTTTAACTAACATATTTGTATTATTTTTTATCTCATATGCTTTATACAACTTGAGTTAAATATTGTTCTGTGTTAATATTTGATGCGAAATACAAGGAAGAATTATAAGGCAAATCATATTCTTAAACTTACATAGTAACTTACATAGTAACACTTGAATTTATTTTTTCTAAATACAAGTTATTACTAAGCATAATCTGAATTATTTACTATCATTTCACCAAGATAATAAAAGTTATAGGCACAGTTTTGGTCATAGGTCAGGCATCTTTGCTCTGGCTTTGTTTATTTTAAAAGCACTTAGAAGTTATATCTATATTTGAATCTCTTAACATTTTCAGTTCTATCCAGGAGGTGCTGATTTAGTGGTAACACTGAATTTTTTATGCCAAACTTAAGCTCTGGATCCATCATCAAAAAGGTGAGTGTAATTAAGTTGACCTTCATTTGATAGTGTTGATGGATTTGCCCTAATTTTTTTTTTCACTTTTTTATCTTCATCCTCTAGCAACTAATAGAATGTGTAATAATGCTGAGCTAGTAGAACTCTGACCAAGTTGCAGGGTATTTTAGGGGCTCATGGGAGATAGTCTCCATGACTTTGGTTTCATTAAAATGAGGTTCTAAATAAGTACCAAAAAAATGACAAGAATACTGATTTTCCTTGAACTCTAAATTTCTAAAGTACTTAATGTTACCCAGGAAATTCTTCCTAGCAATACTCTTTAAAGGAAAGGTCTCATACAAAGTGTTCTGCACATCTTACTCTATGCCCAAAACCCTCCTGGAGAAAAGATAGGTACTTGGATACAACTGTAATTGAAATCAACATTGCAAAACTCTAGGCTAGGTCTCAAATAGAAATAAATATGGTAATTTTTATATTTCATACATGGATATCTGATAAGAGATAGAGAAAACCTTTTATAATACAGTGCAGTGTATAAAACTCTATTTTTTGATGAAATTACAGATAAGTGGTTAATGTAAAAGTCATCATGCAACTAAATTCACATTTCATTGATTTTCAGATTTTGCTATAAAATATTTCTAGAATCTAAGCTCAGAGTACAATGCCCAGTTTGTTTCCTTGTTTTTGCATTCTGTTAAATTGTTAAGAGAATAATATATTTTTTCTTTTCTTCTACTTTTTAGGAAGGGTAATGAATTTTACCATTTGACAGTTTTGGTGAGTTGCCAATACACACACACACACACACACACACACACACACACACACACACACACACACAAATATATGTGCCCTAGCATGAAGGAAAAATAAAGCTGGAACTTTATACAATGTAAAGGCAGACTATGCTAAGTTTTGTCATCTTTTACAGTTAAATTAATTTGAAGGACTTGGAAAAATACTTAAGTGCCAAGAAGACCTGTCTCCACATAAAGTTGGACTTGATTACAATTATTATCATTAAATTCTGTAAAAATGTGTAATTTTGTTTTATCTTTCTTATGCAAAAAAACATGTAAATAGGGAAACAGATGGTGATATTGTTCAGTAGAATGAATATGTATTAACATATGCATCCAAATTTATTTGGCGAATATACATTTTCTTCTTCTTTTTAAATGTAATGGTTAACATAAAACTTTAGTGGTAAAGTAAATGTAAGCTGCAGTACGTATGTGGAAAATTTATATCTATTTACATTATTTAGATGTATTTTTCAAGGAAGCTGTGGAAAAATATATTAAGCTTTCCATTTCTAATCACTCGGTTTATTGCTGATTTTCAAAAATAGATTTATTTTTGACACTGAAACATATTTAATATAATTAATATACACGTTTGGCTCCCAAGCCTGAATTTTACAAATCATTCACGTAATGTTCAATGAGATGAAACTACCTTAGTTTCCATGTTTTACGTGAGGGACACTGTTAAACTTTCTTATATAGATGATGTCCAGACACATTTTTTTAAAGCTATTTGGGGATCTGTAGTATTCAGAGTAATTATTTTAGTCCCTTATTTTTAATGGTAACTTTATATATTGCAAATTCAGTTTAATATGTTTTAATTCAGTTTAAAATTCAGTTTAAATATTCAGTTTAAAATTCAGTTTAAATATATATTTACATATTGTAAATTCAAGTACTCGTGTTAGATGCTGTAGTCAGAAATACACATGAAACAAAAGTCACCAAATGCTAGCTTTTGCTACCTGAAAGCCTAAGATGCCTTATGTAATGCACATTCATTCATTCAATAATAGATAAAAACAAGACTTATAGAAAATCTTATGTGAGAATCTGAGACTCTGAAATAAATTTACCAAAATACTTTCAACTACTAAGTGAATCTACAGTCTTTTAAGGAAATAAACAATAACACATTAAAAGTCATAAAACTGAGTTTAGTTTATCACATACTGAGGTATATTTTAGCTCATTACTCATGAAAGGATAATTTCACTTTGTATCATGATGATTAGAATCAGTAGGGGTCCTTTGGGCTATTTTATTTGGGCTATTTTTGTGTTCTTTCCTTTTTTATATTTTTGCAAAAAAAAAGGAATAATAATTTATTTTATTTATTTTTATAAGTAAAATTTGAAAAGGACCCAGAAATTTCACTCCTAGGTTTCACCCAAGAGAAATAGAAATATATATCCATAAAAATTTGCTGGTACAAGATGGTTAATGGTAGCTTTATATATGATACCCAAAAACTGGAACAAATTAAATGCTGTTGGTGAATGGATAAAAAAAATTAGTGGTATGTTCATACAATGGTATACTTAGCAATAAAAAAAAATAAAACTGATACATGAGGTAACATGAATAAAGCCACAAAACATAATGCTGAATAAAGAAGACTTTCAGAAGAATACATTCTGTGTGACATCATCTGCATGAAGTTCTAGTACAGGCAAATCTAATCCTTAGTGGGGAAAAAAAGAAGAAGAACAGCAGTTGCCTGTGGAGCATGACTGGGAAGAGACATGAGAGAACATTTTAGGCCTTTAGATCTATATCTTGATAGGGATTTGATTTACACAGGTTGTGTGCATTCTCAGAAAATTTACTCTTGAGATTTGTGCATTTTATTGTATGTAAATTTTATCTCAAAAGCATAAAAACTAAACAATATTGAACGGTATGATGTACATGCTGAAATATATAGGAGGAAGCACTCTGATGTCTGCAACTTATTTTGAGATACATAAAAATCCCATGGTTCTTTGATGGAGGAATAGAGAGATGGGTAGATGGATACTTAAGTGTAAGATGATAAAAAATATTAATCTTAGAATCTAGCTGTTAGGTATATAGGTCCACTGTACAATCCCTTTAATCTTTCTATAAATTTGAAAAATTTCTAGCATGTTTGAACAAAATTAAAAAGGTATCAATAACTCCTACTACATATGTGGAACAAATATTTTCTTCTTCATTATGGTTTGCAAACATGAATGCCAACTTACTGTATAAACACTGCTGTCAACTACATATATTAACCAATAGATTGCAAAGACTTTTTTCCCTCAACAGTAAAACCAAAATGTAGCAGCAACAAGTCATAAATGTTTTAGGGGTCTAACCGATATGAGAGGTTATTCACCTAGAGGCCCATGGACATGATATTTCGTTGAGAAATCATTATATTCATAGTGATACAATGAAGGTGAAACTGAATGCAGGCTACATATTCATGATTCCTTTATAACTGATGATAATATTGTTTTCTTTGCTTGGTTGGTTGACCAGTATATTGATTTTGGTGCACTGGGAGTGAGACAGAAGAAAAGACGCAAAATTAGCAGATGGTAAATTTTCAAAGAACGACTCAAAATTGAGAGATCAAACATGAAGTAATACCCAAATGAATGAGTAAATCCAACGTGGCCTGTGATATATGTGCCGTAATCTTTTCTTAATAACATAGGATGGTTTGTTTTAAAAAATACAAAAGTAATGAATAAATAATTTTACTTTACCTAATGCAGATGCCTATTTTATAAAAAAAATCTGATATCCATATATGGGCTTTTGGATTCTTCTGTTTAATATCTACCCACAGCAGCTATAAGTACCATTATCGAACACTTAAGTTCATGTAATACCGTATATATATGTTCAATAGCAAAACATGTGTCCATTAAGAACAAACTGTTCCTACATGGCATTTTAAAGATTCTACATAACTATTCACTTTTTAATTCTACTGGTAAGTGTATCATTCTCTTTACCATCTATCTGGTTGTATTTGAAAGTAATCTTTACTCCAAATAAAAAAGAAGAGTCACTACCCTGTTTTAGAAAAGGAGAGTAGAAGCAAAATGCAGGGAACAGGTAATTAGCTTTTCCTGATCTTACAGCATGCCCTGAAGGAAATGCCAGTTTTACTTGATTACCATGGAATTAAGCAACCAATCAAAAGTTTTACAAAAGCTTTTCATTACAGAGTTCATGCTGCCATTTCAATAGCCTTTAGTTTTACTTTGCTGCCAAATCAGTCATGCACCAACCAAGAAGCAAAGTTTGTTTAGATTGTAAGGTGAAGAATAAAATACATGTGCAAAACCAAAATACGATGAAAGTTTTTCCAGAAAGTTTTTTTAAGATATCAACTTATATATCAATAAATGACAATTTTTACCAGAGCTTTCTTTCTGAGAGAAGAGACGGTATTTTTTCTGTAAAAGTCACTACAATATAGACTTTCTAATTACTATGACCCATGGATCACTTGCTATTTTATAATAAAATTTATTATTTATTATAATAAAATTCCATGATTTGTGTGGCTTGATCATTTTATTTTTAGCCATGGGTTAAGATACCATGGAACACAAGTTGCTTCCCCATTTTTCTCTGATGGCATTGGGGATTGTACCAAAGGAGCACTTCTGACAGCAGGAACTGACACTTAAGATGCAATGATTCTAAGAAAATGTTGGCAGTCAGATTTTCATACACTAGAAGTTCTACAATGTATGGATCTCTGTTTAACCCCACCACAAGCAATTGAAGAACATAATCTTTCTTTTATGTCTTGAACAGCTTCATCTTTCTTTTGAGCAACTGCTATAATCACATTTCTGGGCTAGGGGTTATGCAGTACCAGAAGCGTGAGGAAAATTAGTCCATCCCTGTCTTAGAAGTTTGTACATTACCAAGACATCAGTGTGAAATCATCAAGTCGTAATAAAATACATTATATAATTAATCAGTGCCCATAAATACAGAGCCGCTTCTGAACTATGAACTAAATAGCCAAAGAAGCCCATTTATATAGCATCAAGCAATAGTTGTTATTGTCTACTATGTCAATTAAAGAAATTAATAATAATATTTTCACACCCTGCAAGTAGTTTAGTGCTATGAAAACAGAAATGCATAGCCATTTAAAGTAGAATTGTAACCATTCAGAAGAGAACAAAGAATATCATCTTCCTATTCCAAGGAAATGGTGACTATACAAACACACACACACACACACACACACACACACACAAACAGAAATTGCAAAGCCAATTTTACATTTTGCCAAAGAATAGAGTGTATTATTGTCTATCCATGGATATCCTTTTATGCGCTTACCATTTTAACTGTAAGCTCTTTGGCAACAAGGTCTGAATCAATGCTTCAGTGATGCCTGAAGTACACTGAATTATGCCTTTTATTCTGTGGGTACTTTTTGTCTACAAATGAGCTTAAACAATCTGCTAACATTTTCTGCTCCATCATTTTCCTTTCATCAGTATTTTTATCTGCGGGTAAATCTCTCCAAATCCTAAGTACCAGCCTAGATTCAGAGGAGCTACCTACTGACCAGTTGCTGGTTGTAGGAAGAGTGAACTTCTCTGAAACGTTTTGGAAAACTGTTGTTGCCTTCTTGACTCACATGAGGAAAATCCAGGCTGACTTCAGAGGAACAGAATGTATACTACAAGTGTAATCACAGGAGGAACTAGAACATAGAGAAAAGAATCTCACAAGCAGTAGAAGTGGATGGGCAGTACAAGATTGCCCAGTGCAGAACATGGAAGCAGGCCCTCAGTGTGTATAGGAATAAGGCCCAAAACCACTCCCTTTACACAGTGACAAGGGAGTAAGTCAATCTATTTTGTAATTCATTTGGGTTTCTGAATACTTTTCTTATCCCTTCTTGTAGGGAATTTATTATATCATTCTTTATCTTATTGTATGTTTCCCTCTCCAATTAGTCTGCAAATTTTCAAGACCAGGTAATAAGCCTTCAATAAATGTAGGACAGAAAGAAGGACAAGGAAATGGGCAGGGAAGAAAGAAGTTTTATTCCTTTCCCTCCTGCAACATCGAGTGTGTCACTGAATTCCCTAAATGGTGTATGAATTATGATGTCTATCAGTTCTGATTTATTTTCCCCAGTCTCTCTTCCCCTCAAGGGATGAGGGTTTCTCATATAGACAGTAGTTTATAATTTTATTCTTTAGTATATTGCACCATGAGATTAAGAAAAGACATATTGACTCAGATGGTAATAGCCATTGCCCTTCCTAATAAGGAATACTAAAAAAAAAAAAAAATTAGATCAAGGTCATCACATATATGTCTCTACAATTTATGATCTATCATGCACACAAGAAAAATGAATTAGTATTCTATTTTTATTTATAGATAGAATAAATATTATTTATTTATATAGAAGCTTCTCAAGTACTAATTTAAAAAATACACAGCATTATCCAGCTTGAGTATTTATTGGTGTCCCTGTTCTTTATTACTACAATGTGAAAATATTTTCTAATTTGAAAATACGGAAAATTCATTTTGGTATGTTTGACATAGTAACTGAATAAGAATAGCAATACAATCACTAGTCATCTAAGTAAATGCTAGATCAATTGGATTTCATAGGAAAGGTTGGCACAAAGACATTTAAACAGTATGTTTAAACATAGTAGAAGGACTATGCCTTAAATGATATTTGCACTTGGGCAAGTGTCCCACATTAAGAAATTCACCAGAGATAAGATATGCAGAACAAGAAAGTTTGAATAATTTCTGCCATATATTGTGAGAACAGTTTGTTCTTTTCCATTGTAGACATGAAAAAAAGAAAATCCATATAAAATGTCACTGGCAATAGGGCATTAGCCCTGTTCTAGTAAAAAGTAGGTCTCCTCAGGGCTTGCTCTAGACAAAATTGTGAAATAGGAGGAGGAACTAGTTAACAGAGTGGGAAAAATTCATGGACTGAAAGTTCAAATTTTTGCATTTTCTTCAATTTTTGAACTAAATGGCAACATGTTTGTCCAAGTCTCTTAATTTATCTGTATCTTATTTTGATTACCTTTAAAAATAAATATCTCTGAATCCCCTTATAATTACCAAAGCCTCTAAGTCTGTCTTCTTTGGATTCCATCACACCCACTTACTCCTTTCTCATACATGCTAGCAAGCAGAACCTCTTTTCTCATCTCCAGTTATCAGTCTCCATGCTCTTTTGCTGCCTAATAGCTGCTTAGAATCATTTGCTATCATGGCCAATCCATAATTCCAGGATGCCTCATGTTCCGGCATTGCTTTGGAAACATTTTTTTCCCTTACATTCTTTCACTAAACCCAATGCCCACAAATTTGAAATCATAATTCATACTGCTGGAGAAATAGAGATTAGGCAGGTAGCCCTACCACAGTATAAGACATATACTAGTACTCAGTAAATATCTATTGAATAAATGTATACATATGACAAAATGGAAGTAGATTGGTAAATTGATAAAAATTCCCCAAAATGGGAGCTACCCACTAAGGTATAAAATCCTTTTCTAATTTTCAAAATAGTATTTGTTCAGAGTTCAAGCTACCTCAAGGAAATGCACTGCTAATTGTTAGAACTTAAGGAGCCATAGGGAAAATATTTTCAGGCAGTTCATACTTTGCAGCCCTTCTCAAAGTCCACTGTTTAAGATAATGTTTATTCCTCTCTAGCAGGGATCACTCATTGCAGTCTTAAAGTTTCATACTTTCCTTCAAATTTATTCATTTCTTTCCAGTGCTTTCTTAAGTCAAAATCATTCTTTTTATCCCAGAAAATAAAACTTCTTCTAAGTTGTTCAATAGAGTTTCTAAAATGACGGCACATGGATACTATAAGGTTACAAGAATAAATTAACCCCTTCTCCTTTAACTCCTATGTAAAATTTACAGGAATAAATAAATTGATCCTATAAGCCATGTGTTGAAGGAACAGAATAAGCCATATGTGTCTGTAAATTGAAAGGTTTGGTTTAATTGACATTCCACCCCCTTCTTCCATTCTGTGATTCGGTCACCCTCAGAACTGCTTGGTCACCTAGCCAAATCTTTCTTCCCTGATTTAGCCTAACTGTGACGATCGTGCAAGATTCCAACACAAAACACTTTAATCCATTACAGTGGACACAGATAAATCGTAACATCATGAGACATGTGACCAAGGTGGATCCTTGACATACAACTTTGCTGCTTGTTTCTTATTCCCTACTGAGATGACTCAACATATATAGAGAAAAACTTTCCCACCACTATAAATCAGAAAGATGCTCGCCTAGACCTTTTGAGCTTCATATTTCTGCAGAGACGCTGTTGCTAGCCGGGTTCCCTGAAAAGCAGACTCTGAGATAGAAATTGCATGTAGGAATTTTACTGGGGCAAACTCTTAGGATCCATACTTGTAGGGAGTACAGAAAACAGGATTGGGTAGGAGAATTTTAACACAGCCAATCCCACAGGGAACTCTGGAGATACGGTGGCTCTGAAGCATTGTCCTGAACGGAAGCAAGGAGGACAGTTCTTTATAACCCTGCTTTGAGTAGTTATCAGATATGGGCTGCCCCCAGGTAAAGTGGCTCCTTTCAGTCCAGAGCAATACTCAGAGAAGGAGGCAGCTAGGAGCTGTCAGCTTCCAACACTCCCGGACCTAGAGGAATGAGTGCTTCAGTCCTGAAGAGGGATCCGGGGGTGTTCCACAGCACCCACTACTGACGAACATGTAAAAGTGAGGTAGAAAGCTGTGCCAGCCCTTCTACTGTCACCACTATTCAGAGTCCCTCAAACCATATGAAGCTCATAAACACCAAGGCCCTCCACTCTGTTGTGGTTTCTCAGAGGATGACCCACTTAGCTCTAATCCACCCAAGAGGAGACGCACCTCTGTATACTAATCCAAAGCAATTATTGTATATGATGCTAAAAGTCACATAACTGGTTTATTGGGAGTGGGGAGATAACAGTGTGTTAGGATGACCTGTAAATTCAGGAGGGGATCCATTGAGGACAACTATTCATGCCACAATTCCCAGAATTCAAGGTAAAGCCAGTTGAGATCAGTAGTTGACTTGATTATGAACCTAACTCATTTGGTACCTCCTCCTCATTGGCACCACTCATATCTGGCCCATTGACAGTAGCTGCTCAGTGTTTCTAGAGTAAAATTCCTAGAGCCACATGCCATTTTGGATTGGGGTTAGAGAAGCACACACCTGAAAAAAATGACAAGAAAGTTGAAAATAAAAGTAGGCCAAAATGACTATATTAGAAAATGCAAACAAAAGAAAACACAGGTGGTGATACATAATTCTTATCAAAAATGTAGAATTTTAGGCCAGAATGTTAAATAGATACAAGCAGGATATTATGTAATAATCACAAATCTTTATGCACCTAGCAAATGTACTACAATATAAAAGGAATGAAAAATTGCTAGCAATATAGGGAGAAATTTAAAGCACCACAGTCTTAATCAAAGATAATAAGACACCATTTTTTAAAAATATAAATCAATAGATTATGTAGAGAAGAAATGATATGGAGTATTTGTATAACACAACCAATGATTTTGGTTATCTGTACTAATACCAAGATCTCTATTTATAGTATTTTACTGCTAAAACAGTGAAGTAACACAATCTTCTCAAGCTCATACAATAATTATATCAAAATTCATCATATACTGGGCCATAATTTCAATCTTGATAAATTCTAAAAGTAGACAGCTTTCAAGATATAACCTCAAACTGCACAACAGAGGATCTAATAATAATGTTAAATTAAAATTTTGGAATTAAAAGAAAAATACTGCTCCATAATTTTTAGATTAAAGAAGAAACAAAAATTAAAATGGTAGACTTCTTAGATTAAGAAATGTATAGAATGCTGTCAAATGAGCACTCAAAAAATTGTCTTAAGTCCTTTTGCCATTAGGTAAGTCATTAAAATAATGAACTCCAGAAAGCTGGAAAAAATGAACAAGAAGAGACACCCGAAAAACTAAAGGCTTTAAATGCAGAATAAATAAATAAATTAGAAAACAAAAATACACGGAAAAACAGTTAACCAAAAATATAGACAAAACTAGGGCGAGAATGTATTCTAGAAAAGAAAAGAATAAGGAGGAGTGGGAAATGGATTCATGTTATCAGAGATAAGAAAAGGAAAATAAATAATCAGATCAAGAGGAGATGATAAGCTCTTAAGTTAAAAAAAGAGATTCATCATAAATAGTCTGCATTCAACTGTATATTTTTATTTTGTAACAAAGAAAAATGTTCTATTTTATCCCACCATATAATTGTATATGTTTTTTAAAAATCTGGAAGTATATACACAAATTGTTAACAATCATTAACTCTAGGGGAATATAAGATTATAAAGGATTTTGTGTATTATTAATTTTTGTAAAGTACAAGTATTAATTACAAGATATCCAAAAAGTATTCCAATTTCAAAGGAAAACAAAATATTTTAAAACTTCATTTTAATAATACCATATTTACCAGTTTCTAGTTATGAATGCAATGCATAATATTATCACCGATTTGCTCCTGTGAAAGTGCCGACGTTTTTTTAAAAAGTGAAATGTAACACAATTTTAACATGCGTGCACCTTCTCTAAATTGGTCTGAGGTTATTTGTTGTAAGGAAACAGCATAGAAGAGATATGCTGTCCAACATGGAGAAGGGTAGGGAACTCAGCTTTATTTCAATAGAATATTCAAAGGAAAGAGAATAAATGACAAAGAGATATAGGAAAGCTATGAATTTAAACTACAGCCAGGGTCAAATTTGAGTGAAGGTATATGTGAATTTTATGAAAGGAGTATAGAAAAAAAAGTGGTGGATTAAAAAAAAAGATGCTCTCATTCACTTCATTCACTTTCCATTCTCTCCCAGTTTTGTATTTATTCATTTATTACATAATTATTACAAATTTAATATATTCCAGGAAGTGTGCTAAACTCCACGAATACACAGTTTAGAGTCAGTCTCTCGTTTTAAGTCACTCATGGTCCTGTAAGGAGTGGAATGAGTAAACTGCAAAGTCCCTACTCTATAGCACAGAGTGTCATAGAGTTGCACTTTTCAAACTTTCTTGCACTAAAATCACCTGGAGATCTTATAAAAATGCATGTCTCCTGTGGTATCCAAGATTTGGAATTCCTACTCAACATCACCAGTCTTTGATTATAGTTTGAGGTACAAAGTTATTGAGCCTCTAACATGTGCTCTGTCTACAGTCCACTTGCCCAAGGTGCACAGCGCACACATGGCTTCTCATTTTCCATCCGTTTTTTCCTATTTTCATCTTCATCTTATCCACTCAGTCTTTACTTTCTCCTGAGCTCATCCACACCTCTGTCTTTAATTATGACTTAAATGAAAAAAGCCCACAACTATCTCTAACCCTCTTCTGAGCTCCAGATTCTCCTACTCAGCTGTCTGTTTGACATTAACTTTTGTATCTGCAAAAGCATCTCAAACTCAACATGTCTAACAATGAAACCAGTGTACTTGTCCACCTCCAGCCAATCAGAAAATACTGGCCAATTTGAGCATTTCATATCTCAGTCATTAAAGCATCCAGTCCTGCAAAGCCCCAAATCTTAAGACTCCCCACCTTATCCAATCCACACAAAGTCCACTGAACCTCAGAAATTTATTTCTATTTCATTCATTCTCTCCCCCTCTACTACCGCCAGGCTGGTCTGAAATCCACTCATCTCTCATCTGGATAACAACGGCCTCACCAGTGATTATGAGTTTCCACTTCATCCCACCCAATCCTTTCTCCATACTGCAGCAACACTCTGGCCAAAGGCTTGCCTTGTTTTTACAGTGAGAAAGCCTTGTTCTTCATTTATTTTTCAGAGGTTTTGTCTATGACCAACACTTTCCTCTGTTGCGTCTCCACAGACAGGTTGATCTTCTTTTGATCACCTTTAGTCACAATGCTCCCTCCGGACACGCCTGTGTACCTCCTCTCTCTTTTGCCTGGAATGTTCTCCTCTCTTTTCCTAGTTAATTTCTATTGACACTTCCTATCTCAGCTTAATCATCAATTTCTCAGAGAAACCTTTGCTGACTTCCCTGTGTAGGTCAAATGCCTCGATTAATCTCTCCTACTAGGTTTACCTCTTGTTTGGGGCACTTATCACAACTGAGTTTCCCCTCATGCTTTAAATGATTATTTGATTGATACCTGTAAACTCCATCAGGCAAGAAACAGTGCTTGATTTTATTTGTCATTTAATTTCAGGCACTAGCATGGCATTTGAACAAAGTAAATACTCAAGAAACACCTGGAATAAAATGTTAATTTAAAATGATCTGTGCCTACATCTCTGTACTTACAATCGGATAACTGTATAACCCAGAGGAGCTCTAAAGCTCCACGCCAGAGCCAGTCACTCCTATTATACAGTTTTCCACCGGGAAATTACTTTCAAATACAAAGTGTCCAGTACGCATTTGTTTGAATTAAAAAAAATAGCTGATGCAATGTACCCATCTTGTACAGAATTTAATCCACCTAGAATTTATTGAGCCCAATCTGGGCACGGCTGTATAATAAGCATAAGAATAAAATGTAACAATTCTGGTGTCTCATCCGATTGGTTAAAATGAATGTGTGACTCTAGTTGAGTGGCTGAATTACTATCAGAATCCACACTCCATATGGCTCTTTCATTTGATTTATTCAAGCAATTTGTGGTATCTCATCTTGATACTATCAAACATATAGTATACGACATGACTGTAGTTTCTAGTATGATTTTTGTGACAGATTGATTAAAATCACTTGAATAGATCAGCTGGGAACATTTAGAACTTCAGCATTTTATTTAAACTTGCTGATTTATATCTATAGAGCAGACATGGTGGCAAAAGAAGCATGTAGAAAATGTGAGATTTATCAGGGTTTTCTCTAAACCAGGGTTATACCCTCCAAATAGATCAATTTAGTTAACATTTAGTTATTTATTTATCATATAGCAGATTCTAGATTAAGATGTTATGAAAATATTACATTGCATTCTCTTAGGATATTAAAAGTCTAATGGGCAAGACAGACCAGTCAATGGATAATTAAAATCAAGGGGCTCAGGGCTATAGAAGATGTTTGTACAGATGGTTGCACAAACACAAAGAAAGTGAAACATAAACAGTTAAGGAAGATGCTATTGGTATGGGGAGGAGGTTTAAATATACTGCCTTGAGAAAATGACTCCAAATATGACTATTGAAAGGCTAGAAGAAAATATCCTCTTGGTCGTGGTGTCTGGGAAGGCAATCTGGGCAGAGGAAACATTTTGAGATTCCATTTGTCTATATACTATTGGTAATAATTGGAGGCTAAGGCTTTCAAATTTTATGACATTCTAAATATTTTTTTTAATTTTTAAAATTTTCTAACTTTTTATTTTATATTGGAGTACAGTTGATTAACAATGTTGCACTTGTTTCAGTTGTCCAGCAAAGTGATTCAGTTAGACATATACATGTATCTGTTCTTTTCAAATTCTTTTCCCAATTAGGTTATTACAGAATATTGAACAGAGTTCCCTGTGCTATACAGTAGGTCATTGTTGGTTATCCATTTAAATATAGCAGTGTAAACTCTTTTAATGACCCGGATGACTTTTCACTTGGGCTTTGTTTCTCTCGAAAACAATATTTTCCTGTGCAGATAAAAGATGGAATTGTGAAGTACAGAATATTTCCTTTACCCATACAGCCTACTTTAGCATTAGGAGAAGATTTAAGTCATCCTGCTTCTAATACTACGATATTTTTTGGCAAGTGTGACTGGGCTAGAAAAGATGTAAAGCTATTGAGAAACTATGACCCAATTAACAGAGTACTCTTACATCTACTAAAATTAGATTCTTGCCCTCTTTTAAATAAAAACCTTGGCTTGTATTTGCTGCTTAAAATCCAAATCCAATAAATTCCGCTCACATGTGGAATCTAAATAAATGACATAAATCTTATTTGCAAAACAGAAACACTCACAGACTTAGAAAACGAACTTATGGTTACCAGAGGGGAAGGGTGGGTGGGGAGGATAGTTAGGGAGTTTGAGACTGACATGTACACACTGCTATATTTAAAATGGATAACCAATAAGGAGGTACTGTATAGCACAGGGAACTCTGATCAATATTATGTTACAACCTAAATGGGAAAAGAATTTGAAGAAGATAGGTACATGTACAGGTATAACTGAATCACTTTGCTGTACACCTGCAACTAACACAACATTGTTAATCAACTATACTCCAATATAAAATAAAAAGTTTAAAAAAATCCAATATGCTTCTCCCACAATTTCCAAAATACGTTTGTCATTAAGACACATTATTAAATTTGGATATCTATGAGATATTAAATTTTTAGGTCACTGCAGTAATTGTCTTGTGACACCCTATCCTATGTGTTTCCCACAACTGCACACTCAAACATTTACTCTCATCATTTTTTAAAGCTTCATTGAGTTGTAATTGACATAAACAGCATGTAAAGTGTATAATTTGGTAAGTTTTGACATATGTGTACAACCATAACACTATCATCACAATATAGATAACGAACATATTCATCACCCAAAAATATTTTCTCTTGCTAGTTTGTAATACCTCTCTCTTCTTGACAGTCCCCAACCCTTGCCTCCAGTCAACCTCCAATCTACTTTAAGACATCGTATATCAGCTTACTTATTGTTTTATTTTTTATGGTTTTATATAAACGGGATCATACAGAATGTACCTTTTCTTTATTTAATCTGGCTTCTTTCACTCAGCATAATTATTTTGAGATCCATCCATGCTGTAGCATTTATCAATTGTTTATTCTTTTTTTTATTGCTGAGTAGTAGTCCATTGTATGATGTACCACAGAATTTTTATCCATTCACCTGTTGATGGACATCTGGGTTATTCCCAGTATTTGGCTACTATAAATAAAGGTGATAGGGACACTCATGTATAAGTCTTTGTAGGAATATATGCATTTCAAATATATTGGTTAAATACTCAGGACTGAAATGTGAGGCGTACGTTTCAACTTTAGGAAACTGTCCGACTATATTCCAACATGGTTGTACACTTGTACATTTCCTGTTGTATGAGAGTTCTTGTCCTTCCACGCTCTCTCCAACACTTGGTAAGATCAGTCATTTTAATTTTCGCCATTCTAATAGGTGGATTGTGGTATCTCACTGCAGTTTTAATTCACACTTCTCTAACAACTAATGATGTTGAGTATCTTTTAATGAGCATGCTTCCCATCCCTGTACCTTCTTTGGTAAAATGACTGTTCAAATAATTTTCTCATTTAAACTGGATTGTTTGTTTTGTTATTATTGAGTTCTAAGAATTCCTTATGTATTCTTTTTTTATTAATTAATTAATTTTTGGCTGCGTTGGGTCTTCATTGCCTAAGGCAAAAAGGCTTGTTTTTCCCCCTATATTTTCTTTTTTTTTTTGCGGTTCGCGGGCCTCTCACCGTTGTCCCCTGCATCGGCAGGCGGACTCTCAACCACTGCGCCACCAGGGAAGACCCCCCACCCCCATATTTTTTTTAGAAAGTTTTCTTTTAGACGTTTTATAATTTTGGACTTCACAGTTAAGCCTATGATAAATTCTGAGCTATTTTTTATATTGTGCAAGGTACAGATTGAAATCCACCTATTTGCATAAGAATATCTGACAGTTCTAGCACCACTCCTTGAAAAGACTCACCTCTTTATACAATTACTTGTGTTTTTATGTTGAAATGAGTTGTTCACATATGCATGTTCCTATTTCTGGACTCTATTCACTTCCATTGATAAATGGTCTACCTTTGTGCCAACACTACACCGGCTTGATTATTGTAGTTTTATAAGTCTTGAAATCAGGTAGTGTTAGTCCTCCAATTTGGTTCTCCTTTTTCAATGTAATTTTTGCTGTTTTAATTTCTTTCCATTTCCACTGAATTTTTGTTTGGCAATTTTCACTTTTCAAAAGCCGGTTGACATATTGATTGGCATTGCATTGAAGCTATAGATTAATTTGGGGAGCACTGCAATGCTAAAAATACTGTATCTTCCCACTTATGAACACAACATATATCTCCATTTATGTAGGTATTTTTCATTTCTCTTAGCATCATTTTACATTTTTCTGTGTTTTTCACATTTTCTGTAAAATTTATCCCAAAGAATTTCGTATGTTTGATGCTTTTGTATATGGTATTTTTTTATTTCCAATTTTTTGTTGCTAGTTTATAGACATACAATTAACTTTGTATGTTGATCTTTTATCTTGCAACCTTACTATTATTAGTCTGGAAGCCCTTTTAAAGATTCCATTTGATTGTCCACTTGGATGGTCATGTCATCTTTCAATAAAGACAGTTTAATATCTCCTTTTCCAGAAGATGCCTTCTCAGTGTTTGCTTGGGGGGTGTGTGTGTGTGTGTGTGTGTGTGTGTCTGTGTGCACGTTATTTCATTCGCCAACACCTCTGGTATAATATTGAATAGAAGAAGTCAGAGCAAACATACTTGTATTTTATTACTCATTTTAGGGGGAAAGCATGAAGTCTTTCATCATTAAGCATGATGCTAGCTGAAGGTTTTTCATAAGGATTCTCTATCATTTTGAAAAAGTTCACTTCTATTCCTCGTTTGCTGAGCGTTTTTATCAGGAGTGAATGCTGGATTTTGTCAAGTGCTTTTTCTGAGATGATTTTACAGTGTCGCTTCTTTATTTTGTTAATATAGTAAATTACAACTGATTTACAAACGTTAAACCAATCTCTTGCATTCCTGAGATAAATCCTATTTAGTGATGAAACTTTAACAGTAATAAATGTTGTTGGGTGCTATTTGCTAAAATTTTGGTTAGAGTTTCTGAATCTATCAATAAGGTACCTTGGTCTGTAGTGTTGCATTTTTTCCCCCCCAAATACCTTTGTCTGTGTTTGCTTTCAGGTTACTCCACGCCTCATAGAATAAGTTGTAAATGGGACTTTGAGCTCCACCTCTCAATCCAGGGAGTCGACCAGGTCTCTTGATTTTTACTGCCCGTCTTTATGGCCTGGGAACTCTCTTAAGAAACACAGACAGATTAATGATAAGGCTTACTTCTTGGTTTCACATCTCTCAGGAACCATTGTCTATTGTACAGTGACTTAAAAACGGTTGTTTCACATGTTTGTCCATTATTCTTGTTTCAAGTGACAGAATAAAGCTGGTTCCTCTTACTCCATCTTGGCTATAAACTAAAAATGGAATCAACCGTCAGCTGAAGATGGAGTCAATATTGTCTATTTTATAGATGTATTTTATTTTTATAAGGGCACAAGAGTATAATGTCTAACAGAGTTAAAATGATTGATGTACAGACCAGAAATTTTTTAACGTGCACATGCTTTGGTCCCTCTGTCAAGGTCCTGGTTAAAACTGCATGTCTGAAATAAGAATCTAAAACTTTAGTATAGATTCTGTATTTCTCACTTTTGCACCTCTCCTATGATGTTATAGAGCACCTTACATTTAGCACTAAAGAGTGAATGTTCCCAGGCACACTTATAGCAGCTATTTTGTGTATCTAATGCCTTCTTGATCTGTGGCTTTGTATGACTGTGTATATGAGCTTCCCTACCACCCTTTCTTGATACCTCTTTTCATATATGTAATTTTTTTGGAATCATTTCATCAAAATGATTCGACTAAAAGTCAGTTTCAAAACACCCGAAGCATTTAGAATTAGCTTCACCTTCTTCATAGGTCTTCTTTAACTGCCAGTGTAAAATTTATTTTTATTTAAATGCACTATCGGTGTCATAGCTTCCCAAATATTCACAAGAGTATTTGATTCGTTATCCACATAATAAGTAATTTTGTATGACAAATCTTATATAATTTTTATATTGATTTAATTGCCTAAAACCAATGCTGTCCAATAGAAATAAACTGTAAGCCACATGTGTCATTTAAAATTTTCTAGTAGAAAAATTTTAAATGCAAAGAGAAAGAGGTGGAATTAATTTTAACATCATATTTTATTTGGCTCAAAATATCCAAAACATCATCATTTCAACATTAGTCAATAAGAAAAATGATAATGATATATTTTATATTCTTTGTTTATACTAAGACTTCAAAACCCAGTGCGTATTTTACGTTTGTAGCACATCTCAATCAGACTAGCCACTTTTCAAGCGCTCGATAGCCACATATAGTTAGTGCCTACCATATTGGATAAGTTAGACATAAATAATATATTGGAGGTCATTTTCAGCAACTGCAGTAAGTCAGTGTTAGGATTTGATTTCTATGGCACGCTACTAAGTCATATTTTGCTCACATTCCTACTATAGCAGATGCTTAAAATTACCAACACTATCTTTGGCTATTATGAAGACTTCTAGCCATTGGGCTGTGATTGATCCTGGCTTTATCATCTGTCAGTTCTGCGACTTACTCAGGATGGTTAATATCCTAGTGACTCAATATTCTAATCCACTAAATAAGCATGACTTTGGTTGCTGCAAATTCATAACTTACTATGAAAATCAAATAAAGTGGATATGAACATACAAAGAGTTTAACAATATGGCATCATCTAAACTTAAATCAGGGCATTTCTTCTGACCAAAACAGCTTTAACCTTTGCCTTGGCTTGACAGAACTTTAAACAGGCTTCTTCTTGACTCTACGCCCCCCACCTGCCTTTTCTTAGATCATTTACTCTAGAAAACTTACAATTGTCCATTCTTTTTATTCTTTTTTTATTAAGCAGTGATAGTAAAAGTTATGTTTTACTCAAGACTCAAGGTAATGGAGAGATAGTAGAAACTTAATTTTATAATCCAATCTTTAAAAATTTTTTAAAAACTTAAATTAATTTTTTTTTTTTTTTTTTTGCGGTACGCGGGCCTCTCACTGTTGTGGCCTCTCCCGTTGCGGAGCACAGGCTCCGGACGCGCAGGCTCAGCAGCCATGGCTCATGGGCGTAGCCTCTCCGTGGCATGTGGGATCTTCCCGGATCGGGGCACGAACCCATGTCCCCTGCATCGGCAGGCGGACTCTCAACCACCGCGCCAGCAGGGAAGCCCCTAAAATTTTTTAATTTAATATTTTAAATTTTAAATATATTGTTATTTTAAAATTATTATTATCATTTAACCATTCTCTCTTTGCTCCTGTGAGCTATAAAGCTTTTTCAAAACCTCTGAACAGTTATATAATATCTTTCTCAAGGACCTGGGCACCATCTCGTTGAGATATAACCCTCGCAGAGAGTTAATGCTCCTATTTCCCAGTCTCTGTGGGAAGGTAAGAACCTAACCATGGAGGTGTAGAACTACTAGAGAATGCTTACTTTTCCTCTGCATAAAGCCAATTAGCCAACAAAGATGGTCTGCGTTCTTCTCAGCTCAGCGCGCGCGCACACACACCATTCACTCCCACTCCACTCCCACCTTCTGTTTCAGCAGAATTGAGCTTAGACGCTGTTTTGGTCTCTCTCCTCTACTGCAGTTGCTTTGAATAAAGTCTCTTGCTTGTTTCACTTTGTCGATGCAGTATTTGCTTTGGTACCACCTTAATGAATGTGCTTTCTTCTCTGATATAAAGGAATCTAGACTCGGACTTTTAATCTTTGGCATCCAATGCAGCTCACTTTCTCGGAAGTCATCATCAATCACATAACCAAAAAAGTTCAATGGTTTAGAAGATAGATGGAATTAACCTGGATTCTTCTACTCGATCTTCTTATGACCTTGAAAAAGTCGCTCATACTTTGGAAAAGGATTTCCTCCTCTGCAACGTGAGAGGATTGGGTAAGGAGACCTGTAAATTTGCCTTTGAATTCTGAACCTCTTTGATTCTATTCTTGCTGGAGCCCTGCTGATTATTTAGGCTAACCCAGTGTATCCATGTTTTTAATCAGTTAATTTACATCAACTTTATGTACATGACACGGGACTACGCATTTTTAAGTCTAAGGAACATTTTCACATTTATAACAGGAAGTGAATCAAACACGTATACTCCCTGAGGGTGAAAACGAGGTACAATTTTCCTCTACCTATAAAGCAGCTGCTATCACTGTTTGCTGACTTGCAGATCATTGCTGAATGCTTCAGCACATCTTTTTACTTGTTGACATTGTGCAAAGTCAGCTCTTGAACTACCCATAATTGTTGGACTCATGATTTGCTTTTTTTTTTTATTTCAATGTAGAAAAAGATGTGATTAATGGTGTAAGTTGCACAATACATTTTTATGATACTTTAAGAAAGTGTGTGTGTAATTTCTCACCTCAAACAGAAATACAGAAATGCTGCTTTATATGGTATCTGCTGTAATATTAAAACACATCTGGGAAATTACAATTAGCAATGTGATGCCTTTGGTACCACAGTTTTCATCAAAGCATACCTGGAAGTAGGGGAGAGTTAATCTTGGGAGCATTTATTAGGTGTTGGGTCAGTGATTCCCATATTCCTGTCTACTTTAGAATTACTTATAGATCTTTTAAAACTTCCAAAGCCCAGGCCACACCCCAGACCAATTAAATCACAGTCTCTGGAGGTGAAAAGCAGCCTCAGTCTTTTTCAAAGTGCCCTGGATTTTCCAAAGTGCAATCACGGGAACCACTGTGCTGGGCTCTGTACTCAGTACTTTACATGCATGATTCCATGGTGATTCGCACAACCACCCTATGGGGTATACATCTTGTTATAAACTATGGTCCATAATACTAGAATTAACAAAGTACTTGGAAACAAAGTTACTTTTAGCAAATTCACTTGGGTGAAAAAATAAGGTAAGTGAGGAAGGAATTGAATGACATGACTTCAGCAATCTAGGTGGTCCAGTGACTGGACATTTGAAATTCCCAGCCTTCAGAAGTGGGAAAAGATTTCAGGCTATTTCCCTTTTATGTCTCCAAGATCTAGGTCATGGCAATGTCCAAAAAGAGACAATACCAAAGGATTCCAGCCTCATTTAAAAGGGAATTGTGTAACAATGATCAGTCAAACCTGGAGGGAAAAACAGGGTCTGGTTCTTATCAAAAGCTTAGATGCATAAAATAATATAGATAAACAATGATCAGATGCATATGTAAGCTCCCATGCTAGGGAGTCTAGATTTTTCTCTCAATGAGGAGAGCTGACCCTCTTCGACCTTTTTTTAATTTTTTACCCTGCAGGATTGTTTTCAGTGGATTATATTTTAACATGGGATTTTCAGCTTGTATTGAGAGGTGCTGAAAGAAATATTTGTAGTTCCTTGGTTGTCTAATATAGAACTCAGTAGATGTTTCATGGATAATCCATGGGAGCTATTTCTCCCCAGTTTCTGTGGTCAGGAAATGCTGTGCTTTCCCATAGGAGATGGTGTTTTCATCTTATTGACAATATAATTTTTGTAATTCCACTTTTTCCCTATGTGTTTTGACCAGGAACTTCAGACCCAAATGTGTTCCCCTGTTTTATAATTAAAAAATCTAGACATACAAAATTTTACATACTAATATTCCCTCTGAAATAATATTACTGCCTTTAATTACCTTTACCATCCCTGGCTTCATATTTTAAACTTACTGGGTGTGTTTCATAATCTCCCTTGTATCTCATAAACATAGTTACAGATATTTATTCATCTAACCACTGCAACATGGCTACCTCTAGCTGTGAAATTTCTGACACCAACACATAAGGTCAAAAACACATTTTTACTTACAGCAGAGTTACTCTCAAGTTAGTAGGAAAATTCTTGCAGCATCAATGGAGAAGTAGAATAGATATATAGTGCAAAAATATGACAAAGATGAAAACTTATACTATCACATACCCGTGTTAATCTTGAGATAAATGTTAATCCTACTCTAAAACTCAAGAATTACAGAACTTGCAATGCTTCTTCCACTTGTATGAATCTCTGAGTGCTAAGAATCAAAAAAGTGCAGATAGGCCAAGTTTAGCACCGGACCTACCATAGGTAGTGCTGTAAGTTCTGGAAGTAACTGGCTTGGAAATTTGGGTGAAGTATATTGTGACATTTAAAATTAGACTTACCTAAAAGTATTTGTAGCTGTCACTTCTCTGTGAAGGATGCACATCAAAGAGTTAGGGCATATAGAGAATACAGGAGTCTACAAGTATTTGCCCTCCAGGCAATTTAGTGCTTTCTGTTGTTGTAACCCCTTTTCACCGATATCGTTCATTTCATCTAAAAAGTTTCCCCAACAAACTCGGATGCAGAAACATATGTAAGAGTGTTTTGCTCGAATGAACTCATTGAAGGCAGCTGTTATGTCTTGCTTACAGTTGAGCCCCCATCCTCCAGCACCCAGATCTCTTTAAGAATGAGGACCCCCCCTTGCTGACTGCCCTATCACTAGCACACAGAGCACCACAAGGTAGAAAGGAGGTACTAAACGAACATTTGCTGAATGACTGATCAGGGAATCCTTGCACACAGCACTGAACAGCTCTTTAATATTTACTTAATATGCTGGTGAACTTTATCACCAGTTCTAAGCAATAGTGCTTTATCATTTTCCATAGCTACAACATCATCCTTTTTCATCCATATCATCATAATACTATTTCCTTACATTGTAACACTGAGAACTTATTATGTGCCAGGCACACTATAAGGTACTTTGTCAGCTCGTTTAAACCTAATGATGTTATCATTAACTTTTAAAATACAGGAAAATAAAAACTTAGAGATATGGAAAAAACCTGCCTGAAGTATATAAACAACACACCAAGGTCAGCCCTAAGGCTTAGAGCTTTCCCCTCACACTTGGAAAACAAAAACCTTTCTAATGATTGCGTTACATTTTTCTAGGAATATTAAGCAAATTATATATTATTTATCAGCTTTAAAAATCAGGAAAAACTATATGCATGTATTGTGTGTGTGTAATAATTATTTTTTTCAAAATTATAAATTTTCTTACTTATCTTTTCTTACAACTTGGGGATTATTTTATGCTACTAGCTTTCCTCCTAAGTGTTTTTTTTTTTTGTATTCTAGAACCTTTTATTTTGAGATCATTATAGATTCACATGTAGTAGTAAGAAATAAAAGAGATCCGATGTGCCCTCTATCCAGTTGGTAAAATCAAATGGTAACATCTTACAAAATTATAGTGCAGTGTCACAACCAGGATATCAACATGGATACAATCCAATGCTCTTATTCAGATTTCCCCAATTTTAATTGTACTCATTGGTGTGTGTGTATTTAGTTTATATAATTTGATCACCTTTATTGGTTCATGTATCCACCACCTCAGTCAAGACACAAAACTATTCTTCTGCCACAAGAATCCCTCAAATTGCTCTTTTATAACCATACCCGCCTCCAAATGTCCCCACCCATACCTATCCTTGAGGATAACAAATTGGTGAATCTCAAGAGAATTATGCTGAGTGAAAAAAGTCAATTCCAAAAGGTTATATACCATACGATTCCATTATATACCATTCTTGAAATGATAAAATTACAGAGATGGATAACAGGTTAGTGGTTGCCAGGGGGTGTGTATTCTCTTGAAAGTAAAAGTTATTTAAAATTTCTCAGGGGACTTAAGGTTGTCTTTTTTTTTTTTTTTAATGTACATGTATATTCATTGTGGCATTACTTTTATTTTTTTTTTTTTGCAGTACACGGGCCTCTCACTGTCGTGGCCTCTTCCCATTGCGGAGCACAGGCTCCGGACGCGCAGGCTCAGCGGCCACGGCTCACGGACCTAGCCGCTCCGCGGCATGTGGGATCTTCCCGGACCGGGGCACGAACCCGTGTCCCCTGCATTGGCAGGCGGACTCTCAACCACTGCGCCACCAGGGAAGCCCATTACTTTTTTTTTATTCAAACAGAAAGTCACAAAAATTATAATCATCCTCATCAGTTCACTCAGTCCCATGTAATTAATTTTTTTCATCTTGAGCTTTTGTTAGCACTTTTATGAATTCATCAGTTTTCCATTAGAGTTCTGAAAATGCTTATTCATTCAGTTCAGCAGTATAGTCAGTTACCAGAAACCTGTACTTGTCAGAGTCTTTTCCATGAATTCCTTGAAGATGAAACCCTTTTATAGGAACATTTTTGCAAGAGCATCGGAGTACACCCAGAACTGTCTGTAAATGACAAAAGACTTAAAAATGACCACGGTTAAAGAGTTGATGAAAGTTCATAATAATGCAATAGACAAGGAAAATTAGTTATTTCTGAGATACACATTTTAAACTAATAACTAGAACTATGACTTATAACATATCAGAACATATAAGATTTTTAGGAATTTCATGTAATGTCTGAAACATTTATATTAACATATTTCCATACAAACAACCCAAAGAAAGTTTAGTATTAGGTTTTTTTTCTGAATTTTTGAATTTTATTTATTTTTTATACAGCAGGTTCTTATTAGTCATCAATTTTATACACATCAGTGTATACATGTCAATCCCAATCACCCAATTCATAATATACTATTTCTAGCACTAAGGCTTCCCTTTCTCAGCTATTGTTAAATGAGTTCTACCAGCTTCTCATATGCCATCTCAACTCTTCTCTATTTCTTTAAAATTTTGCTTTCGTCCCTAAAAGTTATTTTACATAATTTATATCTGCTTGCCTTTGATGCCTTTTACTCTAAACTTCTGTCAGAGTGGCATTTGCTTAATTTTATATACCAGCTTTTATCACTATTTAGTTTTTGTTGTGTTTTTCTACCTGAACCTCAACTTCTAGCAGACCAGAAACATGCCTTCAGATCTCTTTCCTCTCCTTTCTCTGCCATTAAACACTTTTCTTTAATAAAGTAAGGTTTTATGAGGCATCTACTATTTTCTTAACACAGAGACCAATAAATCGATTACCCATTTCCTGCTATCAGAGGGTTTACTATTTTCTTATAGAGACAAGACATAAGTACCAAACAATATTCAAAATGATGAAAATACTAAAAAGGAACTAACTTGAAAATAATCAAGGGTTTTGACCTGGGTGACCTCAAAAATGAATTTTAATGAGGGTTTATTCTTGTCATAACAACAGTAAGTGTGTGTGACCATAACACACACACACGTACATACATACACACGTTTAATTCCAACAGATAAATATTTTGGAATTGCTAACTTTCATTTTTGAAGTATTGATATTCAATTATCTGCATCTATAATTCAGAACCCAGGATCCAGAAAATTTGTAACCATTAAAAATTAAATCTACAAATATGGGAAAGGAACATGCAAAATGCTTACATAATCCCTTCGGAATTTCAAATGGATGTACCTTTTTTACACCTTTTCTGCTACAGTTGTTCAGTGTTGCTTTTTAATGTTAACTGCTACCTCATTATCTCCCCTGAGAAAACTTCACTTAAAGAAGTAAATGAGGCAAAGACTGCATTTTAGAAGATGTTTGCTAACTGCACTTGAATCAAAGGCACCATTATTAATACCAGTCCCTACAATTCAAAGCCATGCCTTTTAAATCAACTAACATTCAGCACTGAGGAAGTTCTTCTTTTACTTTTTCCTAAATGTGCTAGACTGATTATTAGGATATGAATAGATAGTGTTAGCTTTGGGTAGGTGCTAACAGATCATCCTTAAAATGAAAAGAAATGATTAAAAAGACAGTTTTGCCTTTTCCTAGTTTCTGCTAATCTTTTGCTTTATATTTTTTTCTCACTGTGTGTTTAACACTAGTAACAACATATTTGTACAACGTTTTAAAATTGTAACAATCATCTTTGGAATAATTACCTCAAATACTCCTCATAACAAACTTAGGAAATACGTAACAAATAGCGAAATCAACATTTAGAGAAGTAAAATGATGGAAATCAGGTAAATGCACAGAGGCCACGGCTTGGGCTCTCTGGCAGCTCAGCATGGCTCTGTGACAGCATCCTTATCTGTGGACTCTGATGCATGTATTACAGGACACTGTCTCACTGGCTGTAAAGGAAATTTCTTGGCGTGGTTGTGCTCTTTCCACCACACTAAGGAAAGTAAGTGTGCCAACTTGATCATGCAGATGTGGAGAATAACCTAGAGGAAAGCAGAGTTCAAAGCAGAAAGGAAACTACTTCTCACTGATCAAAGAGCCTGGGAATGGGAAGCCCAAAGTATTGACATAAAACCAGAAATGTTCTCCTACCATTTTTACGCCACGATATTTTGAGGGTTTAATTTTTATTATAAGATCTTTATGCTTTCTTTAATTAGTATAGAAATATCAATCTGTCCATCTATCATCATCCATGCATGCATGCTCTATACATTCTCATCCTTAGTCCGTTTTCCTTCAAAATTCCTTACCCATTCCACACCATACCTCATTCCTTGACATCAGGATGGCTACAACAGCATTCCCTTTGCTCATAAACTCTCCTTGACACAATCCACTGAACATAAGACTGCCATACCAAATCTTACTTAAATATGGCTTGTGTAAGATTGTTTCCCTTGGGCTTCCCTGGCGGCGCAGTGGTTGAGAATCTGCCTGCCAATGCAGGGAACATGGGTTCGAGCCCTGGTCCGGGAAGACCCCACATGCCGCGGAGCAACTAAACCCGTGTACCACAACTACTGAGGCTGCGCTCTAGAGCCCGCGAGCCACAACTACTGAGCCCGCGTGCCACAACTACTGAAGCCCGCGTGCCTAGAGCCCGTGCTCCCCAACAAGAGAAGCCACCGCAGTGAGAAGCCCGTGCACCGCAATGAATAGTAGCCCCCACTCACCGCAACTAGAGGAAGCCCGCGCACAGCAACAAAGACCCAATGCAGCCAAAAATAAATAAATAAATAAAGTTATTTATTTTTTTTTAAAAAAAAGATTGTTTCCCTTGCTCAGAATCACTATCGACTTCTATGTGCTTTGGAATAAAGCACATTCTCTTAGCCTTTCACTGAAAGCCCTTCTAATCTGATCTCCTCATATCTCCTTTACTGAAATTACACCTTAGCCACTCAGTTCAAACCCCAACTCTTCTATCAAATTTTGCCCAATTAAATTAGCCCCCAATTAATTGGCTTCTTAATCTTGCATACTTCTCATTATCATCGGAATATATTTTTATAACTATTTTTATCTGTCCATCTGTATTAAGATGCTGCCAAAAGGAAAGGAGCACAATTTAGATTTCTTTTAGGCCCTCTTCCTTGACTCACTGAGGACAAAAAGTCGTGTGGTAGAAGTCTGGAGGCTACTGAAATAAACGGAGTGAATTCTGTAGGCTTCCTATGTGAAAAAGCAAGAAGAGTGGGTACATATATTCATAAGAATAATCCTCAGCATTAAATTACCGTAACTCTTCAAGCAATGCATTACAAACTAGATTGGGATAATATCCTTTTATACTTTCCTGTATCCCAACTCAAATCCTGGTGAGTTTTTGTTCAGATGATCCAAAACCTTGACGGCTTCAGTTTACTACAGGCGATACATATGATTCTACGAATGGCACATGTGTAAGTACACATGAGAAGCAAGCATGACAACAAATAAGCAGGGCTTAGAAGTCCTAGTGAATAAGACCTATGACTTATTTTAATCATAAAACATTTGCCACTTGGAAATGTAATAACCACATCAAGTGTATTCTCTAGTCAAGAAAATAGCATTCCAAAAGGGAGTGCCGTCGTATGAAAATGAAATTAATCATATTTGGCTGGACGCTAGAGCTGGTGATTACTGTCTCAAGTGACTGAAGGCAAAAAGTGCCGTTATTTGATACAGCGCCAAATGCCTGGACTTTGAAGATAGGTTAAGCTGGGTTTAAATACCTGCTTCACAATTTACTAGTTGTGTGATTTTAAGCAAATTATTTAAGTTCACTGAGCCTCAGTCTCATAGACAAATAAGATAGTAGCACCTTTCTCAGAAGATTATAATGAAGGGTATAATGTAATATTATTGCTAAAAATTTAGGGGCACAACAGGTACACATTAATTGCTAGTTTCTCGTCCCTTCTTGAGATACTTGGATAATAAAATTATCCAAATGGGCTTTTAAATCAACTCTACCACCTTTCATGTATACAGAGTTTCACTCATTTACAAGCTATGTGCTGTCTGGCAAGTTATTCGCTAACTTCTAACTCCACTCGCCTCCTCTGTTCAATAAGGACAATCTTTCCTACCTTATCTGGCTGCTATGGCTGCTGGACGCATAAACTAAGTTGACATGTGCAGTGTTAAGTACCATGATTGTTAAATTGTAAGTGCTCAAGTTGACAGTTTGCCATAGAGAAGCTAAATTCCAGAATTTTTTACCTTAACTTTTCAAATGTAAGATATAAATTTTGGGAGGGGATGACACTAATGAAAACAACATAAAAATTAACTTCTTTCATGCATATCCTACCACTGAAGCAACCACTGCTTCTCATCCTGTAAACATTTATTAAGTATCCACTATGCGTCATTTTGCTCTATGTCATATATCCAGATAAAGAGCACAGCTTCCGGAGTCAGATGGCAGAGTGTGTATCCCAGTGCAGCCACCTCCTACCCGTTCGTACCTGAATGATTCCTTTAATCCTGTGCCTTTATTTACTGGTCTGTAAGACTTCATGATAGACACTTAGCTCACAGGGTTGTTGTAAGGATTAAATGAGTTAATATATGTTGATAACAAATTTAGAACATAGTAAGAGTTATATAAGTACCAGGGCTTATTTCATTGCATTAGGAGCTTTCACAAAATATTCAATTCCACAGTACTCCTTGGAGGTGGGCACACATACTACCATTTTTATAGAAGAGGACGTTGAGGCTTGGAGGGCTCAATGGCTTTCCTAACTAGACAAGTAGCATATGAGGGCATCAGACTGTTTTTTTCATCGTCTAAATTCATCTATATTTCAGTACACCATAATAAATCCCGAAGTATACTCTATATCTATTATCCCTTTATATTCTCTGTTTCTTTATTCTTTTTTATTGGCGTGTAGTTGATTTACAATACGGTGTTTGTTTCAGACGTGCAGCAAAGTGATTTAGTTATATATATATATATACTTATCCATTCTTTTTCAGATTCTTTTCCCATTTAGGTTATTACAGAATACTGAGCAGAGTTCTCTGTGCGATACAGTAGGCCCTTGTTGATTATCTATTTTATATATAGTAGTGTGTATATGTTAATCCCAAACTCCTAATTTATCCCTCCCCTCTCCCCTTTCCCCTTTGGTAACCATAAATTTGTTTTCTATGTCTGTGAGCCTGTTTCTGTTTTGTAAATAGGTTGATTTGTATTTTTTATTTTAGGATATCACAATAAATCCTGAAGTATACTCCATATCTATTATACCTTTATATTCATCTGTTTCTTTATATATTCAACTTTATAAAATTATATTTTATTACACAGGTACCACAAACTCTTTATTATCTCAGGTTCTCAGAAATATACCATAACAGTACCAAACATTATAAAGATACCAGAGTGGAGTGATATAGGAACATTTAGCCTAATGTCAATGCTATTCTCATAAAAAATTATCTTCAAGAACCTCTTATTTCTATTACGGAAAATTGCATCATATACATAAATATAGAGAAGCGTATAATGGACCCCCCACATGTATAATTATCAGCTCATGAACTCATGGCCAATTTTGTTTCATCCATACGCCCAATCCTCTTAAATTATTCTGAAGCAATTTCCAGAGAGCATAGCATTTAGTCTGTAACTATTTCAGTATGAAATAGTGGCACTTTGACAAAACACAACTGCAATTCCATTATCATCCATAAAACAGTTAAAATTGCATTGTCTAAGCAAATCACAAGTCAGAATCCACATTTCCCTGTCTTAAGACTTTTTTAAAAATACTTGTTTTAAGCCAAACACAAATGAAGTCCACATTTAGAGATTCTTTTTTGTATATCTTAATTCTCCTTTAATCAATAGATTGTTTTTCCCTACCATCTCTCTTTATCTGGCAAGTTTTTGGAAGAAAACAGGCTTTGGCATGCTCTCATGTCCTGTTCTATGCGTGAGAAGGCATATTGTCAGGCCCCTCTAGGAAGGGAGAAAGGAGAGCATTGTTCCTTTCCCCACACCCAAATAACACACATGAAGTCATCTTATCTCAGGCCATTTTCTGCCATAGGACAGAGCAAACAGGGCTAAAAATTTATGAGAAAACTAGGGGCTAAAATGTCTGGAGATTTAGAGCCTGACCTCAATGCCTTGAATTACAATTCAAAGTAAACAGAAGCAGTTTGGAATGCAGGATGTGTGCTTAATGTATTCTATTCAGTTCACTGCCAGAAATGAATTGTTGCATTGTGTACAAGTCAAAGCATCCAGGAATGATTCAAGGATGAGCTCAAGGAGAGGGGTTCCCAGTTGTCCATTTAGGGCATGAAAAAACAACATAGGCAATATCTGAAAGGACAGGTAGCTGAAAAACATCCCGTGAAACACCAATGAAAGCTTACACTTACTCATTGAATATTTAGAATTATTTTAAGACCAGAAGTTTATGGGACAATAAAGCTTCAAATCCAATAGCAAAGGCCTAGTTTCCAAAGGAAATAACTGTAGAAGGAAATAAGTGAAAACTTTCAGATGTTTTGATCTTTGGTGGGGGACCTAATGACTATTAAATTCTGAAATAAGCAGATGTGGGGTTATTGAATTAGAAACCACTTGTGTTAAATATAAACAATATTTATAATTATAGAACATTAATTAATATTCTATATTGTAAATTGTGGTAAATCAGTAAGCATTACTGACGTAGTAAATTGACAAATATAAGTATTATTCATGTTATTACGGTAAATTGCAAAAAAATATATTTTATTCTCATATACCCCAGATATCTATAAAAACAAAATTGTTAAATGGGAGACTACCAGTGAAAACACACAGTACTGTCAACATTAACTATGGTAGAGTAAATTACTTGGAGACTTTTAGTTATTACTTTCAAATTCTTAGTAGTAACTGAACAAATCTGAAGTGATTTGCTCTTGATGAATTATTTGATCTTAGGTAAATTATATTTTCCTGCTGAATATGTAAAAATTTGGAATAGTGTTTTGCTGATTTGTTTTATATACTTGCCAATTATACCTTTAGGCTAAGTGCTATACCATCCAATGTTTTTAAATTTTACACAACTTTTTTATTTTAGAGAGACTGTCAGCTTGAAATCTAGCTGGAGAAAATACTTTAAATGCAAAATACTCTGTCCGACCTGATTCTTCTCCATGTAACACTAAGCTGTAGAAGCCCAAGGCAAACTTTCATGACCTGTCAATTTGATAATAAAAGTTTTAGTCTATCTGAGGTTTTCATAAATTGCTACATTATTTTTATATGCAGGATCATGGATTAAAATTCTGTTATCACTGTCCAGTAAAAGGTGAAGTGTAAAAGGTTTTTAAAAATATAATTGTGGAAAATATTAAAACAGGAGACTATAAATGGTCAATTTATAAACTTAAATTGATGATTCATGATGAAATAATTTTCCTAAAATGAGTTTAAGTAATTTATCTATTTATTTATATTTTTTGCGGTACGCGGGCCTCTCACTGTCGTGGCCTCTCCCTGTCGTGGCCTCTCCCGTTGCGGAGCACAGGCTCCAGACGCGCAGGCTCAGCGGCCATGGCTCACGGGCCCAGCCGCTCTGCGGCATGTGGGATCTTCCCGGACCGGGGCACGAACCCGTGTCCCCTGCATTGGCAGGCAGACTCTCAACCACTGTGCCACCAGGGAAGCCCGAGTTTAAGTAATTTTTAAATTAAATATTATGTCTCAGTGTCTGTAGGTCAAATTTAAGTCTTCTATTCCACACAGACAATATATTAAAGAATAAAAGTTATCAAAAGTGACTGGTTAGAAAGCTGTGAATTACAGTGTTTCTGTGATTTGCTAAGTTATCCCTCCAGGTACTTAAAGATTATCAGCTAAAAAGCAAGAATTTTCCTTTATGGAGAAGGATAAAGTATACTTTTTATAAGAAGATATATTGTGGCATTGGCTCAAAACACTGAAAATTTCAGAGCTAAATTTCCCCAGGAGAGGAAATATTCAAAAGAGAAATGAAATCATTTAAAATATCAAACCTCTCTTAGAGACAGGAAAATAATATGTGCCCTTTACATATCCTTCTTATAGTATGTGATATATTTTATAGAATAATTTTTTCAACATTTCTGCCAATACCTGACATGCACAGGATAATCTGATCATGTTTCTGCTACTAAATCTTGAATTCATCGTACTTAACAAATACTCTAATGGCTGTTAATTTTTAAATTCTGACTCTGCATAGGAATCCCACCGGTAACTTTGCTTATTAATACATTTTCATTTTCCACTTATATACCCAGGCATCCCTCTCCAATATAGTAAATATAGTAAATATATTTTTATATTTACTATATTTTTTACTATTTTTTACTATATTTACTATATTTTTAAAAAAATATATTTTTATATTTTTTAATATTTTTATATTTATATTTTTATATTTTTATATTTAAAAATATATTTTTATATTTATTTTTACCAAAATATAGTAAAAATATTCCAAGAATTTTTGGAGAAAATATTCTTTGATCATGGGTCTCTTAAGTGGAAGAAACATACCTACATTATTAATGATCACAATGTAATTAAACCAAAACCGTTTACACTTTTAATTTGAAGCTGTATTGCTTCATAATTAACCCAAATAGAGAATAAGGTAATTAATTTTTCAGGGAACAATTTCACTGCATATAGTTAAGTATCAACTAGTATGTGTATTAAATTGCCAGTAGTGTTTTGAAAAATTAATTTTCTCCCGAACTTTAAGAGCAGCTGAAATTTTGTCAGTGTCATCTCAATGTCAAGTAATTCACAAGTAAGACACAGGGTGAATTTAATTACAATAATCATTAAGAATATAATTATGGTTTAACTTTTCTTATGAGAGTTCCATCCTAATTTTTATGATATAACCCAAGAGACCCTCCATATACCACTAATTTTTTCTGGTTATAAAATAGTGATTCTCAACGTATCATTCTGGGAGATACATGAAAACATCTCATTCTTTAAAAAACACAGAATCTGTCATATTTGAAGAATATAACTAGTTTATCTAGTAATATTAATAAAAATCAACTATGTGTGAATTTTAAGTTAAATATCGCATCCTTTAAAAATAAAGGACAGGGGCTTCCCTGGTGGCGCAGTGGTTGAGAGTCCGCCTGCCGATGCAGGGGACACGGGTTCGTGCCCAGGTCCGGGAAGATCCCACATGCCGCGGAGCGGCTAGGCCCGTGAGCCATGGCCGCTGAGCCTGAGCGTCCGGAGCCTGTGCTCCGCAACGGGAGAGGCCACGACAGTGAGAGGCCCGCGTACCGCAAAATAAATAAATAAATAAATAAAAATAAAGGACAGGCTTGCTAACAGTCACCCATATTCCACATGATATATGTATAATACACTTTCTATAGGCAATAGTGATCACATAAAACTGACAGCTTCTATGCTCTTCCTTAGAGTTCTGTGGAAACTTAGATTTACACTAGCCATCTTGACAAGCTTGATTTTTCCTATATTATACAGTTCATTATTAACCTAAATGTGATTCAAAAATAGTTTTCTTCTTTTTACTATGAGGTAGAATTGAATGAAATTCAAATCATCTTATAGTTTTTATGTAGCTGATGAATCTGTGTTCTTTTTTAACATTTTTCATACAGTATGACAAAAATAAAACAAAAGGCTGTTAATCTAACAGTTGACCATAGATAGTGCCAAAACATGAACTATATATGTAAAAATACATATCAATAGAAATGTTTCACTGTGAAAATAACACACTTTGGGCTAAGAAAGAAATATATAACTAATGTTTTTTTCTTAAGAAACGTAGAGGAAAAATATTTTGGAGATATTAACAGATAAAGTTTTAATCTTTATTCCTGGATATGAAAAGTTGCCATATGGCTCTCTGCTAATTGAATCAATGCCATTGGTGGGTAGGGTGGTTATGAGGCTAGAAAAATTAGTAATTGGTTAACTTAGAGTTTCAAAACACAATTTTGTTATTTTAGGCTCTTAAGAAGGAAAGAAGTGTTCTTTCATGGGACTCTAAGAGCATGGATTTTTATTAAGAACTCTGGGCACAGAGTTTGTACTCTGGACAGTAAATAGGAGAGTAAAATTTCCCTGGGTTTATTCCAAGGGGAGTGGCCAGAGCAATGGAAATTCCAGTTGAATTTAGGGGATTCCCAGAACAGAAGGGTCTGTAACCTGATTTTAAAATGGTAACTTGACAGATGTAAAACCAATAGGGAATACGTATGCAGAATGATTTTTGAGTGGTACTTCAGTAATAATTGAGGGAGCTAGGATGATCCTAAGGGTGACTACATCAGTGTCCTGTGCTCCCTAATAGGGTGTAGGAAAGAGGAGACAAGTTTCTTGGGCCCCAAGAGGAGAATGGAGGTGGGTAATCAGAGTCCACAGAGCAGAAGAAACCTCAGGAATTCTGTCCACTAAGGAAGCATGGATCCCGTGAAAATCCTGAATTGATTGAGGAAAACCCTAAACTGACCATGTATCAATCTAGAATAACCCAGTTACCCTCCGCTGTCAAGGTAATTTTTTCTGTCATCACCAGAAATGGACACTCCTTAGTTAGGCAGACATAGAGAAAAAAGAAAGAGAGAAAATAAGAGAAATAGAGTTTCATTGTTTTCATACCCTGTCCTTGTTAGAAAAAGCATCCATATGCATTCCAGAAATAAGTAGTAATCTGGGCTCCTGGATGAACAGCTAAAGGGAAGAGAGTTGGAGGCTGAGCAACAGACGGACGAGAGAAGTACCATGGCATGGGAGCAGGTTCGTGCTATATAGAGGGATGGCTGGTGGAAAGTCCCTGGAGGAAGGACCTACTGAGGCGCTATTAATAACATATTGTCTCTATTTTAATTTTAAGCTGTTTCACTTGTTGTTTGCTGATGACCAGGGCCCTCCTCGCTCAGTTCCAAAATCTTCAAATGTTGCCCCCTCCACCCACAACTAATCATGTCTTTTGGTACTTTGTAAAGTAAAGGGATCAAAGCAGTGGCATTTAGTACAATATGCGTTAAGAAAACAGACCACCATGCTTGGTGTGGAAAATCAGAGTATCAACTGAAAATTTAGTGGGATTCAGAGCAAGAGGTAACCTCAAGGAATAGCCTGCACCTCCCACCCGACATAAAAAGTCTCTTGAGATACAGAGGCAGAAGTGTGATCCAAATTCATTTAAACCTCAGAGGACTTTGGAACTTCCAACCCAACTTAGCCTATGATTTAGGGGCATCCAGGAGGCTGAAAGTGGGTTACATTCAAACACAATTCTTTTCTATAACATTGTTTATACAGTCTCATTTTTTAAACTGGAAAATACAGAAAACCATTAAAAATGCAGAAGACTGAAAAACTTAATGAATTTAAACCACTCATAATGATACCACTTCAAAGTATTATTAACATTTTGGAAAGCAAAAGGTTATTATTTATTATTTCATTTATTGCTTTATGTTTTTCAGATGTTAAAGATAATCAATTCCTTATTCTGCTGGAAGTCTTTTTTTCTTTAATTTTTAATAGACCTTATATTTAAAGCAGTTTTATTCTGTTTTTGAATTTTATTTTATTTATTTTTTATACAGCAGGTTCTTATTAGTTATCTATTTTATACATATTAGTGTATACACGTCAATCCCGGTCTCCAAATTCATCCCACCACCACCACCACCACTCCCCACCCCTGGTGTCCATACGTTTGTTCTCTACATCTGTTGCTCAACTTCTGCCCTGCAAACCGGTTCATCTGTACCATTTTTCTTGGTTCCACATATATGCATTAATATATGATATTTGTTTTTCTCTTTCTGACTTATTTCACTCTGTATGACAGTCTCTAGATCCATCCATTGTCTCTAAAAATGACCCAATTTCGTCCCTTTTCATGGCTGAGTAATATTCCATTGTATATATGTACCACTTCTTCTTTATCCATTCGTCTGTCGATGGGCATTTATGCTGCTTCCACGACCTGCTATTGTAAATAGTGCTGCAATGAACATTAGGGTGCATGTGTCTTTTTGAATTATGGTTTTCTCTGGGTATATGCCTAGTAGTGGGATTGCTGGGTCATATGGTAATTCTATTTTTAGTTTTTTCAGGAACCTCCATACTGTGGAGGCTGTATCAATTTACATTCCCACCAACAGTGCAAGAGGGTTCCCTTTTCTCCACACCCTCTCCAGCATTTGTTGTTTGTAGATTTTCTGATGATGCCCATTCTAACTGCTGTGAGGTGATACCTCATTGTAGTTTTGATTTGCATTTCTCTAATAATTAGTGATGTTGAGCAGCTTTTCATGTGCTTCTTGGCCATCTGTATGTCTTCCTTGGAGAAATGTCTATTTAGGTCTTCTGCCCATTTTTGGATTGGGTTGTTTGTTTTTTGATATTGAGCTGCAGGAGTTGCTTGTATATTTTGGAGATTAATCCTTTGTCGGTTGATTTGTTTGCAAATATTTTCTCCCATTCTGAGAGTTGTCTTTTTGTCTTGTTTGTAGTTTCCTTTGCTTTGCAAAATCTTTTAAGTTTCATTAGGTCCCATTTGTTTATTTTATTTCCATTACTCTAGGAGGTAGATCAAAAAAGATCTTTCTGTGATTAATGTCAAAGAGTGTTCTTCCTATGTTTTCCTCTAACAGTTTTATAGTGTCTGGCCTTACATTTAGGTCTCTAATCCATTTTGAGTTTATTTTTGTGTATGGTGTTAGGGAGTGTTCTAATTTCTTTCTTTTGCATGTAGCTGTCCACTTTTCCCAGCACCACTTACTGAAGAGACTGTCTGTTCTCCATTGTATATCCTTGCCTCCTTTGTCATAGATTAGTTGACCATAGGTGTGTGGGTTTATCTCTGGGCTTTATGTCTTGTTCCATTGATCTATGTTTCTGTTCTTGTGCCAGTACCATATTGTCTTGATTACTGTAGCTTTGTAGTATAGTCTGAAGTCAGGGAGTCTCATTCCTCCAGCTCTGTTTTTTTCCCTCAAGACTGCTTTGGCTATTCGGGGTCTTTTGTGTCATCATACAAATTTTAAGATTTTTGGTTCTAGTTCTGTAAAAAATGCCACAGATAATTTTATAGAGATTGCATTGAATCTGTAGATTGCTTTGGGTAGTATAGTCACCTTCACAATATTGATTCTTCCAATCCAAGAACATGGTATATCTCTCCATCTGTTTGTGTCATCTTTGATTTCTTTCATCAGTGTCTTATAGTTTTCTGCATACAGGTCTTTTGTCTCCCTCGGTAAGTTTATTCCTAGATATTTTATTCTTTTTGCTGCAATGGAGAATGGGAGTGTTTCCTTAATTTCTCTTTCTGATCTTTCATTGTTAGTGTATAGGAATATAAGAGATTTCTGTGCATTAATTTTGTATCCTGCAACTTTACCAAATTCATTGATTAGCTCTAGTAGTTTTCTGGTGGCATCTTTAGGATTTTCTATTTATAGTATCATGTCATCTGCAAACAGTGACAGTTTTACTTCTTCTTTTCCAATTTGGATTCCTTTTATTTCTTTTTCTTCTCTGATTGCCGTGGCTAGGACTTCCAAAACTATGTTGAATAACAGTGGTGAGAGTGGACATCCTTGTCTTGTTCCTGATCTTAGAGGAAATGCTTTCGGTTTTTCACCATTGAGAATGATGTTTGCTATGGGTTTGTCGAATATGGCCTTTATTACGTTGAGGTAGGTTCCCTCTATGCCCACTTTCTGGAGGGTTTTTTATAATAAATGGGCATTAAATTTTGTCAAAAGCTTTTTCTGCATCTATTGAGATGATCATATGGTTTTTCTCCTTCTATTTGTTAATATGGTGTATCACATTGATTGATTTGCGTATATTGAAGAATCCTCATATCCCTGGGATAAATCCCACTTAGTCATGGTGTATGATCTTTTTTTTTTTTTTTTCAGTATGCGGGCCTCTTACTGTTGTGGCCTCTCCCATTGCGAAGCACAGGCTCCAGACGCGCAGGCCCAGCGGTCAAGGCTCACAGGTCCAGCTGCTCCGCGGCATGTGGGATCCTCCCGGATCGGGGCACGAACCCATGTCCCCTGCATCGGCAGGTGGACTCTCAAGCACTGCGCCACCAGGGAAGCCCTATGATCCTTTTAATGTGTGTTTAATGTGTTGTTGGATTTTGTTTGCTAGTATTTTGTTGAGGATTTTTGCATCTATATTCAACAGTGATATTGGTCAGTAATTTTCTTTTTCGTAGTATCTTTGTCTGGTTTTGGTATCAGGGTGATGGTGGCCTCATAGAAAGAGTTTGGGAGTGTTCTTTCCTCTGCAATTTTTTGGAATAGTTTGAGAAGGATGGGTGTTAGCTCCTCTCTAAATGTTTGATAGAATTCACCTGTGAAGCCATTTGGTCCTGAACTTCTGTTTGTTGGAAGATTTTTAATCACAGTTTCAGTTTCATTACTTGTTATTGGTCTGTTCATATTTTCTATTTCTTGGAAGGTCATGTCTTGGAAGGTTATACCTTCCTAAGAATTTGTCCATTTCTTCCAGGTTGTCCTTTTTATTGGCATAGAGTTGCTTGTAGTAGTCTCTTATGATACTTTGTATTTCTGTAGTGTCATTTGTAACTTCTCCCTTTTCATTTCTAATTTTATTGATTTGATCCTCTCCCCCCTTTTCTTGATGAATCTGGCTAAAGGTTTATCAATTTTGTTTATCTTCTCAAAGAACTAGATTTCAGTTTTGTTGATCTTTGCAATTGTTTTCTTTGTTTCTATTTCATTTATTCCTGCTCTTATCTTTATGATTTCTTTCCTTCACCTAACTTTGGGTTTTGTTTGTTCTTCTTACCCTAGTTCCTTTAGGTGTAAGTTTAGATTGTTTATTTGAGATTTTTCTTGTTTCTTGAGGTAGGCTTGTATTGATATAAATTTCCCTTTTAGAACTGCTTTTGCTGCAACCCATAGGTTTTGGATGGTCGTGTTTTCATTGTCATTTGTCTCTAGGTATTTTTTGATTTCCTCTTTGATCTCTCCAGTGATCTCTTGGTTATTTAGTAATGTATTATTTAGCCTCCATGTGTTTGTGTTTTTTACCATTTTTTCTCTGTAATTGATTTCTAATACCATAGCGTTGTGGTTGGAAAAGATGTTTGATATGATTTCAATTTTCTTAAATGTACCAAGGCTTGATTTGTGACCCAAGATGTTATCTATCCTGGAGAATGTTCCATGCGCACTTGAGAACAAAGTGTAATCTGGAATCTGCTGTTTTTGGAGGGAATGTCCTATAAATATCAATTAAATCTATCTGGTCTATTGTGTCATTTAAAGCTTGTGTTTCCTTATTAATTTTCTGTCTGGATGATCTGTCCATTGGTGTAAGTGAGGCGTTAAAGTCCCACACTATTTTTGTATTACTGTTGATTTCCTCTTTTATAGCTGTTGGCAGTTCCCTATGTATTGAAGTGCTCCTGTGTTGGGTGTGTATATATTTATAACTGTTATAGCTTCTTCTGGGATTGATCCCTTGATCATTATGTTGTGTCCTTCCTTGTCCCTTGTACTAATCTTTATTTTAAAGTCGATTTTATCTGATATGGTTATTGCTACTCCAGCTTTTGATTTCCATTTGCATGGAATATTTCTTTCCATCCCCTCACTTTCAGTCCCTAGGTGTGAAGTGGGTCTCTTGTAGGCAGCATATATATGGGTCTTGCTTTTGTATCCATTCAGCTAGTCTGTGTCTTTCGGTTGAAGCATTAAATCCATTCACGTTTAAGGTAATTATCAATATGTACCATCCTATTACCATTTTCTTAACTGTTATGGGTTTGTTTTTGTAGGTCCTTTTCTTCTCTTGTCTTTCCCACTTAGAGAAGTTCCTTTAGCATTTGTTGTAGAGCTGGTTTGGTGGTGCTGAATTCTCTTAGCTTTTCCTTGTCTGTAAAGCTTTTGATTTCTCCATCGAATCTGAATGAGATCCTTGCTAGGTAGAGTAATCTTTGTTGTAGGTTCTTCCCTTTCATCACTTTAAATATATTTTGCCCCTGCCTTCTGGCTTGTAGAGTTTCTGCTGAGAAATCAGCTGTTAACCTTATGAAAGTTCCCTTGTATGTTATTTGTCTTTTTTCCCTTGTTGCTGTCAATAATTTTTCTGGTATTTAATTTTTGTCAGTTTGATTAGTATGTGTCTCGGCGTGTTTCCCCTTGGGTTTATCCTGCCTGGGACTCTCTGCACTTCCAGGACTTGGGTGGCTATTTCCTTTCCCATGTTAGGGAAGTTTTTGACTATGATCTCTTCAAACATTTTCTTGGGTCCTTTCTCTCTCTCTTCTTCTGGGACCCTTATAATGCGAATGTTCTTTCGTTTAATGTTGTTAGGCTGTCTTCATTTCTTTTCATTCATTTTTCTTTATTCTGTTCTGCAGCAGTGAATACCACCATTCTGTCTTCCAGGTCACTTATCCATTCTTCTGCCTCAGTTATTCTGCTATTGAGTCTTTCTAGTGCATTTTTCATTTCAGTTATTGCATTGTTCATCTCTGTTTGTTCGTTCTTTAATTCTTCTAGGTGTTTGTTCTTTAATTCTTCTAGGTCTTTGTTAAACATTTCTTGCATCTTCTCGATCTTTGCCTCCATTCTTTTTCCGAGGTCCTGGATCATCTTCACTATCATTATTCTGAATTTTTTTTCTGGAAGGTTGCCTATCTCCACTTCATTTATTTGTTTTTCTGGGGTTTTATCTTGTTCCTTCATCTGGTGCAAATTCCTCTGCCTTTTCTTTTTGTCTATCTTTCTGTGAATGTGGTTTTCCTTCCACAGGCTGCAGAGTTGTCGTTCTTCTTGCTTCTGCTGTCTGCCCTCTGGTGGATGAGGCTATCTCCTGCTGGAAGTCTTTATTCTCATTTCTTTCAGTAATTAAACAGGCTACCTAGTAATAGGTACTTTGCAAGTCAAAATATGATACAAGGACCAGCAGCAGTATCATCACCAAAAGGCTTGCTGAAATGTAGAATATCAGACTCACTCCTGACCTATTCCAGCAGAATCTGCACTGTAACAAAATCTGCAAGTGATTTATTAAAATATGAGAGGCTCTGAAAGACCTTTCATTCCTAAATTCTATGGCCTCAAGTGACTCTTAAATATCTACCTTCACCTCAGCTCCAGACCTTTGTATCAACTGGCCACTTGATGCTCCCCTTGGATGTCACCACAGCACTTAGGCCCAATATATCCACAGTTAACTCATGAGTTTCTGCTCCCCAAATCTGGTCTTCTTCTAGAACTCCTTAGGGTAGTGGAAGAAAACTAGAGTTATCCTTAAAATCTATCTCATACCTATCCTCCACATCCAATCTACTCTTGAATCTTGTAAACTAGCTCTTGAATCCATCGGCTTCTTTCTATCTCCCGTCTTACTCAAGGTAATATTACAACTCCTAATTGATATGTTCCCAACAGTTCTGCAAAATTTAAAGCTGATTGAGTCACGTGTCCCACTTATACATTCAAGATCTTTTATTGTGCTTAGGTTAAATACAAATATTATGAGATTCTTCATCATCTGATACATACCTGACATTCTAGCCTAATCTCACACTGACCTTATGCCCATTACTCTTAAGTTCTAAGTTTTTCCTATCACAGGTCCTTTGTATATTTCTTAACTTTGCATAAATTCTCCTCATTTTCATTTTTCAGTTGGCTTCTCATACACTCAGCAAATATTTACTAAACATTAACTATTTGTGCACAAGCCAGACGCTATTCTAGAAATGACAATTAAGAAGCAAAATAATAGATGGTTAAAATAATAGATGGTTAAAATAACACATGAAAATGATGGAGCTTATATTCTAGTCATATGCAGACAGACACAAATGAGCAAATAAGTAGTTTCCCATGATGATGATGAGTGCTATGAAGAAAAATAAAGGAGAAAAAAAAGGATAGGATGGGAAATGCTTGGACTAAAGAGGGGTATATGCTCACAATTCCATACAGAATAGTTGGAAAAGTCTCATTGAGAAAGCATAATTTGAGCAAAGACCTGAAATGGGTAAGGAAGGAGCATCCTAGGCAGAGCAGTAAATAAATGTCCGGAGGTGGAGAGCCTGAATGGCAGGTTTGATTGGAGCCAAGCAGTCCAGTGTACCTATAGCAACGTGGGTACCAAGTGGAGGAGTGGGAATTAGATAACGGGGCAAGATAAGGTGGACTCTTATGGGTCTTTGTTAGGATTTTGGCTTTTTCTCTACATGAAATGGGAAGCTATTGGAGAACTTTGTGAGAGCATGACATGGCCTTGCTTAGATTTTAACGGGGTCACTCTGGCTGCTGTGATAAGATATGGCAGCCATCCACCTGAGAATATGTTGGGGGCTTGGTCACGAATAGTAGCTCTGGGTATAGTGAGAAGTGATTAGATTCTGGATATATTTTGATTGTAAAGCTGCCAGGAGTTATTGTTACCTCTTTCAAAGGCATTGTTTTCTTTAAATAAAACTTTGATCAATTTTTCTTCCATAGGAAAGCCCTCCGACCTCCCCATGTCAAATCCCCTATCATAGGCTGTATTAGAACTACCTCTTCACATGTGCTTCAATCACAGTGCAAACTTCACACTTATATTTGCGACTATTTGTTTTAAGATCCATGAGGGAAGGGACTCCTCATGGAGTGTGTGTGTGTCGGGGGGGCGGTACTCACTACTATATCTACAACACCTAGAATACAGCATAGCTCACCCATCTTAGGTACTGAATGAGCATTTGTTATTTGTTGAGTGAATAAACTTATGAGTGTTTATTCCTAGTATAAAATTCAGATGAAGCTCTTCATATTTTAGATACCTCTACAATTTCATTTCTCAAATACCATACACCTTTTTTCTTAAAATATTGGGCAATTAGTGGCTTCCTTCTCTGAAATGCTACTTGCCACTGTCAGCTGGAAAATTCCTAAACACCGTCCATGTCTACATACTTAGAAAACACTTTCTCCACAAAGCCTCCCCTAATTTTATGTGTTCTTTTCTCTAGTGGAGAAAATAGCAAGAAAAAAATGCATTCTGTGGGCTTAGGACCTTGAGAAGTTTAATATCTCTAGGATATACTGTTTGAAGTGGGAGTTCAAGGGAGAAATGGCCACAGAAGTCAATAAAGAGAGGTCATGGGAGAGCTTAGGGCCATGGTGAGACACTTGGACAAGGAGACAGTGAAGTGTGTTAGGGAATGATTTGGTCATATTTATGCTTCAGAAAGGTCATCTGGGCATCTTTGTGTAGGATAGGTGACAAGCATGAGAGATGAGACAAAGAGAGTAATCAACCTAGGGAACACTGCAACAGTGTGGAAGCTGGGTGATGACCACCTGATGAAAGATGGTGGCAGGATGGAGAGAGAAGAAGATAGAGAGTGAAAAATAATTAAGAAGTGGTCCTTGGAGATGATTAATCGGGGATGAGGACAAAGGAAAATAATTTTCTAAGATGGTTCCTCATTCTACTTTGGGTGATTGAAAGGATGTTGGTACCATTAATTGTGAGAACGTCCAGGAGATGAAGAGCTCTCTAGAGAGCATGTTTGTGAGTTCAGTTGCCAGCAGGTTAATTTTGGGATACATCCGAGTGGGAAACTACCTTTATCTATGTTCATGTCATAAAGCACTGGGAACTGTTCTGGCAACTGTAGCTACCACTCAACGGCAATTCAGTGAAGAGAGAAGAAGATCATCCTTGGAGAATGCTGATTTCAAGCTGTTCCTTAACCCCTCCTGAACTCAGTTTTTTCATATGTAAAATGGCATAATAATAACTATATTATAGGAAAAACTACATTATGTATCTCATAGTTTATTATGAAGATTAAATAACACAGATGAAAAGTACTTTATAAATTCTATACATTATATAAAATATCAGGTATCAATATTACTACTAAAATGTACTCTGGGGCGTCCCTGGTGGCGCAGTGGTTGAGAGTCCGCCTGCCGATGCAGGGGACACGGGTTCGTGCCCTGGTCTGGGAAGATCCCACATGCCGCGGAGCGGCTGGGCCCGTGAGCCGTGGCCGCTGAGCCTGCGCGTCTGGAGCCTGTGCTCCGCAGCGGGAGAGGCCACAGCAGTGAGAGGCCCGCGTACAGAAAAAAAAAAAAAAAAATGTACTCTGATATCTAATATTCATAGAAATCTCGACAGACAATATTCTAAGCTTTCAGAGTTACATCGTATCACTATGCTTTTTATTGTATCCAATTATTAATTTTTAAAGAAGGCAGCAACATTTATTTACTTTTATGTCAGTGGTCATTTCTGAGAAATAATAATGTATATAAAGATTTAAGATTCTAAGACGAAATCCACTTAAAAATTGCCAAAAAGCGTATCTCCTTAAACATGCACTTAGACAACTGGCACAACCATGGGAGGGGTGACTGGAATGAAAGTTCTTGTAACAGCCTGGTGAAGGCTCCCACACTGGCATCACAGAAAGTGAGATGAAGGAGATCAGAACTGACTCTAAAGTTAAAACTGAGAGGCTCTGTATCCACCTGGCTTTTTCTCGAAGTTATAGCTACAGTTGGAAAAGCACATCAGGGGAACTCCAGAGATCTTCTGGCTCTCCTCCCAAATCCTGGTCATCCATGGCCACAAAGTGACACTTTGGCTAAGAAACACTCTGTGCCCTGCAATAATTTGCCCAGGTGCTACTCCTGTACGTGGTAATCATTCCAAACTTAACTCCTTGGCACACCTGAGAGACTGAAATTTCTGACTTGACTTCTAAAATGTAGTCATTACACAGCGTACCCCCAGTTATACAGGGTGATACACAGTTAATAGCCCATAATTACTGCTCTAAGTCCAGTTTGCCTTTAATGAAAATACTCATAATATTGCTATCAACCAAGAGGTGGTAAAAAGATGATGCTGTTTTGTGTTAAATTTTTAAAAAATGGGTGGGGTGCTAATTTTTTTTACTTGAGGGCACTGGTATCTTTCTTAGTGTTCTTTGTAGAATTTAATCTCCCTTTATATTTATGATATTTAAGGCTAAGCATTTATTTTATGATTACATATTTTAAAATTTTCTTTTCTTTCCCCACATTCACACAGCCATCCAGTTTCTTCTTCTCAGTATTATATTCGTATATTCATTAAGCTAATAATATTCAGTTCTAGGAACTTCCTTTAAAATTATTAGAATTTTAATCGATGATAAAATATTTTTCTACTCTAAAATACATACAAGGGACTTCCCTGGTGGTCCAGTGGTATAGAATCTGCCTTACAATGCAGGGGATGCAGGTTTGATCCCTGGTCAGGGATCTAGGATCCCACATGCTGCGGGGCAACTAAGCCCGCGCACCACAACTACTGAGCTCACACACCTCAAGTAGAGCCCACGCACTCTGGAGCCCTCGCACCACAACTAGAGAGAGAAAACCTGCATGCCACAACTAGAGAGAAGCCTGTGCACCACAACGGAAGATCCCGCATGCCTCAGCAAAGATCCTGCATGCCACAACTGAGACCCAACGCAGCCAAAACTAAAAACTAACTAAATGAATAAATAATAAATAAATATTTTTTTTAATTTAAATAAAAAATACATATACAGTCTTTTGTGGGTTATTCCAGCAGATGACTGAAAATATTATCCATCATACAATTTTATGATAAAGCACATATTATCCCATCTGAAAAAAAATCCTATTGATGCAGTCGGCAAAATCCTATTGATACTGTCTCTGTAAATAAGCTGCATGTTTCTGTGAGTGAATTAATTATTAATAAAGATTAAAGCAAAACTATGTTAGCATGCAGGTCCTTTTATCACAGTAAAATTTACTCAAAGATCATATAATCCAGCTGCAAATGCTTCAGTTGAAAGCTAAGTAGCTGTTTTCAATATGCAATGATATTAATCAGGGGCATCAGCTTTCCATTATTTTCTGCACCACTAAAATGTAAGGCGTCGTTATATTTAAAATTTGTGCTATTATAAATAGGATTAGTCATGTCACTGCTTTCAACATATGAAGTAAAGAAATGTAACTTCCCATCTGTACTTTTCTTTTGTCAGAAACATTAAGAAGATTCAGGTAAGGAGTAAGAGATACACTAAAGCGCTGTGCCTTTTTCAAACAAATAATGGAAAAATAGTGTAGCTAGGGCAAAATCATCAGCACTTGAAGGCCCAGAAGCACTAACTTACAAGGGGAAAAAAAGTGAACAACTGTACATAAACAATTTTTTCCAACTCCTCAGCAAAGGCAATGAAAAAACTGTTTAGAATAGAACAAGCCTTTTAAACTAAGAGTAAGGCATCTTTCATGTGAAAAATACAAATACTCCTTGGTAGAAAGTAACCTCTGAATAAACTCCTGGGTTACAGTTATAAACTTTCCAGTTAGAAAATGATATGATTATACATGTATTCAGTACCTAAGTGGCGGCATGCTTTTAATAGCAAAGGTGATGATAGGTAGCATGGCATCGCTAATTACCTGCATTTAGTGCTTTGGAGTATAAATTCCAGTTAAATTCATTAAAAAGTTAACTTTTTCATTAAGGATCAATCCCACTTACCAGCCAGAATCAAAGACTCATCTTGACTTCTCTTGTGGCTTTAAAGCAGCTTTAGTTTTCCATTACAAATTTCAACAGCAATAGCCAGGAGTTATACTAGGTATAAATCTCTACTTGAAGGCAATTATTAATATCAGAGTCTTGTCTTGTTCAGATTTGCAATTCTTTTATAAAACAGGGATATGGATGCAGCAGCATGTTGAACGTGCTTTTATGCTCACATTCAATGCAAGTCTGTATATGATAATTGATTTTTTAAATTATGCTAAAAACTATTGTGAATGTATCCATATCATTATAGCTGTTGATATTGGCTGTTGAGCCAAAGTGGTTCATGATAGGACTCAAACAATGTATTGAATTTATGTTCCACTTTAGGATTATTAGCAGGAATTCAGCTACTTCTGTAATTTTGGGTATACCTGGATTTGATGTCAAGTGAATGGTCTTATCCACACCTGGATAATCCTCATTACAGCATCCCTGGCAGTCTCAATTAATTTATTAAAAGGGTCAGGTTATGTATGCTATACAAAGTCATGTGCATTTCTGTGGAAGAGGAGAGAAACAGTGAAAGGTTCAAAACATACGATCAACAAGATCAGTCCCTTGTTTTAGAAACATTATTAGGACAGAAGTGTGAACAAGGTATTAGAAGGGGGGGCTACGGGTTGAATGCCCTCCATCCCGCCCTGATTTTATATGCTGAAGCCCAAAGCCCTAGGACTTCAAAATGGGACTGTTTTGAAGACAGAGCATTTAAAGGGATAATGAAAGTTAAATGAAGTCATAGGGGGTCATCCCTAATCCCATTTGATTTGAGTCCTTATAAGGGGAAATTTGGACATACGAAGTGGTAACAAGGGCACACACACACAGAGGAAAGACCATAGGAAGAAGCAGCAAGAAGATAGGCATTGCAAGCCAATGAGAGCGGTCTCAGAGGAAGCCAATGGCACCTTGATCTTGGACTTCTAGACTCCAGAACCATAAGAAAATAAACTTCTGTTGTTTAAGACACCGGTCTGTGGGATTTTGTCATGACTTCTCTAGCAAACTAATACAAGGGGGTAAAGCCATCCAGGAATGGATGTTTGGAGGTTGTTTCTGTATCACAGGTGAGAAGAAATGAAGACCCAAACTGAGTCTCTGGCAAGAAGGACTGACAGGACTGAGTGATGCTTCAGGACTAGCTCAGCGACAGAAGAGCAACTTGCTTCTTGGGATTCAAGGTCAATACCAAACATTAAGGGGATAAAGTGGTTCTCTGAGTTTCAGATGAAATAAATTCAGAAATAATACAATTTGACAAGATGGAGAATGGTTTGCTAATGTAAGGATGAACTGCATCATCACATTTCTAAGGCAAGATTTCAAAAATGTGGAACATCAAGGCCCATCCCCCAGACTCTTCCTGCCTCTGGTTGATGTTGCCTTCGCCGGGTGGGGTGGGAGAGCTTGCTTTGTGGAAATGCTATGCAAATTCACCAGGATATTTATCACAAGGAATCTGAATCAGTCATGTACCTGTTAGTGTGAATTAAAGAGCTGAGTGTAATGATGATATTTATCAAGCATTTCTACGGAATACATACTATTATTATCTTCATTTTGTATACATAGAAATTAAGATAAAGAAGAAGGTACAACCTAGTTCCTGGTTGCACAGTTAGTAAGTGATCAGGCTGGGATTTCACACCAGGCAGTTTGGTCCCCAAGGATACCACTTTTGGAAAGTTCAATATAGAGTGAAGGGAGTTTGGGAACTCTGAGTGCCTAGGACAGCACACAGCAAAAATAAGTTTCACTCTTCTTTAAAGTTGTTGCATAGATTTGCCCTGTGAATGGTAGGCAAACATGCTTAGAAATGAATAGCAAGAAAAAAAAAAAAAAAAGAAATGAATAGCAAGACATATAAGATATAAATCACAGAATAACAGAATAAGCACAAAAGTTATTGACAATGTACAAGTTAGCTATAAAAAGTCACCAATATTTAGTCAATAAAAAAGTTAGTGCACTGATATTTGATTTTATAAAAAGAAAGCTAAAAGGTAATTATTTAATCATTTAAATTAATATTTTAAAAAGATATAGTTCTAAAGACATTTGTAGAATACAAATTACATGGTTGTTCTCCTCTAAGGAGATAAGATATAACAAAAATTAAATAGCATAGTACCTTTTATCTGATTTATGAGGATTGGGGGGCCTCTTAGTTCTATATAAGAGAACATTCCTGGGAATGTGTGGGAATGTGTGTGGCTGTGTCATTACTCTTGATATAGAAACCCAGAAGGATCATGGTTGCAACTGACAAGTTGTTGAAGGTTGCATGAAGCACAATAAAAATTTAAGTGAGAAGAAAGTCTGACTACAGCAGCACAAGGAAACCTGGCAAGGATACATGTGCTCATCCCATCACCCTTCTCAGCTTTTTTCAAAGAAGCTCTAGTTTCCATTTCCCCGTCTTAAATCCACCCAGATTTTTAAAGGACAACCACGACCACAGCAAGAAGTTGTTCTTTCCTGCATCTACAGATACTCTTTTGAATTTCAGAAGGATTATCACGCAAAACCAGATAGATGTGCACCACCTCTTTCATCTGAGGCATTGATAACCTTTCACAGAAATGACTGATGGCTAAACAGGGCATTTTACAAGTGCACTAGAAGTTATATTGATACAAAATTGATATGCTGTTGCTATCGTTATTTGCTTGTAGCACTGCAAACTAACTTAGTAAAACCAAACAATACAAAGTGGAAAATGGAATGGTTTGCCTTGAATGAATACAGCCAACTGCACAAATAGAATATCAAAAAGAACTCTGAAAAAGATAAGTTTTTACATCACTCTTTAGCTTTTGGAAAACATGGCTATTTTATCTATCTAATCTTTATACATATATAATCTTTACATATAGATTCTTTTTTAAAAATGTCCTTGAAAAAGCAAGGAAATTATTAATTTCATTAAATCTTAAGTGCACATCTCTTTTCTTTTTTTTTTTTTTTTGGCTGCGCTGGGTCTTCGTTGCTGCCCGTGGGCTTTGTCTAGTTGCAGCGAGCGGGGGCTACTCTTCATTGCACGTGGGCTCAGTAGTTGTGGCTCACGGGCTCTAGAGCACAGGCTCAGTAGTTGTGGCGCACGGGCTTAGTTGCTCCGTGGCATGTGGGATCTTCCTGCACCAGGGCTCGAACCCGTTTCCCCTGCATTGGCAGGCGGATTCTTAACCACTGTGCCAGCAGGGAAGACCTACATATAGATTCTTTATACAATAAAGATTTACATACAAAGAATCTTTATGTTGATTCATGGTCTTGATATAGATATAGATATCTATCTGCATGTATATATTCCAGTGAAAATGAGAAATCAAGTTTTTTGAATCAAGTCTCAACTCCCAGAGTGGTTACAAAGGAGGATTCATTTTCTTTTCCAAGAATGTAATGCCTTCATACCCAGGCCCAACAGGTATTATCTGTGACGCCTACCTCACAAGTGTAGCTGAGGATGACAATTTTAACAGTAATTGCCCTCAATACAGAAACCATAATAGGGATCAAGCCTCGCGGAAGGCAGTGAACATGTAGTATGTCTCATTCTCCCCAACCACTCCTCAAGTATATATTATAGAGGGGGAACTGCAGTACTGACGAGCTAGTAAATGGTAAAGCTGAATCCAAAATCAGGATGTCTGACTGCAAACACTAGTTTACAACAGGGATTCCCAAGGGATCCTCAGAAGAAACCTAAGAATTCTTGAATGTATATTTGTGGACAGTTGAAATACAGATTCTCACCACTGCCCCACTCCCACCCCCAAGTTCTGATCCAGCGTTTCTGAAGTGGTATCTGTGAATATGTGTTTCTAAATAAGCTCCCATGTAGATCCTGGTGAATGAAGTCAGGCTGAGAACTGTGGTTCTATCCTGTGCTTTTCTCTCTAGATAGTTTTAGACGGTGTTCTGATGCCACAGGATTCCAAGGGGTTAAGAAGCATCCTACCTTTTAGTAAGTTACCTATGGTGGGACCATTTACATTACTTTCATAAATAGAAGTAAAGTCCCTGGTTTTGAAAGGCACAGTCCTTCTCCAAATGGTGATACCATTATAATGAAGATTCCAAATTTCAAGTAGCTTCTGATGTTTGTAGATAATTGTGAGATATTGTACCTAGTCACTCATATATTTAAGTAAAAGAGAGAGTCCTGTTCTAATTTCACCACCTTCTAATTCACTCTAAATCCATGTCATCACACAGCATAAGGATCTCTGAATATACCACAGGAATATCTACAGATATTACATTTCCTAAAGCCATGAGTTATCACCTTGTGAGCTATAGTACAACCACTAAATTTTGATTAATATGTGTAATTTATTTTTTCTACTGTGGAGGAACTGGCCATGCATGGTATAGAGCTGCCAGGTTCAATTTACAGCTAACAAAAGTCAAGAAACTTGGGTAAGACCAAGAGAACCCTAAAGAAAGATACACTGTTTCCTGGAACATCTGGTAAGTTTGCAGTATGATAGCAGTAACAGGCAGTAAAGAGTTCCAGTCAGATAGAGACACAGTTCTGAAGAGATGCAAATGAATAACAGACTTTTACAGACAATGAGCGTCCTTGCTGTATGTGCTGGGGACTAAAGTTACTTACCATGGACATGTTTAATGTTATTTTTAGAGTGCTCTGCCATATTGTGGAATTTTTTAAGACATTAAAACCAGTTCATCTGTATCCCCCCTACTTTTTTCCCCACAATACATAAATTGAAAGTATAAAAATATAATAATGTGTAGGGTGACATCACTCTGCAGTCAATGTAAGCTGTGCTAACACAGTGTGAGCACCATCAACCACCAAATAAATTAAACAGAAGCAAATATTTAAAATTCCAAGATTTATTATCATAGGAGTACCTGAGAGTGCAAGTTTGATGGAAGAATTCTCCATTCCATGGTATGCTATGCATGGCAATTAAAATAAAATAGCACAGCAATTATTCCCAGGAATCTGAAATATCACATTACAATGAAACATTTAAACCTTATAAGGTCAGAATTATTTTATTTTGGGAGACCGGTGTCAGCATAATAAGGATTAGTTGAATCTTTCGATAATAAAGTTCAATTTGCTTCCTATGAAGTTTTTAAGTTAATAATGTGGAAAATGAAGTCACATTGTCAGAGTGAATCATTTAGAGAGGCTACAGTGAAAATTAGGGGCTCTGAGGACACACTGTGTAGAGTTTAAGCCTAGATTCTCCACTTACTAGCTGTGTGACCTTGGGGAGAGCTACTTAACCTCAACCACAAATGGTTGTAGAGAAAATTAAATAAGGTAATAATATAAGTAAATTAGAACATTGCCCGTAAGTATTAAATGCTCAATAACATTAATAGTTGTCATTACTATTGTTATTATTATTGACCAGTATCTGGCAATACTATCAAAAAGTTATTGGTGCTGAAGCAGAATAAGAAATGGTGAAAATTCTGCTCTCCAATGGTATGATTTGGAGAAAGGTAAATACTGATTTGACATCCAACATTGAAAAACACAAAGTCAAGCAAGTGAGAAAGTCTGATTTTCATTTGAAAATTATGAGTCCATTGATGTTAAAGGAAAGCTCAATTACTGGCCCTTGGAAGAAAAGATAACCAATTTTCATACTGTTCAAACATCACCAAAATGACAAAAGTTAATGAATTTATATTCACTAATATAGAAAATCATAGGACTCATGTTGGAATTTGGTGGAATGTGCCAAAAGATAAATTAGACACTTAAAAATTCTGTAGTGTGATTATATTTTAATCCAAAGATATTTTCATAGACAAATTGTAAAAATCTATGCTGAAATTTTCAATCTGCACTTCACAAGACTGCTAATATTGGAAATTATACCATAAGGGAATTTTAAATGTGCCTCTTTAGACATTTCTATAATGCAAAGAAAGCTAGCAGAAATGCTGATTTTTGCATATTAAAATATCAAGGAGCAAAGTGTTGTGAAGGAACACATTATTAGTTATTTTCAAAGAAAGGAAATAATAACTCTTGAAAATAACTTAAGAGGGAAGTGTTGTACGCTAAGTTAGCACTTCGGCTGGTACATTTAATTGTTGCAGCAACATTAGTACTGAAATTTAAGGGCTGAGTGAAAACATTCTGCCCTCCACAGACAAGCAATTAGCTTTTCCAAACAAAAAATATATCTGCAAAAGGACAGTAAAAGAAAAACAAAATGGAAATGTTCCATTTGACAGTTAATTACAATATCAAAATGCTCTTACCATGAGCACTTCCCACGAGCACTTCCCACCTCAAATACAAAAGTATGTTTAGATAAGATATCAATTATCTCCATTTTTGTATGTCAGATTCTGATATTATGTTACAAAACGACTGTAGAGAATACAGCGTTAAAAGCCATTTAAAATGGCTTTTGAACAGAAATAGACTCACAGACATAGAAAACAAATTTATGGTTACCAAAGGGGAAAGTGGGGGGGAGAGATAAATTGGGAATTCGGGATTAACAGAAACACCCTGCTATATGTAAAATAGATAAACAGCAAGGACCTACTGTGGCACAGGGAACTATATTCAGTATCTTGTTATAAGCTATAACGTAAAAGAATATGAAAAAGAACATATATATATATATATATATATGTAACTGAATCACTTTGCTGTACACCTGAAACATTATAAATCAACTATACTTCAATAAAAAATAAATTAAAAAATAAAATGCCTTTTGAAAAATTCTGGGTTTTGTTTAAAGAAGATCTTGCAAATTTTACCTTAAATTCTTAAAAAAAAGCATTATAGTTTTGTAAAATTATTCTAATTTCTTACAAGTAGCAGTACAGTGTGATACGCAACAAAGGGTAATGATAGAACCATGGTCTCTTAAGCCCTATGGCTGGGGGCACATTCTGGCTCTGGCACTTGCTTACTATGTGACCCTGGGCACATCTCTGTTCCTCAATTTTCTCATCTGTAAAATGGGATTAATATGCCTGATATATTTTAAATTCTTAAGCATTTGTTGTAATTCTATTAAATGATAAATAACAAATTTAAATGAAAGGATATCCTGAATATGCATGTATACTAATATTGAAATGACTAAAAAACATTGGGCTTAAGTATCACACTAAAAGTACTAAAATACTAGCTGAAGTATAACAACTATTTGGAATCGACAGCACCATTTATTATTGTATAAACTTGAGGATATAAAGGTATTGAAAACTTAGCTATGGGAAATATGTTAGATAGAATCATAACATGTTACAAATGGAAATTTTAAAATCACTTCAAATATGCATTCAGTACAGTTCACATTTGCCTTTTAATCTATTTAGTATTTCCACATAAAATACTAATTTTATATCTCCCAAGTCCAAATAAATTAATTCTAACTTCATAAATGTACTGTCTTTTTGCTTGCATTTTCCAAATTTTCTGTAAAGATGTCTAAGCAGAAAAATAACCCTTTAAAAAGTCCTCATTCTAACTCCTCTTATCAAAATGATCTTAAACTAGGATATTATCTCATTTTCTGTGCCTTTTTGTATCTCTCCAACCACTTGTGACCCTCATTTCAAGTGGCATATCCTCTTCAATTTGCTTTTAATTTTCTCTTATCTGCTGAGGTATTCCCCCATAATTGGTGGGGCTGTTTACGTTTGTCAAATGGGTGCATTACCTTTCTGTCATGTTTGATCAATGACTGTGATATTTTCACTGTGATATTTCTATTTTTATTTCCATTCCCCCCCATATAGACCTGGGTCCTGTCCCTGTGCAGACCCTTCAAGTAGACTTGGGTCCTGGAAATATCGCAATAGAAATGGTTACTTCCCTCTTATTTCTCATCTGAGGAGCCTTTGAAATTACAATAAAAGTATAATAGATGTGATCACAGTTATGAAAACCAATTCAAAGATCAACAAAATCTATTTCATTGGCCCAAGATCATCCACTGTAAAATGGAGAAGCTGGAAAACAATAACTGGGTGTGTTAAAAAAAAAAAGAAGAGAATGAACCTAGAAACGGACAATTTCGATCCTCTGACAATAAAATTATTCTTAAGTAAAAAACTGTCCTCATAGTAAATTCGTTGCCAACAAAACACACACACAGACAAAATTGTAACACATTTCCTATTTCCTGTGTTTCACATATCCTGGCCCAAATTATACAATTGTCCCTTCTATGTTTGGAATTAGTGCAAATCTCCATTTATATCAATATCATAGTTTTAGCAGTCAATTTCAGTAAGAATATTTAGAGATAGATCCTGTCTAACTTTCTCAGGAAAGCGTTAGGAATCTATGTCCTCTTAGATGAAACAAATTGTCATACAATGTCATACAACTATTTAGTGAGGATGATGAAAAAATCAGTTAACCATTTTTTAGCAGCTAATTACCAATGACACAGAGAATAAACCCTAAGAAGTTTCTGGGTCAGAAGCTAACTCTGGGGCTCCTGAAAATGTATTCCTTGTATATGCCCATCCCTCTCTTCATCACTATTTAAGATATACAGGCATATTTTACAAATGTAGAATTTGAATAAGCTGGCATTTCTAATATGGATGGGCATTTGTCCATTTTTTTTTCAGTAATTCTTAAAATAATTTTAGTAATGCATCCTAAATTAATTTCCTCAGTAAAGATAATTACATAACCCTGACCAAAACCATGCAAATTTTTAAAAAGTCTTGTTTTACTCAAGCTTAAAGGTAAGAATATGTAATAATATTAGAATTCTTAATAATTATTAATAATACTAATAATAAACAATTATTTATTTATAAAGGAACCTTTGCTTCAAGTTTTTGAAGAAAATATTTAGTAGTACATATACATTTCTGCTGCCTTTAATAAAAAGAGAGAATATGTGATTTTTTTTTTCGGCACACGGGCCTCTCACTGTTGTGGCCTCTCCCGCTGCGGAGCACAGGCTCCGGACGCTCAGGCTCAGCGGCCATGGCTCACGGGCCCAGCCGCTCCGCGGCATGTGGGATCCTCCCAGACCGGGGCACGAACCCGCGTCCCCTGCATCGGCAAGCGGACTCTCAGCCACTGCGCCACCAGGGAAGCCCAGAATATGTGATTTTATTCAGAAATGAATAATTATCCTCTAGCAACAGGAATAATGTTAGCCTCTTGTTAATAATAGTTAAAAAAAAATTGGCCTTGAAATGCAATATTTAAGTAAAAGAAAACAAATCTAAATATTTGTTCTATAGAGAAACAAAAAGAATAGTACTTTCAATGCAAACAGTTTATAGATAATTTGTTTATTTCTTAATTAAAATTCTTAATTTATGGTTTTGATATTTTACCTATTGATGAGTTGGAGAATAATTTAACCAGGAATATTAGTTTCTGCAGTTTTACTAAAATGTAGGATGCTACCTATCTTATATGCATAGACATCTCAATTAAAAATATTTCAAGACTTTCAGAGTTACATTGTTACCTTTCTTGTATTCACTTCTTAATTTTAAGAGGTAGCATTTATTTATTTACTTTTCTGTCAGCGGTCATTTCTGAGAAGTACTAATTTATATAAAAATTTAGGATTCTGGGGGCTTCCCTGTTGGCGCAGTGGTTGAGAGTCCGCCTGCTGATGCAGGGGACACGGGTTCGTGCCCCAGTCCGCGAAGATCCCACATGCCGCAGAGCAGCTAGGCCCGTGAGCCATGGCCACTGGGCCTGTGCGTCTGGAGCCTGTGCTCCGCAACGGGAGAGGCCACAACAGTGAGAGGCCCGCATACCACAAAAAAAAAAAAAAATTAAGATTCTGATTAAGACAAAATTCATTTAAAATAATCAGAAAGCATATCACCTTAAACACACACAGCCATGGGAATGAAAGTTTTTCCAACAGCCTGGTGATGGCTCCCACATTGGCATCACAGAAAGTGAGACAAAGGAAATCAGAACTGATTCTAATAGCTGAGAGGCTCTGTACCCACCCAGCATTTTCTCAGTTATAGCTACTGTTGGAAAAGCACATCAGAGGAACTCCAGAGATGTTCTGGTTCTCCTCCCAAGGTCCTTGTCATCCAAGGCCACCACGTGCCCCTCAAGCTTAGAAATGCTCTGTACAAAACAATCCTTTGCACAGGTGCCACTTTCTGTGCATGGTAATTATCAGAAACTTAGCTCTCTGGCAAACTTGAGAGGCACTGAAGCTTCTTTCCTGGTTTCTGAAATTTAGTCATTATATACTGTTTTATCTACTATACAGATATTTTATCTATTGATGAATCATAACATAATTAAGCCAGGATTATTGTTTCTACTATTTGTCTTTAAATTTCAAAAATTCACAAAGCCAATCTTATCTGTTTGATTTTCTTTTAATTTTTATATATTTTTATGCATTCAAGGCAGTAAGAGTCATGTAAACATAGAAATTTTGCTTAAATGTTTGAAAAAATTTCATTTATCCTTATGTGTTCAAAGCAGTTTAACTCTGATTATGCATTTTTTAACTGAATATTAGGATAGGGGTTATTAAAGTTTATCCAGAATCTCCCAAGAGTTATAAGCCTGTTAACCATACTCTGTCTCTTTGAACCTGAAAGGAAACGATTTGCCATTATAGAGTTTGTCAGGAAAAGTCCTGATGATTTTGTTTGTATATTTAAAGTAATTCAAGTTTTGCTTTTCTAACTACTCAAATGAACAATCTAAATAAAATAGTTAAATTTGGCTTTCTCCAATGATTAAGGTTAAGAAATAATCTAAAATTGTTCAACAAATATTTAACATAACCTCATTTGAAAGAGCATATTAAGGACCGCCAATGGCATGTTATATTTTTAATTATGATAGCTGAAATTCTATATACTAGATTTTAATACTTAAATTTCAAACTGTCTCAATTTTGAATGAAAATGAATTCTTCTGTCACATCTTAGTAATGTGTAATTGGTAATAAATGTTTTTTCCCACAGAAAATTGTACAGTTGTCAAACTCCATACTCTCTATTCTGCTAAAAGCAAAATTACATCTCTGTTTAAAATATCATTTTAATGGTATTTCTCCAAAATATTTATTGTTGCATGAAATTATCACCTTGAATATCCATTGTACATGAAATGCGATAACGTTAATTATATAGATGCCAAATAAAAAATCACAAAATTATGAGTGCATGTATACTATAAATTCATTCTTTTCTTTAACTACAGTGATTAACAGTAAAAATATATCATCTAGTCTTGGCATAATTTACCAAGCAATTATATCAAAACAGGGAGATCTCAATTAGTAGGTCACATTTGCATCTATTTTTGAACCTATATATAGAATTCTCTGTGTATCTACTCCATTGCATTATTAAAGCTATTAAAATCCATCCTTATCCATATTAATGCACTAACTGGATGGGTAGAGATGTTTCAGATGATACCCTTCATATACATTATATTATCTGCTTACCTATTAATCCAACAGCTGACAGTATAAATTAAATACTTATTCTTTATCACTGCTAAGCATTTTCTTTCCAGTGATTTTTAAAATTCATTTTTAAGGCCAGAATATGGTATTTCATTTTGTTTTCTCATGCACTGGTAAGTGACCAAACCACATATAAAATGTTAAAAGTTATCCCACTCTTAAGTTTATATTTTGAAAAGCTATTCTGCAGAAATGGTGTCTGGTGCCAACTTCCTAATGGTAAATAAGTGGATTTTCAAGGAATGGAGTTATAGTAAAATTTTAAAAATGATACCCAGTGTACATTAGAGAAAAATGTATGCACCACATGGTGACTCATTAAATGAAAATATAGTAGACTTATCTCCCTTATTTGATGCACAGATATATATCCCTTTCCTGAAATGAAAATCTTGATGCATTGGATTATCTCAATACATTTCTCTTCGGTTGTACTGAAATAAAATTCTTACCTATGAACCCTTATGAACAAACCAGTAGACTGAAAATAAAATGATCTGAATAATGGAATCATACAGTTGTTATGGATGGAAAGAGCTTCTCTGAGCATGTATTTTATGCCCACGATTAAAGTGGGGACTATTTAATCTTTCCCTTACAATGTATAATACAAAGGAATACACAACCACAAATAGTTCCTCTAAGTGTACTTAAAATCACTATAGTAATGCCTATTTCCTTTTCCTCAATAAACCTCTCCCTTCCTTCCTTCCTTCATTTTTTCTTTCCTTTCTTCTTTGATCCTTTGATTTCTCTAAAGTAACCTTTTGAGATAATTAATGCCTAGGAAGGAAAAAAGAACTAAGCATGATGTTATACAAAGAACTCAGAATTAGAACAGGCAACCTTGGTTTCAAATTTTGACTCGACCACTTACCAACTCTCTGCACTTAGACCAATTACCAAACTTTTCTGATGTTTAGTTTTCCTCACTGCAGGGTTGTTTTGAGAATAAGAAGTAATATGCAAAAGACACCTGTTCTATATTATATGCTCAATAAATAGTAGTCATTATGATTAAGGAGAAACATATATACACTTTAAAAGTTAAACTGACAAAACATGAAGAAATTGACACAATAAGGCATGTTTGGGATACCTGGAGAAGAAACAGTTTGCTTCCATTAAGCAGAGACAGTTAAGGTGCACACTTTCCTAGTTAAATGCTATTCGTGTTACTGTTACTTTTTATCCACAGTCAAGATGGGATGACCAGAAGCAAAACCTAAAATGGAGCCCCATTTGGGAGCTGGATCCAAGACAGGTCAAAATCTACTCAATTTCTCAGGGCTAGTGAGGATAATAAAAGCTATTTGTTTGTTCAAACATCTCCCTTCTGAAATGAGAAAGGGTAAATAGCCCAACGGTGAGTGGTCTCAAGAAACACTTCAAGGATGTACAGAAAACAAGCCCAAGGCACTGAAGCATTTATGTAGGCAGCTGGGAATCCACCACAGTTGACAGGACCTGCTGGTATGCAGCTGTCAATAAAGAAATGGTCCAACCATTCTGTAAACAGACCAATTCCATGGTGGCCAAAAGGTGTGCTGGGCATAGAGTCAGGTCCCCAAGGCATCAATACTGGGCAATATTCACACTGGTTTTATACGTGGCCACAGATGCAGGTCCAGAATGATTTTATCCACTTTCTCAGGAATGGTGTCTTCATTTGTATGTTTCTCTGTGGGTGAAGACTGTTCATGATTCATCTCTTCCCAGAGAACTAAACAAATAGTTACTTTAAATCTGTGCTTATTGCTGAAAAAGTTTCAATATGGCTGTTCTAACTGTCCTTAAGCCCCAACACCTTTCTACCCAAGAAACACTAGGCTCTGGTCACCAGCTACCTGTATCTATGGTCAGGTGTCCATAGCATTTGACCACTCAGCACAAACATGTGGTTCTTTGCCCTAAAACACCCCATCTGATATGGGCTCTATATGGACAGCTCTTCAGTGCACATGACTCACCAAAACTAGAGGTGGTTCCATGACCAATAGTCCTTCTTGACCTTCTAAGAGGATTGATTTCTTCAGAACAGGCATTAGCACTCACAATTCTGTCGGGACAGTTACAGCTCTAGACAAGAGAGCAGTTCATGATCCCTCAGCGACTGCTACAGAGCCAGTATCTCCAGGAAGAAATAGACCAGCCCAAGCAGGCTTCCATAAGAACTGGTCTGCTTATTACAGACTTCAAAATTCTGAGTCTACTGGAATAAAACGTTTACAGTAAAACTTCGAAATTTTATTTGTCAACTGACAATCACTGATGATAAATGGACTATTTGAGAATATCTGAATGAACAACATAAAATAAAACTGAGTACAATTCGTTGTCACCTGAAACATAAGTAGATAGAACAAGCAATAAGTAATAAACAACTTATTGGTTGTGATACCAGTTTCCAATTCCTCCTGCCTTAGTCTTTTTGGGCAGCTCTGACAAAATACCACAGACTGAGTGGTTTATAAACAACAGGAATGTGTTTCTCACAGTTCTGGAGGCTGGAAGTCTGAGATCAGAGTGCCAGCATGGTCAGATGAGGGCCCTCTTCCAGGTGGCAAACTTCTTGTGTCCTCACATGGTGAAAGTGGCTAGGGAGCTCTGTGGGCTCTCTTTTATAAGAGCACTAATTCCACTCATGAGGGTACCACCCCCATCACCTAACCACCTCCCAAAGGCCCTACCTTCTAACACCGTGAGCATTAGGATTCCAACACGTGAATTTGGGGAGACACAGACATTCAGACCATAGCACCTCCCGTCTTGTAATGTATTAAAATTTTCTGTTTGTTTGTAACTTATTGATCGCTTTTTTTATGGTCTCATCCTGATTTTCTGCTGCTTCTTTTGCTTCAGCCTCTCCTTTTCCCTTCCATTGTTTTCTGTTTCTGTGCGAGAAACATTTGCAACAATTCTTATTCTCTGTACTTCCGGGTGCTAAAGGTTTACATTCACTTCACAGCCTTTATTGCTTAAGAAAAAAATGCACTGCCCTCCATTATATTTGCAAATCAACCGAAAAAAGCTAAAATTTATGGGTCTCATGATCCACCCACAGTTAATCCAGGGACTCCATGCTTCCACAGAGTTTCCCCTAAATATTCCTGGGACTCCTCTGGGCTGTGCCTCACAGGCTCACCCGCCCATTCTGCTGGATCCACTCTCATCCACGTCTCCTACACTCATGGCAGCTCTGCCAGTGGTGGCTGCTGAAGTAACGGGCAAGTGAGCGGAGAATGAGCCACATTAACTGTTCTACCAGGGGCATGACATGCTGGTGGTGGTGGTGAGTGGGTTGGGAGATGCTGGAACATGGCTTTCTCCCACTTTGTATCACACTCTGTTGGTAAGATCACAAGGTAGTGTGACCTGGGTGAGGGAAAGAAGAGAGGGGGAAGGAATGGGAGAAAGAATCGGGCAACTTCTTTCTTGAGGTTTGACCAAGGACACACCATTATGATCATTCCTCTTTCTACACTCAGAAACCCCCATGGTTTTGGACTGGATCAAAAACATGGTACCTCACAACTGGCCTCACAGACCCTTTCCCAGTACCCTTGAAAATTATCTGGAGAAATAATATTTTAAAAATCAATTGCTGGATTCAAGCCTAGATTTGAATCCTGGCATGGAAACATTCACTGCATGATAAGTTTTTTTTTTGTTGTTGTTGTTGTTGTTTTTGCAGTACGTGGGCCTCTCACTGCTGTGGGCTCTCCCGTTGCGGAGCACAGGCTCCGGATGCGTAGGCCCAGTGGCCATGGAGCCGCTCCGCAGCATGTGGGATCCTCCCGGACCAGGGCACGAACCCGTGTCCCCTGCATTGGCAGGTGGACTCTCAACCACTGCGCCACCAGGGAAGCCCCGTATGATAAGTTTTTTAATCTCTCTGAGACTCGGTTGCCTCATCAGTAAGTAGGAGTAATAATTATACCTACACCAGAGGATTTTTGTATAAGATTCAATAAGACAATATATGCAAAGAGCTTAGCAGGCTTCCAGGCACGTAGTCAAGAAAAAACAGCTTCTATTATCATTGTTACGCGCCCGTTCACGGGATGTGTACCATTCTGCCTGATCAGCTTTGGACACAGGTAAATTTTTGAAATTTACCCCTCAGCTCCGTGTAAATTTTTGAAAGGCCTATTGTTCTAGTCAATAGGCACATCCAAATCTCAGACGTTGACACAGGCTAAGGTCAAACTGATATTGGCTCCACTCTTTAAAATTGTATCCCTCTCCAGAGGCACTGAGCAGCTCTTGGGCTCCACTAACTTACGTAGAAACCGAATTTGTTTTTCATAAATGCTCTGCTGTCTACGAAACTCAAAAGTTTATGCAGAAGAATTCCATTTAAGATACTGATGCTGAAATGCTATCAGACAGCTAAGCACAAGTCAATCATATCAATTTTCCTCTCCCATCTCATACTCCCCAGCACCAAGAAGACATCCTTCAGAGGTATTCGAGGTATTTTATCCTGTACACACATACTTACACATTCAGCACATGTTATTAAGCTTTCATTATGTCACAGACACTGTTCTAGGCTCAGAGATATCTTCGCTATCATAAATAAACAAGACAGGGCTTCCCTCGTGGCGCAGTGGTTGAGAGTCCGCCTGCCGATGCAGGGTACACGGGTTCGCGCCCCGGTCTGGGAAGATCCCACATGCCGCGGAGCGGCTGGGCCCGTGAGCCATGGCCTCTGAGCCTGCGCGTCCGGAGCCTGTGCTCCGCAACGGGAGGGGCCACAACAATGGGAGGCCCGCGTACCGCAAAAAAAATAATAAATTAAATAAATAAATAAATAAATAAACAAGACAGATAGCTTATTTTTAGGTGGGAGGAGGGAAATAAGCAATGAATGAATGGGTGAAAGCAATAAGTGGAAGAAAATGAACAAGAAAATATCAGGGAGGAAGGAGTACTATGGTGATTGGAAATCACCACGCAGCTACTTGAAGTTGGATAGTCAGGAAATGGCACTCTGAGGAGGTATTTAAGCTGAGATCTGAATAAGAGAAGGGAACCAGCTACAAAAAGATCAGGTGCAAAAGCAGTCAGGGCAGAGGAGAGAGCTGGTGCAAAGGCCCTAAGGCTTTTGGCTACACTTAAGGAATTCAAAGAAGACTAGGGTACTAAAATAAAATCGGGTGAGGGAGAGAGAGAAGGTAAGGGAAGAGACAAGGATGAGGATATATAGAGGCTACTGTATCATCCTAAGGAATGTGGAAACCACTAGAGGGTTTTAAAAAGAAAAGTGATTTGATACGATATTTGGTGCTGGGACAAAAGCATGGATGTTGGTGGGGTGGGTGCAGTATGAGGCCATTGTAGTTCTCCAGGTGCAGAGAAGTAGAGGAATTCAGGATATGTTTTGAAGAGAAGGGGAACAGAACTTGATTTGGGCAGATCAGGAAAAAAGGAGGAATCGAGGACGCTGTTGATTTGTGGCTTATGCACCCGAGCAGAGTTTAGAGCCACTTACCGTGATGCGGTACATGCTCTCTCATAGATGCACATTTGCAAATTGAGGACCCTCTCTCAGCCCCATCACTCCTCTCTAGGGGAAGAGGTTGGACTTATACGACTGGTAAATTTGAAAGAAGCTAAGCAATGTGGAGTCAGCCCCTTCCTTTCTGCTTTTCCTGCCTGCTTGGCTTCAGAAAGCACACACTCTCAGCCCCTCCAGCCTGTGTGTTTCACGTAGGCAGGCAGATGGTGGGGATGTAGGTCGAAGCTCAGCCTGGGAGCAGGTGTGGTCATAGGGATCTCACCGTGACTCTGCAACTAAGCCTGTCCTCCAACCTGGCTTTGATCACTAACAAACCTGGCATTTGTCACTTTATCTTTGTGACTCAAGTGTCTCTCTATTAATCGACTTAGATCTCAGGATGCTCTGAAGAAATATTGGGAGGGTAGCATATTCAGGGGAATCAGGAAGCAAGAGATCTGCTTGGGACACATTAGAGTTAAAAGACAGATAACTGGATATTTCAAGAAGAGTCATGAAGATTAGTTTTGAGTTCGGGGGAGAGGTCAGAGGTGGAGATGTAGACTTTAGAGTCATTGGTTGGTATATTATAAAAATGCATGTGTGATTTTCTTGGCAAGTTGTTGTTAAACAAATAAATATAGTCTATGAGTGTGTAACAGGAGCCAGAATGGATTCGAGCTGCAGCCAGCAACATCACTGTATTTTTTAGAAGCGATAAGACTCTTTAAACCAGATTGGGTGTCACCATGCCAACTGACTGAGAAGATCATGTCTGCTGAGTCACTCTACCCCAGAAGGCCTTCCAGGTGTACTCCTATACATCAACCATCAGCAATTATCCTTGGCTGGCTCGGTGTAAATGATTTGATGCAAATCAAATTCAATTAAAAATCCTACACACTTCACCTCTGACTCATCCAAGGTGCACACTGCCATAGTAATTGGAGACATCTGCCCTACTGAACAATACAGGAACAGACTCACGCAGCTGAACCTCCCACACTGGGTAAGTGATTACCTCATGTAGAACTGAAGGGGGCAATGAAGGCTGGGGACAGAGGTATATGTATACGTGAGGAGATGTGCTCACGGACACTGTCAAGGTTTGTAGATCTTATTATTATTCTTGATGAAAATATATCCATTGTCGGGCTTCCCTGGTGGTGCAGTGGTTAAGAATCTGCCTGCCAACGCAGGGGACACGGGTTTGAGCCCTGGTCTGGGAAAACCTCACATGCCGAGGAGCAACTAAGCCCGTGCGCCACAACTACTGAGCCTACGTGCCACAACTACTGAAGCCCGCGTGCCTAGAGCCTGTGCCCCGAGACAAGAGAAGCCACTTCAATGAGAAGCCGGCGCACCACAGCAAAGAGTACGGCCGCCCACACGCCGCAACTAAAGAAAGCCTGTGCGCAGCAGTGAAGACCAATGCAGCCAAAAATAAATAATTAATTAATTAATTAAAAAAATTATAAAAAACTAAAATATATCCATTGTCAGTTCAACACCAGAAAATAGCAACTTTAACTTTTGAAGTCACCTCAGTCAAATACACAATTCTGTTGTGGTGCATGAATGGGCAATATGAAATATGGTTGGCATTGTCAGTAATCAACAGGATGGATTACAATTTATCTTAATTACAGAATACTTCTTTTCCTTATGGTCAGTAATCCACCTGTCAAGTGCCTAGATAATATATCTTAATAAACAATGAAAAGTAGTTAACATAACAGTACTTATTTAAAATAGTCACACTTGTTTTCTCTTTCCATAAATGTAGGCTTTTTCTCATGCAATCTTACTGCAGACAAAAACCTCATTATTCATACCATTTTGGGGGTAACATTTTAAAATTCAGCTAAAAGTGATCATTTTAGTGGATTTGAGAAAAGTCCCTACATTTTTTAAATGCTTAGTTTCTTGAAATCAAATCAAATAGCCTAAAAATTCAGAATTACTGCATTTTTTCTTTTCAAAAAGATCTTTAAACATATTTAAATCCATCAATATTTCAGGATTTGGCTAAAGAGATGTTATATATGCATGAACCTTTGCCAGCATTTCAACTCAGAAAGTTCATCTGACTAAAATGCTTTGGATTTAAATGTTAGTAGAATGAATAAAATAGTCCAATATGAGGAGCTATATTGTTTTAAAAGTTAAACATATTAAAACTGGTATCAAGTTAAAATACTGCTGTGCTTACATATCTGACAGATTTAGAATTGATATCAATTCCGTAAGTTGTGGAATAAAGCAAAAGAACTGCAATTCATGTTTTGCTGCAAATTAATTTGATTATATCTGAAGAGGATGATGAATTCAAACCTCTTGGCATTGTCTACAACTGGATAAAACAGTGCCTCGAATCTCCTGAATGCTGCACACGCTGGTAGCTGTGTAAGGGAAAGGCCTGTTCAGACTTGTGTTGAAGCACCTCAGTCACTGCACGTAGATCAGAATCTCCTGGCTAATCCGAGGTGGTACACCCTTCTGACTACCAATTTACAAGCAAGAAGTGAATGAACAAGGCTTACTCAGTTTAGAACAACTGGCTAGAAACTGAGAGCTCTCAACTAACCTGCTGCAAAACTCTTCCACCGGGATTTAGGAGAAGAAAGAGATGAACAGATTACAGGAAACACCACCCACTGTCCATGTAATGTGAACTGTCAACACGTGTCTGGCTTTCTACTACAAGACTCACACTTCTCTATTCATTAGGACTTGTCTCCATGCCCTCCTTTCGTTGCCAAAGTCTTCCATATTCCTCTGACCTAAATGATCTATATATTGTTGTTACTGTTGTTGTTCCTGGAACTTGCAAGTGAGCTGCATCACTGCCTCTAAGCCATTAAGCGCGCCCTGACCACCGCCTGGAAGGCGCTCTATAATTCTCTGGGATTACTGAAGTATTACTCACTCTCTCTCAGACCAAGTTCACATTATAACTTTGCCCAAGAAACAAGCTGATGACCCCATGTTATAGAAATAAGGTAATAACATAAAAACATAACCTTGCCTATAAATTGCCTTTCCTATTTTGGTCTTTGTGATAATACCATGAACTGGCCCGGAGGGTGCTGTCATGCATTCATAACAAGACAGGCTAAAAAATGTTAAGCCCTGGCAATTCCAAATTCTACCATTGGTCATTGTCAGGGAATGAGGCCTTCCATACAAATGAATTACTAGCATTGATTTATTTATACTTTAATTTTGTTCAAAAATACATATAGGGGCTTCCCTGGTGGCGCAGTGGTTGAAAGTCCGCCTGCCGATGCAGGAGACACGGGTTCGTGCCCCGGTCCAGAAGGATCCCACGTGCCACGGCGCGGCTGGGCCCGTGAGCCATGGCCGCTGGGCCTGCGCGTCCAGAGCCTGTGCTCCGCAACGGGAGAGGCCACAATGGTGAGAGGCACGCGTACCGCAAAAAAAAAAAAATAATAAAAAAATTGTTAGACTCTTTATTATGTGATGGGTAAGTGAATGTTTCAATTAGTATAATCTACTATTTTAAGGATGAAATGTTAAGAGATTTAGGTTGAATTATTTCTAAATAGAACAAAATTTCACTTACATTGATGATACAGGATCAGTATACTAAATAACACAATTCTAGTAGGCTGAAACATAGAAATAATAATTATAATAACTTTCAGTGATATAGTTATTTTAGCAATTGCAAAGTAGTTAATATATGTTGTATTAATTGACAGTCCAAAAGTCTATGAAATAGAAATTTCCACATTTCATGGATGAAGGTGGGGCTTAGAGAGTTTAAGTAACTTAAGGTTCTCAGCAAGCACACAGCAAAGCCCCATGTTTGAACAGTAGGCTATGGACAGGCCAATAGGAATTATTAGCACTACACTAAGTGGCCCCTGACTACGGTGCACATTTTCTTCATCCTTTTGTCTGATTATTCAGTCAGCTATCAACTCCTCCAGTTGCCAGAGAACAGTAACAGTCATTTCTTCCCACTGCCAGCTGTCATCATCTGTTTCTACTCTGTGAGCTGGAAAATCAGATAATCAAGCTTGCTGAAATTGGACATGGAACAGATTAAAAAGCATCTGAGGGACAGCTTCTGCTTTGGAGTCAATCAAGTTCATGGCTTTGATGTACAAGTTGCAGACCAACTATCACAGTACCTCATGAGCTTCCTCCAGCAGCTTCTTGGCTCGTGACTAGGTCTTAGAAGGGAGAACCTACTGTTAACCCTGCTCACTGGGCAAGTAAAGTGTGGCTATGTTTATATTTTGTCCTCAAGTAGGAGACAATAACATACCAACAGCCATGCCTTCTTGCCTTCACACCTGCCTCTTCTGCCTGGACTCCAATTTGTTCCAGGATTCTAAGATGGGCCATTAATGGACACTCAGTGTATGGTTGCCCATGCCACTCAAAGTGCGGACCTCAATCTAATGCCAGTGTCTAACCAATTTGTTACCATTCAACAAAATAAGTAAAGAAATTACAGCACAGGGAGATCAGCTTGGTGCTTTGTGATGACCTAAAGGGGTGGGACAGGGAGGGTGGGAGGGAGGCTCAAGAGGGAGGGGATATTGGGATATGTGTATACATATAGCTGATTCACTTTGTTGTACAGCAGAAACTTACACAGCATTGTAAAGCATGTATACTCCAAAAAAGATGTATAAAAAAATTTTTAAATAAAATAATTTTAAATGTAGAAAAAAAAGAAATTAAGAGCAAGCATTTAGAGAGGTTTTTTAGCAATTTGACATTGATGCAACAATTTTATCATTTTTTTTAAAACATTGGTATGCAACAGATTGGAAGTTTGTTGTTGGTTTTTTTTAAGTGGTCCTGTGCCATAGTGAATTTGAGAAGCATAAATTTTGGTATGCCCACAACTAAAGTACTAAATAATAGACAAAAAGATTATGTGAGACTCCCACCTGGCCTGTGAGGCAGTTAAACAAAATAATGTGAGCTTCACGTGTGCATATAACTGAGAAGGTCAATCATATCTGCTACAAATTTCTCTCCATCCTTTAATAGAGAAATACTCTATTTTTTTCTTATCGAGACAAGGGAGACACACGCGTTTCAGGCTGTCATCCTGAAGGCATATAATTGGATCTTTGCCTCTTTTCTTCTTTCTGCTACAGTTTCAAAGGGTAGAAAAGCCTGGAAAATAAAACCTTTCCTCCTCAGGCAGTTTTTCTTGGGCTAGGTGAGAGGTGAAGAGGCTGAAAAGATGATAAAAGAGTGTAAGAAACAACAGATTGAGAAAGAAAGCAGATAGTGGTCAAAAACTTCTTAGTTTGAGATCCCATTCTTCTAAGAATCCACTAGAGATTTGATGACAACCCAACGCCTGAAATTCCAGACCTACTAATAAGCCATGTAGAATCTTATAACCAAGGATTTATTCAGGTTTTGATTTTTAAACCACATTCTCATTTGATATGGAGAGAAAATTAGTCTTGGAACAGTTTCTAATATTTGAGTTTAGAAATTAGTGAGAAAAGCACCAGATTGTACATAAGCATTTTTTTCCTTTAAATCTTGCTCCACGTGCATCATCTATACATATGAAGTAATTCTAAGCTGTAATGTTTAGAAATGTTTATATGAAATTATTTAATATCTGCTTTTATCTACTAGTCTTAGTTTTTGTTTGGCATATGTAAACTTCACCTGGTGCTTTAGACCATGCAAGCATATTACATATTATCACAGAGTCTGGTATATCTAGCTTCAAATTTTGTCTCTTCAAAGGTAATCCTAAAAACTTAAATATATAAAATTAAAATATCAAAGGTCATACTATATGCACTTGCTTTGTAGACTATCCTTTAAAATAACATTTTTTCAGTTGCTAAGCATCCGTGGTACTCCAATAGGGCTTCTATACAGAAATTGTATTTTTAATGTTTATATCAAATTCTAATTTGAATGACCCAAATTTGCCTCTAGATTCATCCAAAAAAGGGGGGAAAAACCTGTTTGATCTCTTTTCTAAAAGAAAATACCTAAGATGAGAGCAAGACATGATTTCCTAATGTCCTCCAATTTTCTGTTTATTTTAAAGCAGTGACATTTTCTGGGTGAAGAAGGAATCCTAATTTTAAAATCATCCACAGGGGATTTTGTCATGACCATGTGGTGGATTTTTCCAGAAAGAAAAGGAACACAAATCATGGATTAAGGTAAAAATTGTAGACAAAATGTTTGCTATTGTACCTCAAAGTAAGGCAGGAAGAAGTTCAAACAAAAGTGCCGTAATTCCAATTTATATATATTGTCAACGGCAGATCCCAGTTGTGCGCAGATACCACTAGAGCTTAGGGCACAGCTGTGACATTATAAAAGGGACTCGACTGCCAGTCAGAGCTTTGCTTGAGCGATTCACTGCCCAAGCCACTCCCTAATAAAGCTTCTGGAACTCCGTGTCTGCTTCAGGTATTTTCTCCATGAACAAACCTGCATTGTACAACTCAAGACATTGCACAATTTCTCTCTTATTTATTGTAAGGGACTCTAGCTTTGAAACACAGTTCAACAGAGGATTTCCCTTATCACTTTAAATTTCTCCTTTCCGCGGAGACACATGAGGTAGAATATCAGAGAGCCATAACAAGTCTCATGTTACTCAGCAATCAGCAGTTCTATTGAGGGTTAATATCCTTTTAACCTCGTTTGAAAATGGTTTCAAAGGACAAAGGCAGCACCGCTGACAGAATCACACAAAGAAGCACAACTGCCATCAGTATTGTTTTGCACCTAAAATGAAGTCTCCATTGCCTAGGGTGTACTATGTGCCACCATTACGGCAGCTTCCACAAACTATTGTGTCTCTATGAAATCCCAGCCACGTGAGATATTTTTGTTTTTGCTCTGCCACCCCAAAGACATCATGGATCAGATAAGTTTTTGATCCTTCTCTTACAGAGTAATAATGTGCACTGACTTTTTAAAGACTCCAAGAAGTCCTGGAATAAAGAAACATTATTTGTCTTCGTTCAGTGTAGGATTGTTTCTCTATAGGACACTTCTCCCTAATTCTAATCAACAGCCCAATGCTTTATGTAACAAAAATGGGGAAGTTATTTTAGGGATTGTTGATTTAAAAAGAATCCTTGTTACAATCAAAATTTGTCTTCGATCAAATAAAAAAAGGAATACTTTTTGAGACACTACCATATAACACTCTGCTACCAAGAGATTTTGATCTTTTATGGCATAAATTGTATTGAGTTTGACACATTCTGAGTAAAACTCTGTCTTTCAAGAATACTTACAGGTAAATATCTTATCTTCTAATTATATACAATAATATTTATACCTAAAGATGCAGAGAAGTTATGTAACAGGAAGCAGAATTCCATTAATAAATCTGAAGATATTGCAAGAGATAGTTATTACTTCAGATATGCTGAATATCAGACGGTACCTTCAAATTTCAAAACTGTATTAAATTCCTTGTCCTTATTAAATCCACATCCCTTGTTCTATATACTAGTTTTGATTTGTGACCATAATCCTTAAAGAAAGAGAAGAGGGAGGGGTAAAAATACTACCTCATAATTTTATTGAAAATGTAAGATCTTTTTATAGTATATATTTATTTAGCTTACTCTGTGTCTGGCAGTGTTCTAAGCATGTATAATATCTATTAACACATTTATTCCTCATAACAAACGTAGGAGGCAGGAATTCTTTTTTACCTCCATGTTAAGGTGAAATAATAAAGGCACAGATAGGTTAAGAATCTTGACCAAGATCACACACCTATTAAATAAAGCATAAAAATGCACTCATACTCTAACCACTACTCAATGCTGCCTAACAGCTTTGCTCTACTTCTAGAGATTATAAGATGTTACTACAACTGTCCTTTGACTGGTCAAATAATAAGAATTTGAATCATAATTATCAGAAAAATTTAATTCTATCATAATTTAGAATGAGGTTGCCCTAAATAGTTTGTTTTTCATCTTTTGGATTCTAGCAATTCCATAGCTTTAATGAAGGTTAGAAAGTCATGGATGTTCTTTGTTTCCTTTTGAAGTCTTTATTAGTAGAAGTCAGATTCGTAAGAAACACATTTTCCAAATAAACTTGCTTGTTGCTTCCTCGGTTCCTTCAGTCATGTTGATTCAAGTGAATAAAATATAAACCCCGTAAATGATGGTATAAATGCTAACTAAGTACATTGATCTCAGAGATGACTCTTATACAGATAGCTTTGGGACTTCCCTGGTGGCGCATTGGTTAAGAATCCGCCTGCCAATGCAGGGGACATTGGTTCGATCCCTGGTCCAGGAAGATCCCACATGCTGCAGAGCAACTAAGCCCGTGCACCACAACTACTGAGTCTGCGCTCTAGAGCCCGTAAGCCACAACTACTGAGCCCTCGTGCCACAACTACTGAAGCCCATGCGCCTAGAGCCCATGCTCCAAAACAAGAGAAGCCACTGCAATGAGAAGCACGTGCACCGCAAGGAAGACTAGTCCCACAACTAGAGGAAGGCCACGAGCAGCAATGAAGACCTAACACAGCCAAAAATAAATAAATAAAATAAATAAATTTATATATATGGAAACATAACCTATCACTTAAAAAACATTAGCTCAATTGTTCCTTTTCTGGATGCAAGGAATAGGTACTTTTATTTATGAGATTAGGTTCTGCATATCTAAACCAAAGACTGCATTGTTCATCCTCACACATTACTAAACTAAAATCATGTACTTTCATGGCGCTTAAAGGTCTGTAAATCCTCCAAATTCTATTCATTTAGACTATATCCAAGAAAATTTAAAGACCAGGTTGCAAGGTGTACATAATTCAAGTTTTCTGAATCAGTATAAATGTGCAGAGAAAAACATTCTCCTGCATTTTGATGAACTAAAAGTCACTGTCTACATGAGACATAACTATTATAACACATGCCTAAGCAGAGATGATTGGGAGATACAATGATTAGCATCCTAAATTAGATACTGTTATGGAAAAAATCTTGACTTGTAGATGTTCTGTATATAATATATACATGCTAACAAAACCAAACATAAACCATGTTATAATACAAAAGGAAAAATTCACTGAGCTCTGGTATCCTGCTTAAATAATTTTGAAGACTCTGATAAATGTGCCTTGGAAAACTGGAGTTCAAGCATTCAGAATTAGCGTTTGAACAGTGGGATTTTATTTATGGAAACAAAACTTATGCCCATATGTGCATGTATTTAGGACAATATTATATAATATTGCATGTAGGCCATATTCCAAATATATGCAATGTTCTTTTTATCCATGAGGTTTTTACTGCATATCCCGGGGGTGGGGTGGACGGGGGTTTGTATATATATGCAAAAAAGAAGCTTAAAGTTAAATTAGATTGGGTTCTTAAAATTGGGTCAAAGAACTTTAGTGTAACAGCTGAAATTTTGAAACAATTCCCCAGTGAATAGTTAAAAAGAATCGGGGCTTCCCTGGTGGTGCTGTGGTTGAGAGTCCGCCTACCGATGCAGGGGACACGGGTTCGTGCCCCAGTCCGGGAAGATCCCACATGCTGCGGAGCGGCCGGGCCCGTGAGCCATGGCCACTGAGCCTGTGTGTCCGGAGCCTGTGCTCTGCGACGGGAGAGGCCACAGCAGTGAGAGGCCCGCGTACCGCAAAAAAAAAAAAAAAAAAAAGAATATATATTCCTTCTTTCTTTTACTCATGAGAAGAAAATGTTATTTGAGGATTTAAAGACCAATCCAGAAATCCCTCCCTTGTCCATTGTAGAATAAGAAAAAAACACTGAATCCCATTTTTGTTTCCCTATAAGTTTATCAATTTTTGATTATGCTTTCACTGTTTTGAGTACCTGAGTTTCAAGCCAAAGCCTTTACAATCTATTTCAACAAAGCAAAACTATCATCATGCCTTCTGAAACTAATGGCTTCCACAAGACGTTGAAAATAGATCATCCTGAATTAGAAATCCTTTATGTAGCCTCTCTCAAAGCAAGAAAGTGATCTGCAATGGAACATGCGCTTCTTTCTTCCATTCACTGTGCTGCACACTATCAATTCTACAAGTTTCCCGAGTGCCTGCTCGGTGCCAGGCCCTGTTTTCAGTGCAGGGAACAAAAAGATGAAAGGTGACTTCAGAGAGCACACACTTTTGTTAAGGCAATAGACATGAAAAAGAATTACACCCACACAAAATCCTGCATGTGGCTGTTTACAGCTGCTTTATTCAGAATCACCAAAACCTGGAAGCAACCAGGATGCCCTTCAGCAGATAAATGGATAAACTGTGGTACATCCAGACAATGGAATATTACTGGGCACTAAAAAGAAATTAGCTATATAAAGCCATAAAAAGACATAAAGGAACCTTAAATAGTTATTATTAAGTGAAAGAAACCAATTTTAAAAGTCTACATAGTATATAATTTCAACAATATGACCTTCCGGAAAAGGCAAAACTGTGGAGATAGCAAAAAGATCAGTGACTGCTAGGGATTAGGGGAAGAAAGGGATGAATAGGCGGAGCATAAAGGATTTTCAGGGCAGTGAAACTACCCTGTATGATACTATAATGGTGGATACATGTCGTTAACATTTGTCCGAACCCACAGAATGCACAACACCAAGAGTGTACCTTAAGCTATGGTCTCTGGGTGGTAGTGATGTGGAGGGGAGGCTGGTACTGGAGGAGGCTAGGGGCCAGGGCATATGGGAAATCTCTGTACATTCTGCTCAGTTTTGCTGTGAACCTAAAATTCTCTAAATATAAAATCTATTAAAATAATAATTACAGGACTTAGCCATTTAAAAATATGCAATAATGCCGTTTGCAGCAACATGGATGGACCTAGAGATTGTCATACTGAGTGAAATAAGTCAGACAGAGAAAGAGAAATATCATATGATATCGCTTATATGCAGAATCTAAAAAGAAATGATACAAAAGAATTTATTTACAAAACCGAAGCAGATTCACAGACTTAAGAGAAGGAACTCATGGTTATGGGGGTGGGGGGGGGGGAGGGACAGTTAGGGAGTTTGGGATTTACGCGTACACACTGCTATTTTTAAAATGGATACTCAACAAGGACCTACTGAATAGCACAGGGAAACTCTGCTCAATATTATTTAACAACCTAAATGGGAAAAGAATTTGAAAAAGAATAGATACATGTATATGTATAACTGAATCACTTTTCTGTACACCTGAAACTATCACAACATTGTTAATCTACTATACTCCAATATAAAATAAAGTTAAAAAATGATAATAATTACAGTATAGAGTAGTGCATGCAATGATAGCAATGGGTACAGACTGGGAAGCAGCACAGAAATTGGCAAGAATCCCCATAGAAGGAGCAGACAAGAAACTGTGCATAAAATGATATCTATGATATCTAATATGGGTTGTGAAGAATGAATACAAGTTTTCTTAATGCCAAAGATCTTATTCTTCCTATAACTAAGATTTAATTTCCTTCTGTGACAATGTTCCCATACTAGAATGGCAACAAGGAAAAGGTTTAATTAAATAGTTATAATATCCTTTGAATAGTAAAATAAAGATTTTTAACAATGATGTGATAATGTTAGCCTCATGGTAAAGATTTCATGTTTTCATGGTAATGTCTGATGAAGTTTTAGGATACATTTGTGTCTAATGTAGTATATGTTAGCTGTCCAAAGCACTCGGAGGAGCTGGAAGAAATAATGAGAAGGGATGTAAAGTCTGAGGAAAAAATGTAAAGGATCTGTATCCTCTGACTTAGGCAAAGTCACCAGAACTTCATTAAATGAATTTGTATTGCCCACAAGGGACCATTCTAGGCTCCTAGAATATAGAGATGAAAGCAATTTTCTTCCCTCAGAGAGTCCACAATATGGCTAAAGAGAAAGCTTACCAAGTGATGATTACGTGATTAAAGAACATGGCAGAGGTGAGCCACAAAATTACATGGAGGGACGCTAACAAAGAAAAGGCTACCTAAATAAAGAGTTAGTTAGTCACTTAAAAGAAACTGTGACTTGCAGTTTAAGTGAAGGGAACAACCTACGGACGCTGCAAAGCAGATCACACCCACTGCAGTTTTGGAGAACACAATATATGGAGACAAATTTCCTGGGGGGAGTCCTTCAGGAATGAAATTCGTATTTCATTTTAGATCATTATGCCACATTTCATTTGTGTGTGTGTGACTTATCTCATTTAAAAAGAACTATTAGAAAGGTCCATCATAAAGCCGGTCTGCACTGAAGTAGCTTTATTCTAGCTGGGATGCTGTGGCATTTCTTTTTAGTACATGAAGTTATTCATTAAAAAAGAAAGTCTTATCACCCAGTATGGCAAAAAATAAGTTCTCTACTACATGCCAAACCCAACTACTTCTTAGATATCTGGTTGAGGCATTTGTGGTAAGGATCCTAAGGCCTTGTCTCGTCCTGGAGGTAAAGAGGGCCATGTTTGATTAGTGGTGTCTGCCACTCATCAGGGAGGAAAGAGAGTTAAATCCCCACCTAATCCCTTAAGAATCCCTAATCCCTTATTTATTTTGCATTAGCCTAAGATCCATGTAAACAAAATCCATAATATCAATGATGGCTAACATTTATTAAGCACTTACAAAGTGCTTTCCACCACAGAACAACTTTTCATGCATTAATTCATTTAACCTCACAACAGCCTTGTGAGGTAGAAACTAAGGCCCAAGAAAGTCAAGGAAGGTATACAAGATTGGAAGCTAGTAAGGCTTCCAACCCTGGCAGTGAACTCTAGGGGAAATGGTCTTGCCATAGAGCCTCCCTGTCAACCATCCACACTAAATTACTGACAGCACAGTGGCAGCTATATCAGTCATGCCCCCAAAGTAGTAATACACATTCAAATACCATTCACATAAACGGTCTACAGGAATCATGCAGGCATAGCAACTTCTTCGAGCATCTCTACTTTGGAGCCCACCAGAGCAGTTTTCAATTCTGCAGTCCTCTAACTGGGTTTCATTTTCATGTAACACACACCAAATGTGTGAGAGGGAAAAGAGTATGGTTTGGGAGTTTCACAGACTCAAATCCCAATGTCTGTGATTTTGCACAAATAACTTATCTGAGCTTCAGGGTCTTCATATCTAAAATGGGAATATATAAAATATCATATATTTGCCTAAGCAAGGTAAAATGAGGTGACATACTGTATCATAAGCGCCTGACGTTAAGGTTTTTAATTGCAGTGTAAGTTCCTGACTTCGAGCTTTTGATTGCTGAAGCATCCATTTTAGACATCCGTCTCTTCCCATATAGGTTATTACAGAAACTAACATAACATTGTAACTATACTCCAATAAAATTTAAAAAATCATTATTAAAAGTTGGTGACCAGTTTAGAATAAATAAAAAATAAAACATTTTACTCTAAAGCTAAAAAAAACAACAACAAAAAACTACATCCATTTCACTACTAGTCTCGCTACTATCAAAACAAGGAGATAAGGAACCAGGCTAAACCCACACATAAATTTCCCCTTTCAGAAAGCACTGGGTAACCTAGAAACTTGACCTGTTGTATGACCTCACCCTTCCTTTCCCATGTCCCAATTCCCCCTTTTACGCTTTAAATTCACCAAATAAAGAGTGAACCTTTGGGGACTTCCCTGGTGGCGCAGTGGTTAAGAATCTGCCTGCCAATGCAGGGGACACCGTTTCGATCCCTGGTCTGGGAAGATCTCACATGCCGCGGAGCAACTAAGCCCGTGCGCCACAACTACTAAGCCTGCGCTCTAGAGCCCGCGAGCCACAACTACTGAGCCCGCACACCTAGAGCCTGTGTTCTGCAACAAGAGAAGCCACCACAATGAGAAGCCTATGCACCTCAACGAAGGGTAGCCCCTGCTCTCTGCAACTAGAGAAAACCCGCGTGCAGCAATGAAGACCAAAACGCAGCCAAAAAATAAAGTAAATAAATTTATATAAAAATAAAGAGTGAAACTTTGAAACCCTAGGCACCCCACCCCCAACCCTAATAAAGGCAGAGCCCCAGGTCCATACTTCCTTAATATCTCTCTCTCTCTCTTTCTCTCTCTCCCTCTCTTTGCGGTCCTCAAGCATACGGCATGCCCTCCAGAACCTGTGAGTGATAAATCTTATTCTTCAGAGTTCCCTAATCGTTTGCCGAGGTGCATCCGGCAATCATATTAAGAACCACAGGGGCCAGTCCAGCCACAACATTGTCCCTGGTTGTGCTGGGAGGGATGTCTGTGGGGCTCACTAAGAGTAAATAGCCTTAGGCAATTCCTAGCCCAGAGCATCACTATCAGTAGGCTGGGACCAACAGGACACACACCGGAATACCTAGCTCAATGCCTGACATACAGCTTATCTTCTAAAAGTTATTTTCTATTGCTTGCTTACACATCATTGTATACGAATAAATAAGTTAGGATACTATCTTAAATGCAAATTTTCTGTTTTTAATTATTTGAATATAAAAAAGAGGATTTCATCTGTGATTATTACTTTCCAATGAATTAGGTAGAGTTTCCATTTTCCATGTATTCCTTTGACATTTTGCAGGAAATGGGTAGTTTGGATGAACGGAGATTTAAAAAAAAAGATATTGAATAAATGTATTTTCAGAAGAGGGCCATGTGAATTCTATAGTTCTGTAATGGCTTTTTAAAAATAGCTTATTATAATATTTTCAGGAAAATCTTATAACTCTCATTCTCTAGATCTGGTACTTTTCACACTGACACCAGTGTGTTTAAGAAAATTTTACTGTGTGTGTTGGGGGGGGGTAATTATGCTCTATTACTATTATGCTATTAGATACATAGTTATGAATGCTATTAGATACATAGTTAATGGACCACATAAGTTCAAACCTGTATTTTGTTACCTAATAAAAAAACACAATCCATATTAATAATTGTGGGTCTGGGCTTCCCTGGTGGCACAGTGGTTGAGAGTCCGCCTGCCGATGCAGGGGACATGGGTTCGTGCCCTGGTCCGGGAGAATCCCACATGCCGCGGAGCGGCTGGTCCCGTGAGCCATGGCCGCTGGGCCTGCGCGTCCGGAGCCTGTGCTCCGCAACGGGAGAGGCCGCGGCAGTGAGAGGCCTGCGTACCGCAAAAAAAAAAAAAATTGTGGGTCATAGACTATAAGCCACTTATTTATACAGTCAGATACAGAGAATCTTCTGCTATTATTTCTTTAATTACATTTTGTTTCTTACCAGCTAATAAAGGTTTCTTAGAACATTAGAAAAAAGACTATTTTTCCATGTTATGTTTTTGTTTAATGAAATTATGGCTCATTCCTGTGAGTAAAATCGCTAAGAGCAAAAGATGTTTTTTCTTAAAAACTCTTATACTGAATATGGGTTTGCACTCTGGATAAATCTTTGCTTTATTAAGTAATACTGAGATTTAGGCAATTCTCTAAGATGTGTTCATTCAAAATCATTTCTATAAAAATACACTGATTAACTGATATAATCCTCCAGCGTAATTTCATTTTAGCAGGCTTCTTGATTACAGAAATTATGTTAAGGTATTAGATTGTGGTTATGACATGACTCTCTTATCATCATTATAATCATGAGCTATGTTCATTAACATTAGTTTCTTCATCTGTGGCAAGTGATTAAGAGTGTAAGAAGGCTTAGGAATCAGAAAGTTTGTGTCTAAGGTGGCTTACCAGCTGTGTGATTTGCCAGTACCTTACTTTGATCAGAGCAGGGTTTTTATGTTACTTAGTAACCAATATTTCAGCAAAGAAAAAAAATACCCATTATATATTGTTCAAAGTATGAGTTTTAATGGCTTCATTGATTTTTTTAATTAAAAAAAAGTTTATACAATCTTTAAACATTACTTTCCCTTTACAGTTATTAACAAAATGTTGGCTCTATTCCCCGAGTTGTACAATACATCCTTGAGCCTACCTTACACCCGATAGTTTGTACCTCCTACTGCCCCACCTCTATAATGCCCCTACCCCCATGGGTAACCTCTAGTTTGTTCTCTATATCTGTGAGTCTGTGAGTCAGCTTCTTTCTTGTTATATTCAGTAGTTGGTTGTATTTTTTGATTCCACATATAAGTGATATCGTACAGTATTTGTCTTTCTCTGTCTGACATATTTCACTTAGCATAATGTCCTCCATGTCCATCTATGTAGCTGCAAATGGCAAAATTTCATTCCTTTTTATGGCTGAGTAGTATTCCATTATATATATATATATATATATATATATATACCACATCTCCTTTATCCATTCGTGTGTTGACGGTCACTTAGGTGGCTTCCATATCTCGGCAATTGTAAACAATGCTACTATGAACATTGAGGTTCATGTATCTTTTCAAATTAGTTTTTTGGTTTTGTTTGTTTGTTTGTTTGATATATACCCAGGACGAAAATTGCTGGGTCATATGGTAGTTCTATTTTGAGAAGCCTCCATGCTATTTTCCACAGTGGCTGCACCAATTTACATACCTACCAACAGTGTACAAGGGTTTCCTTTTCTCCACACCCTCTCCAACATTTATTATTTTTGTTCTTTTTGATGATGGCCATTCTGACAGGTGTGAGGTGATATCTCATTGTGGTTTTGATTTACTTTTCCCTGATGATCAACGATTTTGAGCATCTTTTCATGTGCTTGTTGGTCATCTGCCTTTCCTTTCTGGAAAAATGTCTATTCAGTTCTTTGCCATTTTTTTAATTGATTTAAATGATTTTTATCATTTGTACATACTATAGATTTTTTATAAAAGGCCAAATGAAGGCATTTAAGTTTATTTCCACTTTCCTATATTAATCAATAGTCTATATATTCTTTGTAAAAATCTTTAAGCATTTCCTCAGAATACACTATTCAAACTGAAATCTTCAGTCAACATGTGCAAGTTTTTTGAGAATTTTTATACTTCTTAGCACATTGTCTCCAAAAAAGTGTAGCAACGCAACACACACTCTCACCAGCAGTACAGTAGAACCTATTTCCCTAAAGTCTATTTCAGTTGTATATGAGTTATTATACAAGACAATGAAGTAAAAATTTTTTAATTTAAGTAGCTTTGTGGATAGATCCCAATTGTATTCGACATATATTTAAATACTGACGGTTCTAAGAAAACATCAGTTTCAGTTCTTTTAACCACATTCCTCCTCATTTCCTTTTCTCCATGCTAAGGGTATAGTAGGGGTATATCATACATGCTAATGAATTGACCTGAAGTCTCCTATCTTTTTAAGTGATTTTGTTTCCAAGTGAAAGTGTATGATTATATTTAGTTGATCATAATGCTTACTTTAAATAAACTGCTTCTTCATGGTAATTGTTTTTTGTTTTTTGGGTTTTTTTATGGAAAGAGGTATCTGTCTAGTCTCAGAAAAGATCACCAAACTAGGGTAAGCTGCTATCTATTTCAAGCATATAAAAAAATAATTTTTTGTTTTTAAGTTTCTATGCTTACCAAAGTCAGGATAAACTGATAAAATTGCAAACTGGTAAATTTTGTTAAAAATTTGATCGCAAACTATGTAATTTCAATTCAAGTATATTCTCGGAAAAAATGTTTATGAAAGACATTTGTGCTTAATTTAATTTCTCTTCAGAATCGAAATAAATGAAATGATTAAAAATTCTTAACAAGTGGAAATATACTTTCTAAATATGAAATATATAAAATGTAGCCTCTATTATTCATAGTAATGAGGTAGCTTACATTATAGGAACCTTAGAAATTAATTTTTTTCTAAAGAATTTGGTTAAATCAGTTCATATTAAATAGATATTTCACCATGATCTAACACCATGAGAAAAATTCACAGAACTGGTTTCAACTTTTTAGATAAGATCATTATATTTATGAATGTTTGAGTATCAGTTTTAAAAAGTAATTTTTTAAAAAGTAATTTTAAAATTATGGTTATAATTATATTGGTTATATATTTCCAATATAACTTAGAAAATTATACAATTCTTGTTATTGTATTATAATTTAAATCACAAGATAAAATGTGTTTTAAAGTATATATATTGGGAATAATTATTAGTTGTTTTATCAACACATAAGAAGGACTACTATATCATCAAATAAAGCTGAATATACATCATATAATAATAATAATTATACATTTTATATAATTTTCTTTATTTGGCTATGTATACATAGTTAAAGCACATAGGCAATGGGTTAACCAAACAATCATAAAAAGCATTTCCTAGTCAAATTTGGAATAAGTATTTGCATAGAAATTCATATTTTGACTTTATTGCATTTAATAATTTTCCTTTATCAAAAATAAGAAACAATTTTATAATGAAATCCAAGCACGCACACAAATATACAAATAACTTTTCATGTGGGGAAAGACTGTTGAATCCTTATGTGGGGAACAAACGGATGTCCGCAATCATACACCAGTGAAATATATAAGCTAGAATGCTCCAATATAAAATAAAAAATTTTTTTAAATTATAAACAACAAAAATAACTGAATCACTTTGCTGTACACCTGAAACTAACACAACATTGTTAATCGACTATGCTCTAATATAAAAGTTTTTTTAAATTTATAAACAACAAAAGATATATAAGCCAGACATTTGAAATCCAAGAATATAGAACATGTTAACTTACTATCCAAAAGAGACCAAAGGATTAATCAGTTTATAATATATTCTTTCACTATTTAGATCTGGTCCCAGTGCCTTCTATTTCGTTCTCATTCATGCAACTAATTCTGAAATACAATTAATGCTGAATATAAGAACATGGGAAAGGCTAAAGAATGTGAAGGAAAATAATTAGTATATATGTTCTAGTTTATTTCTGACTACATTAATTTTCTTACTGGTTTTTGTGGGAAAGAGTCATTTTTGTGGGAAATATCATTTGTGTTCATAATAAGATGATAAAGATGTTGTTTTACCAGCACATTCTGGCACTGAGTTAAGATGATGAAAAACTTTTGAAAAACAAACCTAAATTTACCTATAGAAAATCCACACGTTTCAACCAACCTTTGCTTCTCTAAACAACCCCACCAATGGATCAGAAGAAAGCTAAAGTACAGTTGATGGTCCTTCTGAGCTGACGCCTCTCTGCTGAGGTCCGCAGCCCTCGCGTCAGCTCCCCAGCCCTTGGTCATCTTGCTGCACATTTCTGAGAGAGTAAGCAAGGTTTTAAATCACAACACAGCTTGGGGAGCTGCCAAGTCAGCTGCAGCACTACAAGGTAATACACCCCACTGTGTCTCAAAATAATTCATTTCTGAATAGCTCATTATATTTCCTCTAATTTAGCAAGATTTAAAGGTGACCCAACACAAACTAACAAATACATCCTTTGGAAATAATATACCAAATCCACATCCAGAGTATTACCTGATGTGGGTTAACATACTGCCACTTTTTTTTTTTAACATACTGCCACTTTTAAACAGTTTTCTTCCGTATTGAAAGTCTCTATATTCCTACCATCTAATCCAATAATTATTTGGTATGAAGCTCTTTGTGCACATGTCTAAATATAAACATATTTATAAACTCTTGAGAAATGTTATATATAATAAATGCTGTTTGTATTTACAGCACTTTCTCCCTTCCCACATCAAATGAAAACATAGCTAGTTTTTGCTCATTCAAACCCAGGTCTCCCATGTGAGGAAAACGGAGGGAATAACTTTGTTTTACATGGGGGCATACATTGTCTGTATCATTAGTTCTTCAACTGCAGTGCCTTGTACTTCAATAAGTGGAGTCATTAGCGCTTTCTCAAAAGGCATATTAGAACTTCCTGACTAGAAGCTTTGTTAGTCTTGTTCATTTCCTTAATCACTTAACCCTTAACCATAGGACAATGCTGTCATGGCAACATACTCTGCCTAGAATGAGTGCACAGAATGTGTTACCATAGCTTCTCCAACCACCAATTGGGAGTCTTAAGAATTCAGTATGTTAAAGAAGACATGGATATTGTTTTGATTTCATTTTTTAAATCAGTAAATAAAATAACTCTTTCCCCCCCTCTTTTAGCAGAACAGTGTAAAAGCTTCAGTCTCAAGAAAATTAGAAAATGATTCATATTTTATGTATATAAATATATATTATATATAAAATATATATAAATACATACTGAACATATCTAGTTAATGTATGCATGTGTATATGTATATATATATATATATATATATATATATATATTTCATATATAATATGTACAGTGCCCGTTCTACATTGAATAAGCCTAAATACCATGGGCTACAAAACTACTCAACCCAGAATTATTTTTTGTTTGCCACATGTCCATTTGGCAGGCATGCACTGTTAAACCTGGTTCTCCATCAGTTAAACCCTTCTAGTTCTGCCCACTCTTATTAAGTCAATTAGAAAACTTCACTTTACCTTTGGGTTCATTAGCTTATGAATTGCCCCACTGGGAAAGTTGAAACTCTTTGTCAGGCATCTAACGGGTATCCTGTATGTAGTTTTCTGCCATACTCTTGATAGAGTCTGCCTTTGCCTTTTTGTGAAAATATTTTGCTTTGGAGTAGAAGAAATGATTTTCCCCCCAAGTACATAGAGAATCAGAAATAATTATGAAAAACAGTAAAATTCCAGAGTTTTCCAAATATCTACAGTGAATAAAAGTTAGGATTGAGTTTAGGACATATTAACGCTCGTAATTGTGTTCAATTTGAGAACTGTTAATTGAGATCTGCTAGATGAAAATTATTCATTTGGTGCTGTGAGGATTGCAAAAATGGGTAAGATTAGGATGGATTGGGGTGAGTTAGTCTTCATAGGATCTGGTGAGGGCTGGATAGTGCTAGGAAAACTTAGCACTTATCACAAGTACAACTAGAATGAAGACAAGAAATGCTATAGGTGGTTTTGTAAAAGTAATTTTAGATTATTTCATTATAATGAATAATAATGGCTATAATAGTGAATACAGAATGATATAATAGTAAATTATAACGATTTTGTTGCTTTGTATATGTTTAGACTACAGAAAGTACAGCTCAACAAAATCTCCTTGACTCATGGTTTTTGGATTTATACGGACATGGGTATACATTTTGGGTATTAGATACAGAGGGCTTGTACACAGGAAATGTCATGAGCTTTTATATTTCTCTATCGACATGATTAATAAACACCATACTTGGGTTAATAAGCAATGTAAAATATCTAACTAGCGGAAAGAAATTCACACAGAAAGAAGTGGCTATCATTCAAGGCAGACCATGTATTAAATATTATTTTAGAGAGATCAACAAACACTAGAAGAGACTTGGAATAATATACAGAATTCAGGGGAGGGGTCAGAGACCCTTTGTAGAGTTAAGGGCAATTGAGCTGGGCCTTAAAGGATTGGTAAATTCAGAATGAATAAAAGTGACTTTGTTTTGTGAGTGTCTCATGTGGGAAGGAAAAGAAAATAACATCCTACAGATAGGGACAAGTACAAATATACATGGCTTAACAAATTTTATATCCTGAGACCTGAGTTAAAATGTGTTCATATATGTGTAGTTTAAATCAGTAACCACCAATTCTTTTTTCTTGGGACTGAGCCACAGTAGTTGGGGTGTAAGACTGAGATGAGTTTAGCAGGCCAGTGTTAAAGTAATTCTGAGATGTCATGTTTGCACGTATCACTTATTATTATCTATGCTTGCAAAGCGCTTTTGTTTATGTTTACTTCCCCAGTGTGACTGAATTGATCTGTACCTCGGTACTCTGCTACCCTGACAAAACAGATATCTGATCAGAGTTGAAGGCTCCTTCCTTCAACCAGATTGATTGCAAGTGACATTTGACAAAGTGGCTAATCAGAGCGGTAGTCAGTTCTCTTCAGTGTAGAGACAATCCAATCAGACAGACCCTCACTGGCCAAGGCGAGACCAAATTAGAAGAAAAGGACAGGGAACATTTTCCATCACACTGTTTAATGAGATGAACTAACACCCAGATACTGGCCAATAGATTTTTTTCCACTCAAATATATATTCGAACATTAATGAAGAACCCTGTCATAGTCTTTAACATCCATTCACATATTGATACCATGTAGACTACATTCTATTAAATTATGTTGTTAGTACACTTATTTACATTGAGCACTTTCTATTTTGGCTCCTTGTGTTCATACTGGTTTCATTCCATAGTGAAGAGCATTTTTAATACAATATAGCGCACATGTTAAAAAAACTAAAATAGAAGAAAAAAAAACCACTAAAATAGCGGAATTTTTACTTTCCTATTAAAGAAGTCTAACATCTTGCATGCTTACTACTTTTCACACATACCGTGTGCATCATTGAAGAATGTGTAAGTGCCAGATAAACAACTATTCAAGTTATTAGTAAAATAAATATAGTAGCTGAAAAATAAATCAAACATCAAGCTAATGGACACTAAAATTAATTTTCAAAAATCTTTTTTATTTGATTATTTACTTATATCAATATGATCTCATGGACTCTCACCTCATTCAGTGAGTTATAATCTATGATTAGGATTTATTCTTCAAATACGCTCCTCTTCCTGGGATTGAGTGCCATCTGTTACAAGTTGCAAAGTCAAGAAATGTGATACATTTTTAGTACAATAACTCATTGGAATTCAGTTAAGAGGTTCTCAAACTTGGCCATATAATAGGTTTGATAGTCTTAAAGATGATTTATTCTGAGACCAGACTGCTGACAGCTGCTTTCTTCTCCTTCAAACCCTTCTCACCTGCGGAGATTCAAAGACCTCTTCAGATGCATCCAAGTGAAAAATGAATGATTCACCATCGAGGTCAAAAGTGTAGAAAAAGAGGTGGAGAGGAGCAAAGCTGGGGAAAGGACTTGGGGAGGAAAGCTAAAGAGGAAACGAATATGTATCCTTAATACATCTGGCCTTTTTCACTCCATATGAGATTTATTCTTGTTGCTGTTTATCTATAGCTTATTCTTTTAAATTGTGATGTAGTATGAATACCAAAATTTTTAATTAGTCATCTCCTATTGACAGACTTGTAGGTTACTTCAAGTTGGGGCCCATTATGAATAATGATGCTACGGCCATTCTTATAGGCCTTTTTTGGTGGACATAGACATTTATTTCTCTTAAGAACATAGCTAGGACTGGAACTGTTGGGTGGTAGGGTAGCTGTATGTTCAGCTTTAGGAGTTACTGACAAATAGTTTTCCAAAGTAACGGTACTAATTCCAGCGATATGCGAGAGTTTTGTTGCTCTGAAGTCTTACAAACCCTTGACATTGTCATTCTTTTACATTTTAGCTCTCTTGATAAATGTGAGCAATATCTCATTATGGTTTAAAATTTTATAGCTTTTATGGAATTAGCATTTTTTTAAAAGCTCCTTGGGTGATTTAATGTGCATCCAGGTTTGAAACCACTGTCTTAAGCAGCTTGGAGTTGAAGAATTGCCTCTGGGTGTGTAGTCTAGCATTTAAGCTGGAAGGATAGGAAGTATGAAGAAGCTGGGAGGAGGTAGCCTAGTTTAGATTTACCTCAAAACTGGGATGCTGCAGGGAAAAGAAGAAGACTCACTAGAGACGAGGCTGTCAAGAAACAGAGGCCGGCATGGATGTGTCCATGGAAGTCACTAATGTTAGTGTCAAAACACAGATGGTGAGAGGAACAATCTAGCCATCATTTAGACCGTTCAGTGTTGAGAAAGGGATCATTCGAGCTGGGTTGTTTGTCCCTAGGAGGTCATCAAATTTCCTCATGAGGAGGAGAGAAAGATTAAGAGCAACAGGTATGATCATTTATACATGACCATGTCACTTCTTTGCTTATAATCCCTGCGTAGCTCCTCATCACTTGCAGGCTAAAGTCCAGTCCTCGTGGTAGAGCATGCAGGGCTCTTCATAATATGGGGCTCACCCTTCCAACACACACTCATCTCCAGTTAGGCCCAATCATTACCAATGATTTGCTGTGCAACTTGGGTAAATTCTTGTGCTCCAGTTTCTACATCCATAGACTAGATACTCTAATAATATCATATGGGTATTATACTCGAAATAATGTCTGACATATAAATTCTCAAGAAATGGTAGCTATTAGTATTATTATTTTTATTACTTTTGCTACCCTTCATAATTGTGGTAGGCCTTGTCCAAAACATGCATCTGTGTGCACATAAGTGGAAAATTTCCAGGTCCTATGTAGGAACAGAAAATGTATGATTGAACAAGAATTTCAGAGGAAACATGAAAGCTAGGTCTGGGAACAGGGTGTGATGTGTTATTGGTTTACATGGAAGCAGGAACCATTTCCAGGCAGTGGTGGTGGGCTTGACAGGGTCAGAGCCTGGGAGCCCCTTTGCCCAAGGCTCCTGAGACCATGTAAATTCCTCCTGTAAGCACTGCCGGCTGCCACTGCCAACCAATGAGGATCATGCAGGAGATCTTGAGAAGCAGTGTGTACTCAGCTCTCAAAGCTCACTCATATCATGATGCTCAACAAAGCTTGTGAGCAGAACAGATTACTGTCCTTGAGTTGCATTTCCATCCACAAACCCAGCCTAATGCCTTGGAAATACCTCTTCAAGCCTTTGCTGCCCCACCTGCCTGAAAGGCCTGTGCTCCTTGACTTGTCCTTTTCACCTAAATCTCTGCCTTCCTTTATCTATCCAATAACTAAACTAAATATTTTGCTTCAGAGAATTATACCAAGAGTAAAACTGGGTAAGATATGTAGTGATAAAGATGCCTTCCTACTGTTCACTTTTAACCTGTTTAGAAAATGTACTTAAGGATCGCTTTGTCCCTGGACAATTCAATTCCTTTCTGAAGGCCTTGGTCCAGAATGTCTTTCCTCTAAAACAGCCCTCCTCGCCCCTTGCCCCCAGCTCCAGGTCAAGTACTGCTGTTTATAACACTAATCACAAGGACTCTTTCCTTCCAGACCCTTGGAAGTACCCTTTGGAGATTGCAGCTGCGGACAAGGAACAGTTCTCATCCTTTTGTGCGCTTTCATGGGATATTATGAACATGGGATATTATGTACATTCTTTGCCTTAATGTACATGAAAAAACAAACACTAACATATGATAGGGTCTAAATCCAGATATCACAAGCCTACATTTATTTTGTTGTATTGTATCTTGACCTAAACATTTTTTTCCTCTCCTAAATAAAGATCTCTGTCACATTCAGAATGGGCTGAAGGAGATTTTGCAAAACTCAGTGTATAGGCAGGTTTCATGTGAGCCTAAATGTCAATATTCATATTGCTCCACTTCATTAAATCCACCTTCCTAGTGACTTGGACTGGGAAAAATTTATTTCTTTAAAAGTCCCCAAATTGTGCCCACATCAGCAATGCAGCACCTGTTAGTCATCACGGACCCAGTTCGCCTCTCGAAGCTATTGCTTAGCATTCTGACAGGCAAGGTTTATGACAGGCAAGTTGAAGGTGAAGGGGATGGATGTATAAACAGCGGAATACAGCCAAGCACGGACCTCTGCCAGATTGTGTGTGCGAGGCTCTGAGGGTACGAGGTCACGCTGCCAACAGCCAGGGTGGCAGTGAGGGCTGGAGTGCTCTGAATTTGGTGCACACGCTTTGGCATCGCTGTGCCCCGATTAGCACCATGTGTGGGCCGATCGGCACGAGGCTGGAGCGTGGCACTTTGTGGGAAGAGCATATGGGAAGTGCAGATGTTCAAAGGGTGGCTTCACCCTCCGTGCAGCCAGCAGCCGGCCTTGAAGAATGATCATATTCTATCTTGAGTACGTACAGGCAGGAGGGATCTGCCTAAACTTGCTGGCTGAGAAAGAGTCTGATCGTTTCCTGTTCAGGGACTCCCCACTTGGTTCTCCCATTAGGCACCATGACTTAAAACTGTATCCTTGGAGCACACAAACACTACCTCCCTCTTCCTGTGACTGAAAGGAAAGAGATCAGTCATATCATATACGAAGAAAATCAAAGATTCTCCCAGGGCAGGGAGAACAAAAGGAATCTAAATGTTACCAGATCACATAAATTAGAGATATATGTTACTACAGTATTCATTATTTATTCATTTATTAATTAAGCAAGTTTACGCCAATACACCAGAAACAGTGAAGGGATAATGGACCTAGGCACGCAGAAAAATGGAGGCCAGAAAAAAGGGATTCATTTACTTACAAAGGACAAAATATGGCATGGTGACATATAAATTAGATGACAGCTAAGGAATTAGCCCCAATTCTTCTGATAATTAGCTGTGCTCTCTGGGCATCAGTTTTCTCACTCAGAGCTAATCATGTTCAACTAAATGATTACAAATGCCCCTTCTATGTCTAAAATGTTATGAATTTTATGATATGAATATATTCTTTATTTCCCTTATCATGTGGTTAATGTATTAATCAATGTTTTCATCTATTCAAGAATCTCAGAGCCTAATCTGTTCCAGGCATAGTTCTAGGTGGTGGAGACATTTTGGCCATAAGACATCTAAGCCCACATTCTGGCTACGGCAGGACACAGTTTAACACGTAAATAAGTGCGTAAAATAACATCCTATCCAGAAGTCAACAGGACTGTGAAGAAAAGTAAAACAAAGACATAAAATAGAGAGCATTAGGTGATGAATTTAGTTAGGATGGTCAAAGTAGATGCTTCTGTCACATTTTAGTGGGAAGATACCAACAATAAACATGGACACCAATCAGTCACAAGATACTTTTAGACATATTCCTTAACAAAAGGAATATGATAGCAAGTGAAAGGAGTGAGGCCGTAGGTCATGTGGGACTTTAAGACCATCTTAGGGAATCAAGGTTATCATTTCAAGTTCAATGGGAATGCTTTTACACCAGGAATTGACATGACAATTTTATACTACAGGAAGTGGGTGCTGGCTGTTATGCTTGGAGAGTGGATTGTCGGAGGGGTAAGGTAAGAAGCCGGAGAACCATGAGTGGTACTCAGAAGGTCAGGGAAAAGACAGCAGTGGCTTCCTCTGGAGCGAAAGTGATGGAAATGAAGCAAAGTAGGTAAGTTCATGAGAGATGGGATATGAGGGCAGAGAAAACCAGGACTTAGGATAACTCCTAATTTTCACTTGAGCAAAAAAGAAGACTGAGATTGTATTTGTCAACTTGGAGGAGACTTGTGGAGACTGAAATCTGTGCAGTAGGATCTCAAGAGGTTGAAGTGAGGAGGAGGGGCAGGAAATAGACTGAATAGGGGCAGAAAGAAAGCCAGGAGAGTATGAGGCCATCTGCATGTGCTGACTTATTAAAGGGGTAGCGTAAAACGCCAGGCAGTGTTGAAAGACTATTCAAGATTTTTGGTTTTAATTGAAGATTTAAATTCAACACTTAAGTAAAAGGGAAATGAATCAGTAGAACTGTGTGAATTTTTTTTTTTGAGCAGCAGTTATGCAGCAGCCCTACTGAGAAATTTACCCAGGACTGGGCTTTCGCCTGATGAGTAGGACAGAGGGAAACATCAACATGGGAGCAAAGCATGTTTGCCAGGAAGTGGTTGTCACGATGAAGCATTGGCTTCAATCCTGAGATGGCAAAGGGTCAGGCCACACATCCTAAAATGGTCATGTAGCAGAAGCTTCTCTCCTGGGCAGATCCAGCCCCATGGAGCGTGGCCTGCATGGGAGTCGTATCTAAGGGGGCAGTAAAGGGGTGGAATTATAAAGCAGCAACAACATAAACTGGATAAGAAAGGAGCAAGAATATTTCACGGAGGATAAATAAGTAGTAGAGTCAATGATTTCGAGGTCCCCATGTGCTTGCAGAACTTTGGGGAAGAGGTGCTAGAATAAAAGAGCAGACAGAGCAGAAGCTGATTGTGAGACAGTGAAATGTTGGAATGCTGGAATGAATATTTCAGAGATATTACGAATATTGGCTCTTCTCTCTTTCCTTCTCTTTTGCTCTCTCTCTCTCTCTTTTTTTTTTTTTGTTTTGTTTTGTTTTGTTTTTTGCGTTACACGGGCCTCTCACTGTTGTGGCCTCTCCCGTTGCCGAGCACAGGCTCCGGACGCGCAGGCTCAGTGGCCATGGCTCACGGGCCCAGCCGCTCTGCGGCATGTGGGATCTTCCCGGACCGGGGCACGAACCCGTGTCCCCTGCATCGGCAGGCGGACTCTCAACCACTACGCCACCAGGGAAGCCCTCTCTCTCTCTCTTTATCTCTCTTTTTCTCTCAGTCCCTCTCTGTCTCTCAAACTGGAGGAGCTGCTAAGAAGTAATGACCATCCCTCCCTTATCTGAGAAGTTCCCCACTGTAAGAGTTCATGCTTCCCCAAGTTAGATATTAAAATTCACTTCCCCAGCCCCCTTGGAGCACTGTGATCTAGGATCCATCAATGAGACCTTCTGGCAGAATCTGAATTAGAAGTTGGAGGCCAGAAGAAGTATGTACCCTAAAGGATCCACTCAGAAGATGTGACAACACGCTTGTCTAGCTCCCAGAGGCAGTGGCGGCAGAGGCAGTGCCCGTGCCGCAGCCATGGGGCCTGCCCTAGTCCAGGCAAAGCCGCCGTGCTGTCTCTTCTGGCGCCATCCTGGGGGGTAATCTGGGCATTGTTTCAGACTGCAAAGCCTTGGACCTCTGCAAGGGTTTTATGTGCTACCAAATATCCTTTGATAAATTCATTTTCTGCTTAAGCTAATGGTTTCTGATGTAACCAGACACGGTACAATTCCTGGCCATGACAAGGACTAGCATTAGATTACGGCAACGAGACTGTCAAGAAATGAAAAGACCTGGATATTGAATGAGTCGGAAACTTTATAAATGATTCACTAGGAAAGTCTGACAATACTTGATACCAAAGTAAATGCATATAAACAACTGGAAACCCAAACAAAATTCAGCAAAGAACACCTTGTGGGTCACTAACCCAGCATCATGTTTATCACGCAGCATAAACCACTCACTGTGAAGGATACCTAAGGTCCTGGTATAGCTTCTTAGGAGACAGTAACACAGAGGCACAAAGGATGCCCAAGTTTTCCAGTCTTTTCTAGCCCAGGGTTTTTAACACAGTATTTACACACATTAGACAGAGAAAATGATGGCTGAACAATTATGACCTTAGTTAAGAGCTTCATAATTTTCTACTTGGATTATTTTAGTGACCTGCCTTTTACTCTCCAGATTAATCGGCTTATAAAAGCTACCGTGCCTCTTCCTTTTCAAAGAGTGTCACATGTACAGTAAAATATCACTAAATATGATTAATTGATTTGGCCACTTTAAGTCAGTAAAAATATAAAACTAGGAAATGTATTCAAGGACATGTAGTTTTAATTTTTTTTTTCAAGGGTACTCAATAAATAGATCTTGGCTAACAAAGTACTGCCTAGTAGGAGTCCTCAAGGAACATGCTAGGAAGAATATCAATTGTTTAGAGTGGCACTTTCAATGTACTTGAGGATGGTTTGAAGGCATTTAATTTCTTTCTCATATCTCGTATACTCTTGGGTTTGCCTAGAAAATCCTTTCTTTAGAGAATAAATCAAAAATAAACTTCTCTCGCTCAAAATGGATTAAAGACCTAAATGTAAAGCCAGAAACTATCAAACTCTTAGAGGAAAACATAGGCAGGACACTCCATGACATAAATCACAGCAAGGTCCTTTTTGACCCACCTCCTAGAGAAATGGAAATAAAAGCAAAAATAAACAAATGGGACCTAATGAAACTTCAAAGCTTTTGCACAGCAAAGGAAAACATAAACAAGACCAAAAGACAATCCTCAGAATGGGTGAAAATATTTGCAAATGAAGCGACTGACAAAGGATTAATTTCCAAAATTTATAAGCAGCTCATGCAGCTCAATAACAAAAAAACAAACAACCCAATCCAAAAATGGGCAGAAGACCTAAATAGACATTTCTCCAAAGAAGATATACTGATTGCCAACAAACACATGAAAGAATGCTCAACATCATTAATCATTAGAGAAATGCAAATCAAAACTACAACGAGATATCATCTCACACCAGTCAGAATGGCCATCATCAAAAAATCTAGAAACAATAAATGCTGGAGAGGGTGTGGAGAAAAGGGAACACTCTTGCACTGGTGGTGGGAATGTGAATTGGTTCAGCTACTATGGAGAACAGTATGAAGGTTCCTTAAAAAACTACAAATAGAGCTACCATATGACCCAGCAACCCCACTACTGGGCATATACCCTGAGAAAACCATAATTCAAAAAGAGTCATGTACCAAAATGTTCATTGCAGCTCTATTTACAATAGCCCAGAGATGGAAACAACCTAAGTGTCCATCATCAGATGAATGGATAAAGAAGATGTGGCACATATACACAATGGAATATTACTCAGCCATAAAAAGAAACGAAATTCAGCTATTTGTAATGAGGTGGATGGACCTAGAGTCTGTCATACAGACTGAAGTTAATCAGAAAGAGAAAGACAAATACCGTATGCTAACACATATATATGGAATTTAAGGAAAAAAATGTCCTGAAGAACCTAGGGGTAAGACAGGAATAAAGACACAGACCTACTAGAGAATGGACTTGAGGACACGGGGAGGGGGAAGGGTAAGCTGGGACGAAGTGAGAGAATGGCACTGACATATATACACTACCAAATGTAAAACAGATAGCTAGTGGGAAGCAGCCGCATAGCACAGGGAGATCAGCTTGGTGCTTTGTAACCACCTAGAGGGGTGGGATAGGGAGGGTGGGAGGGATGGAGATGCAAGAGGGAGGAGATATGGGAACATATGTATAACTGATTCACTTTGTTATAAAGCAGGAACTAACACACCATTGTAAAGCAATTATACTCCAATAAAGATGTAAAAATAAATAAACTTTTCTCTGGCCCAAAATTAATGCAGTTCCATTGTACTATGTCTGATTTCCCACTATTTTAACAAACTTCATTTTCTTTGTAACTGCCTAGGAAAAAAACACAGTCCAGTAAAAATTACTATAATATATAAACAATCAAAATTGTGATGTGCCAACTAACACAGGCACATTTAATATGCAATACTAGGCCCCATTCAGGAATGTGATTGGTTATTTGCTTGCTTATATTGTCCTTCTTCTATTGGAATAATTTTTGCATAGCTTGTTAAAAGGTGGCCTACATAATAATTTCTTACATGTAGAAAAAAGTACATTAGAAAGAAAGCAACAATACTGAGTTTGACAAAAGAAATCAGAAACTTTACTGACAAATCCTTGGGCAATAATTTAAGTTTTATCACAATGAAAATGTAGCCCAGTGTATTGCTTCATGACTGCCAATGATCTTTTAGAACCTCTTTTAAAGTACACATCCTTTTAATGCAGGGGTCCCCAACCCCCAGGCCACGGACCAGTTCCGATCCATGGCCTGTTAGGAACTGGGCTGCACAGCAGTGGGTGAGCAGCGGCGAGCGAGTGAAGCTCCATCTGTATTTACAGCCGCTCCCCATCGCTCGCATTAATGCCTGAGCTCCGCCTCCTGTCAGATCAGCGGTGGCATTAGATTCTCATAGGAGCGCGAACCCTACTGTGAACCAAGCATGCAAGGGATCTAGGTTTCATGCTCCTTATGAGAATCTAATGCCTGATGATCTGAGGTGGAGCAGAGGCGGTGATGCTAGCGTTGGCGAGCAGCGGCAAATATAGATTATCATTAGCAGAGAGGTTTGACTGCACAGAGGCCATCATAAATCAACTGCTTGCAGACTCATATCAAAACCCTAGCAGTGAGTGGCAAGTGACAATTAAGCTGCATCTTACAGAGTAGACTGGACATAAACAACACACTTTGGGTGTCACCGTCTCCCATCACCCCCAATGGGACCATCTAGTTGCAGGAAAACAAGCTCAGGGCTCCCACTGATTCTGCATTATAGTGAGCTGTGTAATTATTTCATTATACGTTACAATGTAACAATAATAGAAATAAAGTGTGCAATAAATGTAATGCACTCGAATTATCCCGAAACCATCACCCCCTCTTCAGTCCGTAGAAAAACTGTCTTCCAAGAAACCGGTCCCTGGTGCCAAAAAGGTTGGGACCGCTGCTTTAATGCACTTCAACTTTTGCCAGAGCTGTGCTGTCTTCATTATTCTGAAGTGACTTTGAATATTGCTTGTCCAAAGATTTAAATTACGTATTTTTACACACATAGAGCTTCACAGAAGCCCAGTGAGCCAGTACGCATGACTGTCACAATTTGAAAGACATCTGGAACAAGACTTAGGTGAGGTCATGGGACATTTCTCCTTGAAACTGAGTCACCAGTATTATTCAGATTTAACTTACTGTAGTTGCACTCTAAGAATTTTAACTGCTTCATCTTTCTTATTTCATTTCATGCCTAAGGCTTATAGTTAAGGGTTGCCTTGATTCAAGGTTCGTATTTCTCTCTATATTAGGAAAAATATTTGATTCCCTGAAGTTATTTTATTTCCCATTATTCTAATATTTTATTCTGGTCCTCATATAATAACGTAGGCCTTCAGATAAGACTCAAATTTTCTACATTTTAGGACACTCCTTTGAGGTTCTGTCATATATTTTCTCTCTACCTACTTTTCAAATGTCAATGTTCTCCAAAATTTCCCATACTGGAAATTTTGGATAGGAGAAGAAAAAAAAAAAAGAGAATGGCTAAGTTTTGGGGTTGAGTGATGAAGAATGATGGTGTCATTTACAGAGGTATGGAATACTAAAGGCCTAAGGTGGTAAGTGATGAATTCTCCTTGAGACGTTTGTGGTTTTGCGCTTTTGAAACATATAAATAGGTATGTCCATTAGCATTTGAAAACATGAATTTAGAGAAATGTACACAACCACTGGTGAAATCACATAGGAAAGCAATTTCTTTCATTAATGGCTTATTAAACCTGTTTAATATACAGGTTTTCATCTTCTTGTTTAAATTTATTCCTTGTTATTTATTTCTGGTTGATGCAGTGGTGAGTGGGATTTTTTTAAAATTTCTTTTTCTGATAGTTCTTTACTGATGTATAGAAAATAACAGATTTTTGTGTATTGATTTTGTATCCTGCAACTTTACTGAGTTTATCAGTTCTAACAATTTTTTATGAAGTCTTTAGGGTTTTCTATATATATAACATCATGTCATCTGCAAAGAGTGACAGTTTTGCTTCTTCCTTTCCAATTTGGATGCCTTTTATTTTTACTGCCTAAAGGCTCTGGCTAGGACTTCCAATACTACATTGAATAAAAGTGACAAGAATGGGCACGTTTGCCTTCTTCCTGATCTTAGAGGGAATGCTTTCAGCTTTTCAATGCTCAGTATGATGTTAGCTGTGGGGTTGTCATATATAACCTTTATTATGTTGAGGTATGTTCCCTCTATACCCACTTTATTGAGAGTTTTTAAGCATGAATAGATTTTGAATTTTGTCAAATACTTTTTCTTCACCTATTGAGACGATTATATGCTTTTTATCCTTCATTTTGTTAATATGATGCATCACACTGACCGATTAGCAAATATTGAACTATTCCCAGAATAAATCCCACTTAATCATGGTTTATGATCTGTTTAATGTATTGTTGAATTTGGATTGCTAATATTTTGTTGAGGATTTTTACATCTATGTTCATCAGGGATACTGGCCTATAATTTTCTTTCCTTGTGATGTCCTTGTCTGGTTTTGGTATCAGGGTATTGCTGGTCTCATAAAATGAGTTTAGAAGCATTCCATTCTCTTCTATTTTTTGGAAGAGTTTGAAAAGGATTGGTATTAATTCTTCCTTGAATGTATGATAGAATTCACCAGTGGAGTGACTGGTGCTGGACTTTTGTTTGTTGGGAGGTTTCTTTTATTACTGATTCGATCTCCTTATTAGTAATAGGTCTCTTCAGATTTTCTATTTTATCAAGATTTAGTCTTGGTAGGTTGTATGTTTCTAGAAATTTAGTCATTTCTTCTAGGTTGTTCAATTTGTTGGCATGTAATTGTTCATAGCAGTCTCTCATGATTCTTTGTATTTCTGTGGTATCAGTTGTAATATCTTCTTTTTCATTTCTGATATTATTTATTTGAGTCCTCTCTTTTGTCTTAGTTAACCTAGCTAAGGGCTTATCAAATTTTGCTTATCTTTTTCAAAGAACCATCAATTGGTTTCATTGGCCTTCTCTATTGTCTTTTTAGTTTCCATTTTATTTATTTCATCTTTGTTATTTCCTTCCTTCTACTACCTTTGGGCTTTGTTTGTTCTTCTTTTTCTAATTCCTTGAGGTGTAAAGTTAGGTTATTTAAGACTTTCCTAAGACAGGCATTTATTGCCATGAACCTCCCTCTTAGAACTGTTTTAGTGCATCCCACAAATTCTGGTATGTTATATTTCCATTTTCATTTGTCTCAAGGTATTTTTGATTTCTTCTTTGACCCATTTGTTGTTCAGTAGCATGTTGTTTAACCTCCACATATTTGTGAATTTTCCAATTTTCTTCATGTAATTAATTTCTAGTTTCATATCATTGTAGATGGAAGAGATGCTTGATATAATTTCAGTTCTCTTTAATTTATTAAGACTTATTTTGTGGCCTAACATATGATCTATCCTGGAGAATGTTGCATATGCAGTTGAGAAGAATGTGTATTCTGTCTCTTTTGGACGGAATGTCCTGTATCTATCTTCTAAGTCTATCTGCTCTGATGTGCCACTTAAGGCCAACGTTTCCTTACTGATTTTCTGTCTGGATGATCTATCCATTGATGTAAGTGGGGGACTTTCCATTTCTTAAAAATTCCTGCACATTGAATAGATTACTTTTCTCTTTCTTTTAAAAAGGTGCATCTCTGGGCTTTTAGACCAGCTTATTTCCATTTCATAACTCTCAAATTCTGCCACCCAGTCTCTCACTATGAGAATTTTATTCACAGAAAATTTTTGACACCAAGCCCGATACATTATCATGGAGGAATATTACAGTTGGAAAGCAGGAGGATTTCTCTGTATATAAAAAATGACCTGAACTGACAAGCAAATGCAATCTTTCTCAAAAGTAATATCTTTATACAAATCATCTGTATTTATTGAGGTTTTTATAAGATATAAATAATCAATAACTAGGGAGAACATTTTCTTTATAATACTAAAATAATTGTGAACTATATCTCAATATTTGGTTGCATATACAATAGTTTGTATCCTTTAAAATATATATGTAAATTGTATGTAAATAGCTATAATGTTTATATTGAAATGACTATGTCTGTTTAAAATTTCTAACTTTGTATAATTTTCATTCATTTATTTCCATATTGGACCCTATTTCATTGCAAAAACAATATGCTTTTGCTTATGTATACAACACACACATACACATGCTATCCTCATAATGATTAATTTTTAAATGTGCATACTGAAAATTTTATATCACAAAATCTTGTGTTTAACTTCACAATTGAGCTAAAGAATTACGTGTCTTAGGACTAGAAGCAACCTCAAGGAATTATTCAACCTTTTGCATTTAGTTATATATATTTTCTTTTTTTAATATATAATTTATTTTATTTTAGTTTTATTTTTTTAACATCCTTATTGGAGTATAATTGCTTTACAATGATGTGTTAGTTTCTGCTGTATAACAAAGTGAATAAGCTATACATAAACATATATCCCCATATCTCCTCCCTCTTGTGTCTCCCTCCCACCCTCCCTATCCCATCCCTCTAGGTGGACACAAAGCACTGAGCTGATTTCCCTGTGCTTATATAGATTTTCTTATCTTTACTCTATAGATATACTTACTAAAGCCAAAAGAAAGTTAAATGAATTTACAAATATCATCCAGTGAACAGTAGGTCTTGATGTCTGAGCATAAAGGCTCTTAATCCTATTCCCTAGTTCCCTGGACAGTGCTTATGTAAATATCTCTAATTGCTATCCATTGACTTTGCAAAGTCTTCTTTTGAAACATTTTATACTTAATTTATACCACTTCTTGGTTTTCTGAACTTGACAAAATTATTTCATATGAGTTTCCTTGATTATACATATATTTACCATCATCATCCTCAGAATTCATTCATCCTTTCTTTCATTCATAAATATTTATTGTCCTTCTATGTAGGCCATGCACCGTGCAAGGTAAGGAATGCACACATAAGCTATAATCACAGAGCTCACAGTCTAGTGAAAGATACACCAATTAAACACTGCAGTTTAAATACTACCCCTATGCCTCCTATGCCATGTTATTATAGAGGAGCACATTAGAGAGATATAGAATGGAAATGGGGATGGAGAGAAGACCAGTGACCAAAAAAAGACTTAAAGGATGAGTTGGAATAGCCAATTGACCTGAAAAAGTCATTTTCTAGGCATAGAAAGTACCATACACAGAGGTCATGGCACATTTTGGTGACTAAAAGTAGTTTAGAATGTCTAAGTTATAGAATATAAAAAGGTGTGAAGATGTGAACAGGGGTCATATCAACATGAACTTTAAAATCCTTATAAAAGAAGTTAGATTTTGTCCTAAAGGCAATAAGTAGAGACTTAATCTCTCATTTCAATTATTATTATTATTAGTCCCATTATTTGGTGCATAAAGCATTCAACATCACTGTGATATTTATTCTTGGGTTCAATTCCCATTCTAAAGAGACTTACCGTTATGGTAATCACCCTACTCAGAGGTTTTCAAATTTAATATCCATCTTCAAGTCTGTCCACTTCGGAACAACTTAGGCTTTAGTGTTAGAACATGTAAAAATACTAATTACCACAATCTGAGTACCTAAAGTATTAGAAACTGTGCTAAGTGTTTTACATTTGTTATCTTGATGTATCATCATAAAAACCTATGATATAGTCCTTTTTATCCCCTAAATACAGATGAGAATATTGATATGCAGAGAAGTTAAGTAATTTGTTAAAAATCATATAGCTAGTAAACTTGTAGTATCAGTTCTGTACTCATGATCTTTTTATACCCATACCTCCTTAACATAAAATGTGTTCTTGCAAAAAATACTGAAAGTCTAGTATGTAAAACTTGAAAATAGAAAGTACCTTTTATAAAAAGAAAGTCCCTTCTTGCTAAAATCTTCAAAGGTAGATTACTACCATTTAAGATATTTCCTTAAGTTAATAAAACATCTTTGTAAAAAACATTTCTTCCTCATTTTACACATAGTCAATTCAATTAAACCCAGCAAGACATAGACTGAGTTTAAATATTTGCTGATTTCTTTGGGTCCAATTTTTTTCTATCGTAGTAGGTTTACTGGCTCTGTGCTTCTAATACTAGTGTCAGCACTTTTATTTTTCTATTTTACAATTGCTTTTATGAAACAAGAAGATCAAAATACAATGAAATCTAATATTCAAAAAATTAAATCTTACTGGACAAAAATAACTACTGCTAAAGTTGACATACTGGCTGATAGGCAGCACCATTACACAATTTTCTAAAAAGTTCTTTCTTAATTTGATAATAAAAGTCCATATTCTGAGTACCAAAACACAGTCATATAGATTTCACCCCATAATTTATGATAGTGCAAAAGTTTTGAAAGCATTATTGTTCAAAGTCTAGAATTGCTTTCTATTTACAAGGTTTTTACAAATATCACACAAATGCACATAAGTGTTACTATTTTTCATGTGTGAACACCTCGAGATTTTATATAGGAGTCGAATTTGCCTTCATGGTTTTTCTAAAATTCTTTCTGGTTAAGGCTACCCAGCAGTATGCTGGCCCAGAGTGTTTGGAAATAGTAACCTGCAGTTTCTTTTCCTGGATTCCATTGTTAATTTCACTTCCGACATCCTGTTAGTTCAGTTTTGATCATTGCCCCTAAATGTGTTGCTTCACTTTTGCTCAGCGTGGAATTCAATATCACTATTTCACACTCATTGTCTTCTCTAACATCCATCATTTATTTTGGTCATGTTGGTGTAGAATTAACCTGAAGAATTTAATATCACCTGCAAAGTCAGAGAATGCATTTCCCACATCCTTTTCCAAATCACTCATCCCAATATTAAATAATGCACATATATCTTGAAATTTTCCACTTTCCTTTTTTTAATCTCCTTTAAAAAATAAACTCTATTCTTTGTAAGCTATAGAAATGTGTGCATATGTGTTTCATTTTATGTGTTTCTTCATTATGCCTAGACACATGTATGAAAGTGCATTCATGCACACACAAACACACACATATCTGCAGAAGAAACTGACAGATGAAGTAGCTGGGGCAAAGAAATATGTGAATTTAGAGTTAAGACTTTCTGCCTCTCAACACTGAGCAAAATTATCAATGTCCAATAAAAATTCTTCCAGTGTGAACTGTGTAGCATTTTCCTTCCTCAGCTACATGTCATTTCTACTAACTAGCCAAAAAAAAGACACATAAAATTTTGATGGTTATATTAGCTACACTCAGCAAGCTTCAAAGTATTCCTCTGATCACCATAATTACAATTTGGGAGGGCTGCAATACACATATAATTGAATTCAGAAAATTGTAAACACTAGATCCATTTACATATTATCATGAAAGCTCAGTTTTAAGGGTCATCTTCTCTGAAGGCTTTCCTGTATACAAGGACCCCTGTAAAATCCTCCTATATCCACATGATTTGTTTCATTGTTCTGCTATTGATAATGCACCTCTGACACTTTCACTATATGCAGCTTTTCTTGGAACAGTAAGACGCTTGTACACATAAAATGAAAACGATCATGTAGTAATTGCCTGGAACTTGAGTTTAAGGTAATAGACTAAACCCTTCTAACAATGAATTTCTAAGCACTCAGAGGAAAAAATGTAAGGAGTACACATTGCATAGGGCCCATGGGCTTTCCAGAAAGAGTTTGGAATCCTTTAGCTTGCATATAAAAATTTATTGCCAATGGATTTTTACAGCACAGGGATGTTACTTAAAGAGTGAATCAAGGCTCAGTGTGATATTTAGATTTAATATTTTACAAGCTTTATAGTTAACTTCTTTTAACTCTTTGGAAATACAAACATGATGTAGTCTTCTAGCTGAATGAGTGTATTAGCCTTTCATTCCTTGTGGTTTTAGAGACCAGTCTAGTAGAGTATAGCAGAAAGAAGCATAGGATTTGCTGCCAAACCACTGAGGTTTCCATCTTAGACTTGCCACTCTGCTAAGGGTCCTCAGACACGTTACTAAAGTGCTAACTAAAATGGGGGGATAATAACATGCCTCTCTTAGAAGAGCTGAGGTAATATGTACATTGCAGATGCTCAGTAAGTGGTAGGTAACTTTCATCCTAGGAAATACCTAAGAAGATTCTGACTTCCTATGAAAGCTTCTTCATTTTTCAAGGGAAGGAAAAACAATTCTTTAGAAAAACCTGATTTTTAATCATCACTTAAGTAAAGTTTCCTCTTTAATTTATAGTGTTTAGTAATAAAGTTGATATTTTATAATTTTAAGTACTGAGAAAGGCAACTTGATAAAACGAGAGATGATCATATTCTTCCTACGAGCTTCTTAGAAAGTGTTTTTCTATTCGTTCTTTAATCTGAACAATTAGCATAGAATTCCATGATTTCTTTGAAGGGTAGCTAGGTTTCTTTGAGAAATCCTTAAAGCTGAATGAGATATGATGCAAGGAGCAAGACTGAACTTGAGAAAAATCTAAGTTCTACTCACAACTTTTCTATTTATTACCCATGCAATCTTAAGCAAGATACTTTAGATTTTCTGTATTACTGGATCAAAACACTTGCCATGTCTACTTCACAGGGGTATAAGGACCAAATAAAAGAATATAAATATATAGCAGTCTGAAAGAGCTATGCAAGTATGCTCTTTTATCTTATTCATAAAATTTATTTTAATTCAGGAAAATCAGCATTCATAAATTCAAAGTATATCCATGACTTCTGAAATGTAAGAGTGTCATTTGTGTTTGAGTCCCAGCCTCAAAGTCAAAACAAACACCTGCTTTGGTGGTTCTCCACGGGTAGCATATTTGGATAGGTTGCTTGTCTGATCTCATTGACCTTCCAGAGGGGAGTAGCTTAGGAAGATGGTTTCAAAAGTGAGTATAGGGACTTCCCTGGTGGTCCAGTGGGTAAAACTCCACACTCCCAATGCAGGGGGCCCAGGTTCGATCCCTGGTCGGGGAACTTGATCCCCCATGCATACTGCAACTAAGAAGTCCGCATGCCGCAACTAAACATGCCAGGATGAAGATCTCGTGTGCAGCCTAAATAAATAAATATTAAAGACTGTCTACCCTACCTGGGCCTCCCACAGGGCACAGAGGGGTGATCTATAATAATCAGAGGCAGACACCTTCTTTTCAGGAAATTCCTCAGGACTTCTCTCTTTGACGAGGGACCAGCTTGTATCCATCTCCATAGACCATAAGTCCCTTGACACAAACTCCAGCATGTGGAGTCTGTTTCTTTCTCCTTGGTTTTGGTTACACATTGATATTCTCTTCCTCATTTCCCAGCAACTGATCAAGCTTCAGGGGGGCCACTCTCCCCGCTCACCTGGACTTTATTTTCTAAGCAGTTTGTAATGCTGCACTTGTCTCATCCCCAGTCATAGGAAGGGAATTCAGATTAAGTCTAGAGCCTGGACATCTAGGAAGTGTGTTTTTATATATGAAACTTGTTTATGTGAAACAGACATCAAGGTGGGGCTGATTATTTAAAAAAATGAAATGTATAGTTGAAATTATTTATATACCATAGTGTGGTTTGAAGAATACCCAAAAGAACAGTAACAAAATCCCATTGCCCCTTCCCAATAGATTTCTTTGAAACTCCAAATCCCTCCCATTAATTTCACATCAGTGGTCAAAGCATTTTCTCTGCAAGGACAGTATGTTAAAAGGCTTACACACTGCCTGAAATTTAAGGCACACCAACCTATCCTGACCTACCCCTTACCTATTGTCACATATTAATTTCATTGCTTTTTTTAGCTTAGCTGTGCAGAAATTGGATATAGAACATTAAACTGGGGATGGAGGCCAGCAGTGTGGGACCAGGATGAAACCAAGAAGGTCAAGATTGAGGCAGGGGTCACAATGGGGAGTTCTGAAGAAAGAAAAGACCTCCAAAAGGAAGATTAAAGAGGCTTTATGATACATTTTATCCACTTAATAATTACTAAAATCATTTAATCTGTTAAATGACCTTTTAGTCCAAATAAACACATGTTCTGCCCCCAAGTGAAAAACTTATTTCTAAAGAGCAACATATGCCTCTTAGAAGGATGTTCTTTCAAGAGTTTAGAATGAACCTCATACCTAGGCTTGCAAAGACTATCCACAGAGCTGTGGCTTTTCTGACGTTGGGAGTGATTTTCTGAGCCTTTAAAGAGTTACGTGCAATTCCATTCAGAGCTGCTCTAGAAAAGACACATGTTAAGGGCAGAGACATGTTCAGTTTCCTATAAACTCATCATAATCCATCCCAGCTTCATGTGGAGACCGCAGATACTAAAGGCCAGGGCTCCCGAGCTGACAAGGCAACAGAGGAAGGTGGCTGTAAATATCCCATATCATTGGGGGAGCTTTGTTGCTGTTACTGTGTTTTTCATTCAAAGAAGTGCTCTTTTCCACCGCTTTAATAATCAGACTAGCTTCACAACCTGGCTGATAACAACGTATAAAAATATTGCTCGACTATAATTTCATTTTGCATTTTTTGGTGCTAACCTAATTTTGTTTTCTGAATTAATATGAGAAGGAAGTGAGACAGAGAGAGAGAGAGAGAGAGAGAGAGAGAATGAATCCCACGTGAAAATCCTGCGTAATGATTCACAATAAATTAATATACAAGATTACAAAAATGACAAGCTGTGATGGCTAATTTACACACCAGTTTGGCTAGACTATGGTGCCCAGTTTGATCAAACACCAGTTTAGATATTGCTGTGAAGGTATATTTAGCTCTGAGTGACATTTAAGTCAATAGCCTTTGAGTAATGCAGACTAACCTCCATAATGTGGGAGGGGCTCATCCGATCAGTTGAAGGCCTTAAGAACAAAGACTGAGGTTTCCTGAAGAAGGAATTCAACCTCAAGACTGCAACATAGAAACCTGCCTGAGTATCCGGCCTACCTGGCCCGCCCTGGCGGATTTTAGACGTAAGGCTGCAATGTCAACTCCTACCTGAATTTCCAGTCTTCCAGATTGCTCTATAAATTTCAGACTTGCCAGTCCCCGCAATGTCATGAGTCAATGCCTTAAAATCTTTTTTATACTGGTCTGTTTCTCTGAAGAACCCTAATACACAGGTCATAGCTCATCATCTTTCCCAGAGACTTTTACAAGGGCTTCCTGACTGGTGTCCTTGTATCTCGCCTCCACCCTACCACATTACTCTCCATACTATTTTAAAATAATATCGCTAAAAGCCACCCCATTCATCATTTTTTCATCATTCCTTGATGCACTCAGGGTAAATTCTAAGTTCCTTAAGATAGTATACAAGGCATCAGTCTCATGCACCCTTGCTCGTTCCCTTCCCTCCTCTCCTGCCACTGAAACGTTCTCTGCCTTTTATTTTCCAGGAATACAAAAGCTCTGTTTCTCCAAACTCATGACACTGCTTTCACATCTGGGCCTTTGCCCAAGCTCTGTCATCTGCCTGCCATGACTTTTCCTCTTCCCCTACACCTCTTACCTCTTGGGATACACTTTTACATCTTTTCTAACTGAACTGAATGGAGGCATCGCCGTACGTGATGAATGTGACATCACCTTAGCTCAGCCCAGTACATCAACTGCCCCCTCTGTGCCGCCCCTGGATCTATGGATCCGACGGTGCCTCTCAGTCTGCTTGGCTAGACTGTGGAATTGTCTCATTCTTTTCTGCACCCTCAACACCTAACCCACCAGCTGTCACAGAGTATGCCCTAAACAAGACTATTAAATGCCTATAGCTTTACTCTCTTTTCAATCAGCTCCTTGGAAACTAAACTTCATAATATATTATGTAAATTAACATCTTTCTTTATATATCTCTTATCTTCAGAATTCAAATTATGTGAAATACCATTTTTTGCATTTGTTCTAGAGAATACAATTATAATATATAGTAATCAGACATAAATGTGGGATATCATTCCTACTTTAGGGATAGGTGCTTCTAGGCTAAGAAATGCACTTCCCATATTTAGAGTGTATCTAAATACTTTAGACATTGAACATACTTAAATTCCAAGGTGGCATTCATTTTTAAAATGCCCTGACATTTCATGGGGTCATTTTCTTTTAAAAGCATACTGAACTTTACGAAGGAAATGAGCATGACGGTAACTTATAAAGCATCTTTTAGAAAGGAACATGGTGATGGAGAGCTAAAAGAGGCATTGCAGCTCTAGCATAGTACTCTCAGATTTTAGCAGCAGAGGAAATTGAGGCCCAAGGATTTTGAGTGATGAAAGGCACAAAATTGGTTAGTGGCAGAACCTAGACTACAACTCTGCCCTGGAGATTGTCACATCAGTTACCTCTTTTTTACTCCAGGCACTAACATAAGCTACTCATAGTTCAAGAGCAATTACACAAAATGCCATTAGTATTACCTGCAAGACAGACAAATGCATCCAATTTTTTGCACACATTGCTATTTTGAGACAATATTTTCCTGCTGTAAAGCCTAATTCACTGAAAGAAATTTGTGCTTGCCTATCATTTTTTTTTCCTAAAGCAACGTAAGCATCAATGAATCACTGATAAGTACTGGGTATAAACACAAACCACTAGACATATACCAGACCCTCCGCACAGAAGTCAGCATCTTATGAACTCATGATTTCTCACAAAACCAACATTGTACATAGATAAAAGTAAAAGATATGGCTCTTTTGCTGAAATATCATGACTTCTAATAGATACCTAACAGATAAAGCCTGCACATACAACGGGTTCTCTTTTTCCCTTCCACAGTCTAAGAAGATGAAGGAAACTTAAACACATCCAAATACATTTGGCTATGATGAGAGGGTTTTTTTTTTTTTTTCCTGAAAATTTGCAGGACTTTTGGGAAAGGGAAGCATGTTAGAGGTGACATGGGTGACGATGGAGGCCAGAGGGCAATTGGAAAGAGAAAGACAGCAGGCAGGAGGAAGTGGGGAGTGGGTAGAAAGAGAAGGAGGGGATGGGAGGGAAGATTTTGACTGCAGTCAAAGAGTTAGAAGTTATGCTTATATGCAGAATCTAAAAAAACATGATACAAATGAAGTTATTTGCAAAACAGAAACAGACTCACAGACTTAGAGAATGAATTTATGGTTACCAGGAGGGATGGGTGGTGGGGAGTTTGAGACTGACACGTACACACTGATGTATTCAAAATGGATAACCAACAAGGACCTACTGTATAGCACAGGGAACTCTGCTCAATATTATGTCACAACCTAATTGGGAAAAGAAATTGAAAAAGAATAGATGCATGCACACGTATAACTGAATCACTTTGTTGTACACCTGAAACTAACACAACATTGTTAGTCCACTGTACTCCAATATAAAATTAAAAGTTAAAAAAAAAAGTAGTAGGAAAGGCGATAAATAAAAAAGAGGAAAATTAGATGATCTCTTCAAAGTTCCCACGAGCACATCACTCAGCATTTACTTTTCTTGCATAATTCCACTGACCTGTAAACATGCCTTCCACTCCTGTCCTTTTAGCACTGAGGTCAGCTATCACTTTAGTTTCCTAACCTGTATCCTATGCTACCCTGTACCTGTTCTCTAGGACTTCCGCTGCCCTCTTTGCCTCCTTCCGCTCCCATCCGCATCTCAGTCTCAATCCAGCCAGAAGGCAGAAGTTGCTCTAAATTTGTGTCTTCAAACCTTTCAGTAGTGTAGTGAGCCCTTCATATCCGCGGTTCTACATCTGTGAATTCAACCAACCCCGGATCCGAAATATTTGAAAAAAAAATACAGAAATTTCTCAAAAGCAACACGTGAGTTTGCCACAGACCAGCAAGTACTTACATAGCATTTACATCATATTAGGTACTATAAGTAATCTAGAGATGATTTTAAATATACAGGAGGATTGTGTAAGTTATATATGCCATTTTATATAAGGGACTTGAGCATCCCCGGATTTGGTTAACCGAGGGGATCCTGGAACCAATACCACACAGAAACCGAGGGTCAACTCCCGAAAGTACTTAAGTATAATAAGGAAGTCAAAAAAGTATCTTTTCTTCTGCCTTCCTGTCTGTCTTTATCTGCATAGGTCCAGCCACCCTTTCTTCACTCCCCTCCCCTTGCATCCCCTCTTTTACTAGTCTCTTCTTCTGTCTCAAAGAGAAAAAAAGTGGGATATTTCCTTAGACTGCCACCCCTCTCTAAGGAACATCAGTTAGGCAAAGACTTCCATGGAATATGCTTCATTTCAATTGATTGGGAGTTTAAAATCTATGATATTTGACAAGCTGTGCATTCTTACATAATTACAGCGCGCTTTGGGTAGCATTTTAAGTTATGAAGCCAAGAGCAAAGTGATTTTAACAACTTGAAATGTTAAATTACTTGTGTGGAATGTTCCTTATGGAGACTCATTGCTGTAATGAAATGGAATTTTTTTGGTCATAAATAATAGGAAAAGTGAGAATTTCAGTCAGAGTATTTTGAGGATGTATTTGACTTCACTGTATCATTAATAGGCATTACAATGGCTTTGAAGTCAAGAACAGTTACCAAATCATTTCAAAATATGAATCTGACAAGAAATACATTAGAGAAATCAAGCTATTAACATTGAATAAGTCCATGCAATAGAACACAAGTGTGTTGCATGTATTTACAACAGTTATAGCAGTAATTTGCTGTGCTTGGCAGATTTTCTACTATAAAATAATAGAAATAAGAGTTTGCTATGGGAATCAGATTACCATAAATATTAGAAAATCTTTAACTTATTTGCATATTTTAAAAATGAATGTGTGTCACAAAAACCTATTAAATGTGGCAACCAATCAAAGAAACTCAATTTTTCTATATGAGGAAGAAGAATGGGATTTTTTTTTCTCTCCCATTTACCATCTTCATTATACCATCTTCATTCTAACATTATAATGTTACCCTCCTTCTATGCTGAACTCCAGGAACAGTCCTGCATTTAATGTTTGTCTTTAACATATAGTTCATACACTACACATGAACTTCCTTCTATTCCCTGTACTGGGGAAAGTTCCAAATTAGTATTTTCCTCCCATACCTGTCCAATGAGTTTAGACTAACGTAGATACTACCCACTCAGCAGATCTACTTAGGCAGCCCATAGACCCATCCAGCTCAAGAGGTGCAAGATAAATGGACCATCTTTCTCTTCAACATCCTTATCCAATCAATATTCCCCATCTCAGTTGATGGTGATCCCATGAGAAACCTAGGAGGCACCCTCCTTCTTTCTCCATGCCACATCCGGTGGGTAACATAAAATCCTTCTGTTTTCAGATCCTCATGATTCCTGAAATCTACTCTCTGTCTCAGGTCAATATTTCATCATCACTCCTGTGGAAAAACTGTGGTAGTGTTTTGACTGGTCTCCCCATTTCCAGATTTGTCTCTTTTAAATCCACCCACATTGGAGGGATCTGATACCTGCTGTACACAGCATATGTTGGATTTTGCCTTTTGATCCAATCGGTGAGTCCTTTGGTTTAATATGATGTTTGGTCCCTTTATATTTATCTACATTTTTTTAATGTGACACGTGTTTGACCTTAGTTCTGTCATCATAGGTTGCATTCTCTGATATATTTATTCTAATGTATGGTCTTTGCTTTCTTTGCATTTCTTCTGATAATTCAGATTTATTTTTGTTTGCATGGTTACACTTATAACTCTAATTTTATATAGTATCTTAATACTCTTTTCTCTCTTATTCCTCTAAAGCAAGAATTTAAGTAATATATTTAAACTTCCCTCTCAATTTTATTGAATATAATTTTCTTAATGTTTATCTTTATGCTATTTAAGCATACTAATACGTATGTTACCTGATTTATGAGTTTTAAATTTTATCTTTTGACCCTCAGCTTTATAAATCTGCAACTTTGGAGTCTCCCAACTATTTTCCTCTTCCCTCTCCCAAGCTCAGTCTTTTAAAGATATGTAAATTTTACACTGTCAGGGCTTATAACTTTCACATTCTATTTTGAAGCCTTAATTCTCACACTTATTTTAGTCTTTTATCCTATATAATTGGATTCAATTCTCATTGCCAGTCTTTATTAAATTTATTATTAGCTGGATTTTATCATCATGTTTTTATCAAAGATGGTGGAAACTATATTCATTGATTTCTTACATGTTCAAAAAATGTTTATCTGCTTCATTTATAGATATTTTGCTTGCTTGGGTCTAAACTCTTTGGTTTAAACTTTTCTTTTGAGAACTTCATAGGCTACATTTTCTTTCAATCTTGACCACTGCTGTGAGTAACTATAAGACTAAATTAAATTTTTTGCCTTATAGATGAATTGAATTTTACAAGTCTACTTAGGCAAATATCTTTGCCTTTAGCAATTAAACATGTTACTGGGCTATGTCTCAATCAATTATTCTCTGTTAATTTCTCCTAGGACATGTCCATTCATTCTGTAGATTCAAGCCTCCTCTTTTTCCGGAAAATTTTCTTCAATTGTCTTGATCAAAGGTTTTCTGTTCCTTATTTTGGTTCTTTTATTCAGAGATACCACCGGAGTGCATTTCATATTTCTTGCCATTTTTTCTCTCTAACCCTCTTCAATCCTTCATTTATGTCCAATTTCTTCTTTAGTCTATCCTCTAGTGAATTTTTTTTGTCTGCCATTTGTTTCTCTTATTCTTTTTAAAATTTTTTCTGGTGGCATCTCTGTAAAGATTCCATGCCGGTTCCCTATCAGTTATCCCTCATCTTTGAGTCTTGGACCACATATTTATGTGGAGGCAGTGATGAGGTGGCTCCAGGCCATGTTCCATGCTGATTTTCAATGAGATTTTACACAACAAGATTTGCTTTATGAACGTGGCTTTTATGTTTTCTTTTTCTCCAGCCAGTTTCTCGGAAGCAGCAATGGTATTCACAATGCCCAGTAACTCTCCTCCATCCATCCTGCCTCACTGAAAGACTCTCCATGTGAACTTGACCTCACCCACACCTTCTCAGTGTCAAAGGGGCCCAAGAAAGTTCCAAGTACCATCCTGAGCATAATTCCCTCCTCCAAAGAGTGGGTTGATGGCATGTGTTATGGGCTGAATTGTGTCCCCACAAAATTCATATGGCAAAGTCCTAACCCCCAGGACCTCAGAATGTGACTGCATTGGTAAGGAATTGACTGTAATGAAGAAAAAGGAAACGAGTTAAGTGAGAAAAAAATGTAAGCACCCAAGTTGCCTGATAGAGTTAGGCTCTATACTATCCTCTGTAGTTCTCTAGATTTGTTGCTTTTATTACTCTGGGCCCTTAAATAGAATGTGACTTTCTTAATGATAAGAGCCATATGTCATGTATTATACATATTTGAAACAGACAAAGTGGCTTAGTTTGACTTCTTTTGAATCTCCACCACCCACCCACCCCCTCTACAGCATGGATTTAGTCTACCTTAAGTATCAATAAACACACATTGGCCAAATAAGAGAGAAAGAGAGAGAGGATTAGGGAGGATGGGAGAGAGTTTCCAAAACACTAGATGATTTACAGAAATTACTAAATCCATGTAAAGATCAAAAAGAGTGAGATCTCTGTCTTCATTCTTGTAAACAGGGACATATGGCATAGAATATGTAAATGTCCAGTGCAAAGGCATCACCAAGGGACCTAGAAGTAGGAATGATGTTTCAATACTTATTTGTCTACAATTTACATCTATTACCCCTGAGAGGACCTTTGGTACTTTGGAGTTGTTTCCCTTTCCACCTTCTTATAAAGTCAATACGACTTAAACAACCATTAATGGGGCTCTAATTGAATCAAGCAACAATTCTGTTATTATTGCTCACTTGACTTTCTGTCATTTCTGAAAATGACCTTATTCTAAAAGGCTGACATTGAAGATCGTTTATGTACAAAAGGTTTATTCAGACAGTACTTAACTTCCTGGTTCTTTTTTTCTCTTTTTTTTCCCCAAACTGAAGATCAAAGCACGGTATTTCACAGTTGGACTTTACATTATTTATTTATTCATTTGATTTTTTTCTACAGACAAATTTCTTTTTGAGAACAGGAATGCTCTCTTACGTCGGTAGCTTATGATATAATAGTCATGGTCATATGAAATATCTACCCTTAAAAGTAAACAGATAGATAGATCTTACCACAAACAAAATAATACATACTGGATTACACAGATGCGTAGAGAACATTGGGACTGTAACATGAAAGCAAGGAAACCATAGATTATAAACGTTCATATCAAGTTCCCACCTTTCTTTGGTCAGTTACAAATCTATTAATTTCCCATATTGCTATCAAAGCTAAATCAAATAATAAGTCTTGCAATCACTGGCGAATCAGTTAGCATATAACAGATCATCTCCCTTTAAAAATGAGAATCATTAATTTTTACAGATATAATTCATACAACCTAAATTTTACTCATTTAAAAAAATGTCTTAGGTAGATCTTCTGACATATTAAAATGTTTCTTTACTAAAATGGACTTTTAAAAACATGGGGTTCTCATTAATAAAATGGATTTACTATTTCATTAAATTCAGAATAATTTTCTGTCATTTCTTCTTATGCGAATTGGATTTTTTTCAAGTGTTAAATTCTTCCTTATGTTTCATAGTCTTTGACGTATAAGTTGCCAAGTTATAGTCCTTTATGTTCAGTGACCATTTTACAAAAAAATCAGTGAAATAATCATGAAATATTCTCATGGCCATAAGAACACAGTTGAAAATATCTACTACGCATTTGCAATTTTTTAGGAAGTGATTGCCTGTCGTTGTGGTACATCTCCAAATGAGCAAGTCGGTTTTGAAGAAGAATGTGGAATCTTGGTCATTAAGGTCCTTGATTTCAATAATGTGCATGGTCACTGTTCTATGTTCTTCATAGATATCACAGATATCTTCTTCTAATATCTTCTTTTTATTAGTATGTCTATGATGATTTTAATGATAACAAAGAAGTTCAGCCTATACTAATATATTAATCATTTGATGTCTGTTATGAATTATAAGGCACCACAAAGATTATTGATTACACATCACTGCATATTCAGATGAGCAAACCAAATACATGAAGACATTAAATAAGTTGTTCCAATCAATGAAGCTGGCAATATTAGATTTTCCAAAGAAATCAGAGTCCTGATGGCTAATGTAATACATTTTTGGTTATTAATCTCTAATACGATGTGTTTTTTACTTAGCAACACACCAAAGACTTTTTAATAGATTTTATCTTATAAACTCACACCAAATACATCTCCTTTCCCCCTTAGATCCATTAGCAATGGTCAATATAATTCAGTAACGATAATTATGAGTATTTGCTCAATCTAGTACGTGCCAAGCGATCAAGTAATTTGATAAATGCACATTATCTAATTGTATCCTCAAAATAACCGCAGGAGATCTATGTAATCAATTATCCTGGTTTTGCTGAAGGAAATGAGGCTTCAGAAGGTTAAATAACTTAGACAAACATAGACAGTCAAATGAGATGGGGCCAGTGTTTGACCCATGTTTGTTTAACTCCAAAATCCAAACTCCACCCGTGGTTACTGAATTTTCATGTCCTTAAGTCTTATATTCTTATTTGGACATGGAGTTCCTTGAAGATAGAAACACTCTTTGTGCTCCCATAATGCCCAGAATCTCAAGTAAGTTATCTTTGATTTACAAAAGAAGAGGTAATGATCAGTACAGGTGATTCTGTAAACCATTAGACAAACCACTGAAATCTAAGACTACACATACACTGCGGCTCCATTTGTCAGAAGAACAAAAACAAAAAAACTTGCTTTCAGTTTCTAACGAAAGGGAAATCAATGGCTCAGGAGTGGCATTATCAATTTCACTAAAACGGGAGGATGTGGAAAATGACACGTGTCTACATGTGTTCAGTCTAAACCAGCACTTTTAAGTGCCCTGATACCTCGGCTATGGTAAGAAAATAACACCTGACACACAATCCCTCTGTAAACATTAGTTCCGGGACAGCCTGAACCACCACGTACATTTTATTTTGCTCCATGTTTCCCTGCTATCCTAGCCATCAGCTTTGCTACACCTTTTTCCACTCCCGTCCACACGCCTCCCCTAGTTATGAATTAGCCATTCTTCCGGGATCCCTCTCTACATTTTGCTAACAAGTCGTCACACTTTCTTCTGTTGTTTCCAATCAGAGTCAGCCTCTGCCTCTCATGTTTGCGTGCTCCTGGGAGTATTTCTCACATCCAGCCTCACCTACCCACCATCCCAGTACGGAACCTATACATGATTCAAAGTGTGGGGTTTTTTGTTTGTTTGTTTGCGGTACACGGGCCTCTCACTGTTGTGGCCTCTCCCGTTGCGGAGCACAGGCTCCGGACGCGCAGGCTCAGCGGCCATGGCTCACGGGACCAGCCGCTCCGCGGCATGTGGGATCTTCCCGGACCGGGGCACGAACCCGTGTCCCCTGCATCGGCAGGCGGACTCTCAACCACTGCGCCACCAGGGAAGCCCAAAGCGTGGGGTTTTGAGGTTTCCATTTACTTGAGGTTCTGAAATGAGATTTTATTCTTTTGTGGTTAAGAAGATACATTACATGTATATTTAAGTCTGCGTCTTGATTTGGAACCTGGCAATTTTGTGAAATGCCATGGATGTTGAATAATAAAATCTAAACTTAGTAATCATTCTTCAAAGAAGAACACTATTTAGCACTATTTAAAAAGGGCACATTCTAATAAGCAAAATAGGAAAATCCTAGGGGAACATGAAAGATTCTTATTGCAATGTTTGAACAATATATCAATTTCTCCTTAAATCTCTGTGCTCAGAAATCAGGAAAACATTTTCCTTAATCCTAAAAATACACTGTAGTTACTAAAGACAGACACAAGCTTAGGTTTGGAAAAGACCATTCATGATCCTTAATCCAGTTGTCTCTTAGACAGAGATTTGTGCAGCTCTGCCCTTAAGTCAATTCAGCACCTTTTGAAAACTACTTAGTTACCTGAATGTACGTGCTGTGGAGTTTTAACCATATTAATCCTTGCTTCATCTTCTCTTCTACAATCCAAATAATTCTGGAATTTTTTATATGTCATCCTCCCCCCAAATCTTTACTTATTTCTCCACTAGCTTTGTGGACATTGAATATTTTCAAATATAAAGAAAATTAATTTTTTCTCCTCTACATTTTCTTCCTTGAAAGTGGGTTTGACCTATTTTTCCAGCCAGCTGGAAACTTTAGTCAAGGGGAATTTCAAACTGTCAGTGAATTTCTGAATTTCTTACCTTGCATATTTCCTAGTTGTCTGAGAGCAAGTTTTAGCAAAATGGTTAATCAGCTTATTTTCTCAGAAGATGACACGACATAGAAGGACATGAGATTTTGACTCACACATGGGATTTAGTTCGTATTTGTACTAAGCTTTCTGTTAAAACTGTAAAATTGAGTAAATCACTTAACCTCTCTGTATTTCTGCTTCCTCATCTGTAAAATGAGGGTAATAAAACTCACTTTATAGAGCTACCGTGGAGATTAAAAGTATCCAACACATAGTCAGCAGTCCAGAATTGTTAATTCGTGACATTCTTCTGGACATAGTAAATTTTGACCGGAATCTACTACACAAATCAAAAGGCTCAGGGATTTTTCTATCTGATGGAGGTGGTGACTTGTAATTTTCCAGTCTTTCCTATATGCTTCTCAACACAATCTTACGTACATGTTGGGATATTTATGTATGAGATGTCATTGTGAACATCTCTGCTGTAAAGGCAGAAATGAGACAGATTCTCAACAACTCAAAGACTGGTTTTACTTCCCATTGTTTTGGGGAAACTCAAAAGTTTGAGGAGCTTGATGAATTTCTACCAATAGACAAAAGTCCGATTGGTATCAAAGTATTTTCAGATACTATGGTGATCAGTGAATCTTCATTTGGGATAAATCTTATACACATGGGTCTATAAATAATCTACCAGAAAAGCTGACAGTTTTCACTTAATGAGATTGATTTTAATTTCAGGTACTGTAATTAATTATTCATTAATGTAAATCTCTTTTTTTACGTGGGTTCAGCTAAGCTAGCATTAAAGCTTCAAAGGCTTAGAGAAAAAAAAGCTAAAGAAGAGTGTCAAAACCTTAAATTTACTCAGAGTATTAAGGCATTTTCCGCAAATAAGCTAGTATACACAACATACAGCTAAGAAAATATAATGCATAGTTAGAGTCTATTAACCTAGATTTCTTAACACTTACCATGCAAATTAAAATGAGGCTTTATTTTAATTTATGACATTCAACTAAAATGTTATTTTTCAGTTACCATCATCATCATCGTATGCCTCATATTTCATTTCTTTTTGATCTCCTGTTATTAACACAGCAGCAGGGAATAATGTAAATGTCCAGCAGACAAAGTAAATGTCAAATCACCAATCTCACTGAATAGAAGAAGAATCTGAAAGTATAAATCTACCATTTTCTGAGTACTCCTGTGCTGTGTAACACATAGAACACTTTATATATGTTGGTGTTTGATCATATTATTGATCACCCATGTTTTACATAATAAGGTAACTGTGATTAGGGATGTGACTAAATTCACACACACAGTACGTACTGGAGCTGAGATTCAAGCTATCTCCTTGGCCCATGCTTTTCCATCTACTGAATGAGAATCTGTCCTTCAAAGGAAGTTTATAGTTCCTTTTCTGCTGTATGGTTATATTAACGCTGTATTTTTAAAGGAGGAATACATTTTCCTGCAACCACATCAGCAAATTTCACTGTTTCTCTACTATAAAAATGACTTGGCCTGAACTTGTTCAAAAAAGCACAGTTGCAATTCATTTGTTTTACGTAAGTGGAGATGTTAATTATTGGAGTAAACTGCAGAGTTGAGAATTGTTGAGGTACAATGAAGGATGCTAGGCATGAACTAGACAGCCAAGACCTAAAACCAGGGGAAATATGCATTCTCCTCACTAAAGAAGAACAGAGTCCGGGTGAGAATGCTGCTGTGCCTTGCTGATGGGACATCCCACCCCACTGTCCTCACAGGAGCCTCTTCGGCTTGTATGCCATCAAGCACAGATCTCATCCTTACAGATGCCGGTCCCTAAACCATCAATGTGTCATAAAACATACATCATCCTCCAGAAACAATCAGAGAAATAGGCTCAGATCACACATGGCTTTTGCATCACAATCACCAATAACTGCTATTTCACTTTTAGCTTTCCTTCTGGAAACTACAGACAAAAATGAACCTGTGTTTTAATTTTAAATTTCTCTTTTTGCTTGGAATTTAGCAATGGCGTAAATGGTGCTTAGAATTTAACAATAGTCATGGGTGCTCCTAACTGTCAAGAGAATAAATATCACTCTTTGTCTAAATTTATTTGCATGTAAGACATTAACTGTAATACATTTTATCTCTATTAAAGGTAGAAGAAATGCCTCCAAACTATTGAAAATTTGACATTAAAATATTGGTTTATTGCCAAAGTTTTATAATATAAATGTTTAATCTAATTTTATAATCATACATGACTAATCTGTATATACTGAAGTTTAATAATTTGATATAAAATTATTTAACAAACTTTGACTAGCTAGTATTCATTTCTTTAATTTCCCTATCCCCTTTGTTTTAGTTTCTAGTACATTAAGTTGACTAGAAATGAGTAGATTTTAACATGTTCAAAGAAGCGTGATCCTAATTTCAACATTTCTCCTGTCTAGGACCTGGACAACTAAAATACTTCTTGAATTCAAATTAGTGTAAATTCCTTGAACCACCCCACCTCTAAACATTCAAAGACTGACTCAGCTTGTAGTTCTTTCACTTCTCCTGCCTTTTTTGAGACTTACCAAAATTTAATTTTTATAATACAGTGATACACCTCACGGAAAGAATATGAATGGAAAGCTAACTTTCATCAAGTTTATATTCAAGATTGAGACTAAAAACAAAAGCAGACTCACAGATATAGAGAATAGATTTGTGGTTGCCAAGGTGGAGGGATGACTGGGGAGGGATGGATTGGGAGTCTGGGATTAGCAGATGCAAACTCTTATGTATAAGATGGATAAACAACAAGGTCCTACTGTATAGCACAGGGAACTATATTCAATATCCTGTAATAAACTATAATGGAAAAGAATATGAAAAGGAATATATATATATATGTGTATATATATTTCTATAACTGAATCAATTTGCTGTACAGCAGAAATTCACACAATATTGTAAATCAACTATACTTCAATAAAATAAAATTTTACAAAAGATTGAGATGTAAAATGCATATAATTAAGACCTCTGGCTCTAGGCCACTCACACATGTGGCTCTGCCACTTTGTACCTGTCTGACCTTGGGTGAGTTCCTTAGCCTTTGTGTGCCACAGTTTCACAATCACAGTACTCACCTCCTAAGTGTATTGTGGGAACTGAGGACATAAACAAAAAGTGCTTACAATGGTGTCATACACACACTAAGCGCTCAATAAATCTCAGCTATTGTTGTGGGTCATATTTTATCAATACAGCTGTCAAAATGTAATAATGCAACTTTAATTTATGGATGAAGTTACTGCTGAGTGAGTTCGTACTGTGTTCAGAGAAGGACAAATGAGAAAAAAACAATCACGTATGTAAGCATTGTTCCACAAAATGTGGGTCAGACATATTGTATGAGACAATACAGTTGTCAGACCATCTAAATTCAAAGTCTGTGGCCTGAACAAGGTAGAAAAAGTAGTTGGCACTGCTAGTACAGTGTTGTTCTATGTAATTAGTTAACATGTTCTTTGCCAACTTTACAGTTGCTGACAGAGTGCATTAAAAATGGAAATTTGGTTCTCAGATAAAAAAACTGGTTGAATTTTACAGTTTTCAGACAAAGGTCATAATATCCCTGAGAAAGAAATTGAATCAATCACTATTTGCCATTTACTTACAATCTGACCCAGGGTTCAAGCCCAAAAGTTATAAGTGCAGTAACGGCAAAAAATACCATATAGTTTGGTCAAACTATACTGCCTAGTCTTTAGAATTAATGTATGAGGCTTGACTTACACATCCCCAAATATAGTTCCCAAGACCAATATCTATGCATTTTCTATATTTGAACATTTTGTCGATATATGACAATATCACTGGGTGTGCAAGCCCGAAGAACGCTAGAGAGAAAGAGCTATAAGTTACTTCCAATGAGGCAACTCAGGGGGCAGTGCACAGACAGTACTAAATCCAGATCAAAGGTCTGCATCTCCAGAAGCACAATTCAAACTTTAGCATATTCCTGAAAGGAAGAGATATGCTCTCATTTTAGGAATTAAGTGAAAGATTAAGAGCCAGAGAAACTGATTAAACAGGAATTTGTCTGCAAGGGCTCCAGCAGGTGGGTGCAGGAAGATACCGCCAGGGCTGATAGGAAGCAAACAGATGGTTAATGACTTGTGGGTGATAAAAGGGCTGGTTTGGGACTAATCTCACAAACACCATTTCTTCTTACCCTTTTTGTCTTCATGCCAAACAGGTGTGTGGAAATCTGAATAGTGAAATGTTGAATAGTTAATTTAGGAGGCTGGCAAATTAAAATAGGAAATTAACAGGGGAAATGCTAAATAGCCAAAATAAAATCTGGACATCTTTCTTCTTCTAGGTTGATAGGTGACCTGAATTTTTTCTTGAACAATTAAGGCTGATTACTTTGATTCTGCACGTTAATCTTGTGGCATCTTGTTGATTGACAGTTATATACAGATTTAGAATAGAAAATGGAGTCATTTAATAATGTTTTCATATTAAAATAAATGTTTTGATTTATTACCATAGACATGTTTGAATTGATAAGGTAATCAGTCTTCTCAAATAGACACTTTTTCGTTACCTCTTTTGGCCAGGATGGATGGTAGATGGGCATGCTGTTAACAAACTTTTCACTGAGATAATTCAATTACACAAAACTCCTTATGAATCTCAAAAAGAAAGTTGTATTTTATCTGTACTTTTTATGTTCACTTGTATCTCTAGAAATCATCATTCTGGAAGCCTTAATCATCCAGTGCCACATAGAGATCCTATGCTTTCGATACACGTTTCAGATACTATTTTATATACACACAGTATGCTTGAATGTAAAGATCATACGCCAAAATGTTTACCAAATTAATCAGAATCACCAGACAACCTTGTTAAAAATGAAGACCCAGATTCTACTACAGATTGCCTCCCAGACCTACTGGAGATGGAACTCAAAAATCTTTATTTTAAATAACCATCTGAAATAAATCTTATGCACCCTTTTGAATTCTGAGATTCACTAAGAAGACTCCAAATCTTAAAGCACTGCTGTTATTCCCACTACTTTAATAATGTCTCTATGAAAAGCACATGATACGGTCAGTGAGAACACTGGACTTAGAATCTTGGAATGTAACGCGTGTGCCTTAGTAGCTCTGCAACCTTGCACAAGTCTTTTAACTTCTGTAATATTTGGTTTAACCATCTGTTTCATTGAGTAGTTAAGGACTGTTTTTCTCCCAGTCCTACATGCCAGAATTCCAGAATTAGTACTATACTGCTGCATTGGTACTATAAATCCTGAGAACTCTATAATTAGTATTGGATACACATAACTTATTATATATCAATTTTTAATAGTTATGTGTAAATCTGTATTTATTGCTATCACCGAACTATATCACTATAACTATTAAATGCTTACTTTGTGTTTACAACAATTTGGAAGTGAGAAAGAATTTTTTTAACAAAATACAGCTAGCCTGAGTATTAAATCAGAAAAGTGTTGGGAGAAAAATTCTCATTTACATAAATTAAATGATTATTCATTGTTTTATACTGAGAGAAAGAAAACAAATTATTAAGAAGCTATTTTATATATTAACTTCTGTATACTTAAGATGTAAAAGCAACCTACCATTGTAAAATATCCCTGGTGACCTTATTAATAAAACTTTTAAAATTCTACATTTCAAAAGAACCAGGAAAACCATATTTTAATATCTTTCTGTTACATACTGATCAAGCCCTGTAAAATTCATCCTAACAGAAAAGAATTGAGATCATCACCACATGCATTATCAGGGCTTCTGAAGAATGTAAAAGCTTTCAAATATTTAAAGTACACCCGCTTAAAGCTACTTGATAATACTGCTAACAGGAGAGCAGATGCGTAGGCATCAAAATAAAGCTTGGATATGCAGAATGTCATTTGGAAATCATTTGCAGATTGCTTGTGGCCACACGTGACAAATACATGCTCTTAGTACCACACTCCCCAGGGTGTTGTTAGAATTTTTCTGAAGATGACTTGGCCATTATTATAAAAATACAAAGTTCAACCCTGGTCCTGTTCTCTAGTAGTTCATCAGCCTCAGTAATAATAATAAAACAATGAAATAAGTTCTCTGTGACTTGAAAAAGATAATGTTAAGTTTTCTTAGACATAGGTAACATGATAAAGAATTTCTGCATAGATTTTAAGAATACATAAGCCTGGATGACTTTCATGGAAGGTCACAAATGCCTGTACACTTACTGGACACGCTTTGACTTCTATTAGAAGTTCATATTTCTCAGCAGGAATTAAGGCTGTGTTATCCTAACTCAATAAAAGAGTAGTTTGATATACACATTAAAAGTCATTATTTTATGGTCTGTCCACCATGATGATTGTTTTCTTCATTTCTAATATTTTTCCATTATAATCAGCACAACTGCTCAGAAAAATGTTTCAGTTATTTTCCCCCATGTATGTCAACATGAATAAGATTCATTTAGGAGAAACAAGTATGTACTGTATAAATTGAGGTATAAAATTTCTCAATTTCCCAATTTTGTGTTTGGTTTAAATAGCAGCTTGTTGTACCTCTTTTTTTTTAACTTCTTATTTTATACCGGAGTATAGCCGATTAACAATGTTGTGATAGTTTCAGGTGCACAGCAAAGCGACTCAGCCATACATATACATGTATCTATTCTCCCACAAACTCCCCTCCCAGCCAGGCTGCCGTATAACATTGAGCAGAGTTCCCTGTGCTATACAGTAGGTCCCTGCTGGTTATGCATTTTAAATGCAGCAGTGTGTACATGTCAATCCCAAACTCCCTAACTATCCCTTCCCCCTACCCTTCTTCCCAGTAACAGTAAGTTCTTTCTCTAAGTCTATGAGTCTGTTTCTGTTTTGTAAATAAGTTCATTTGTATCATTTCTTTCTGGATTCTGCATACGAGGGATTTCATACAATATTTCCCTTCATTAAGGAATGTTAGAACATTAGCACTTGATTAATATACCTCAAAGTGAAAAGTTGTGTTTTATTGTTTATTTTGACCTCAAGGTTAATTGATTTGTAATGATTTGATGTGTTAGGCACAATTTACATTATAAAATTGAGACTGGAAGTTGCAACAATAACCCATTCGTTAAGCAATCTATATGCATGCTCGATCATTTCATATGACTACCAACTTAGAGAAATACAGCAGTATCATTTATTCACAAACAATATTTAAGTAGATTCTGTATACTAGGTCTTTTATGGGTCCTTGGGGTATAGCAATGTACAAGATAAGTGAGAGACCTCTGTTCAAGTGGTCCTTACCTGCTAGTGGGGGGAAAAGAAACTAAGTAAATCTAAAAATAAATCTAAATAGAGTCCCTTGGCTGAAACAGACAATGATTGGGAAACTCCTCTAGATTGGACAGTTTCTGAGGAGACATTTGAGCTGGGAATTAAATGACAGAAAGGAGATATTCCTGGGAAAAGAGCTCCCAAAATAAAGAATAACAATACGAAAGCCCAGAGTTACTGCAAACATAAGCCAGCATCGCAGAGCTCACAGTCTAGCGAAAGATACAGACAGTTAAGCCCTGCAGTTTGAAAAGCATGCCTACGCCTCCTATGGCATGTTATTACACAGGAGCACCTTAGAGAGACATGCAGTGGAAAAGGGGAGGAGGAGAAGACCAGTGACCAAAACAAGGCCTAAAGAATGAGCTGGAATAGTTATTTGGAGACTAGCATATTCCAGGATCAGGGAGTTGACATGTGACTGGACCATGGTAAGCAAGATGGAGAGGGGCATGAGATGAGACACAATGTGACCTTCATTTTACCCAAAACCAATAGGCTCTATATTGTGAAGTCAGGAAAACTATAACACTTCTATTTCAAACAGATTTTGAGAAAGCATCTTAATTATATGATAACATGTGATCTATTCATTTCAGTTGTGCGATTTCTGTTTGTCCCTTACTAGGTTTTCCTTTCTATACCTTTCTCATTATGATAAATTATCCCCTAATTGTTTGCATACAGTTATATTAGCAGTTTTCCTTTAAATTAAAATGAAATTAGACTCCCTAAAACATGAGGACTTCAGATTTTTGGAAAAGAAGTATACACTCTGCATATTCTCCCAAATGTTTTCTATTACCAAGCATAACTCATTCAGCCAAAAAGCTCCACTCTATCTAATCAGTAAGGGTTTCTTTTGCGCACTCATCTGATGGAAGCAAGCAGCAGGCTAAGGAGGGTGAATGCAGTCATAGCTCAGAGTTTTAAAACTTTACACTTTTCAATGAACAGTAATTAAAGAGCTGGCAAATCAAAGAAAATGTGTCTTTAATTTCTGCAAATTCAACCAACTGATGTTCCCAGGAAAACTAAGCTAAAAGTTCTACTCCTCCCTAAATCAGGCTTATTTTCAACAAGGATCAAGCCTTTTCAAGAAACAATTTACTTCGTCTATTTCCAACTAATTCGCAGACGGATGAACTGCTTCACAAAAGTGAGCAATTCAGTATTTTGAACCAATCGAAAATATCTCAAGATACCCTGCAAGAAAAAGGCTCTGTGCTGTCTTTCGGCTGCAAGGACTCACCAGCAAGGCCTTTGCTTGGAGGAGGAAAACCAAACCGTGCCTTATCTAATGCATACAAGAAATAGCTCCTTCAGCTTCAAGACGGTCTATGAATAAAGGGAACATATAATATATCTTCCAAACTGGGACACTTTTAAGATTAAAAGGAGGCTCTATTAACCACTATGGAGGGACCGCAGGCATTAACTGGGACACGTGTTCTCACTATCTATGAAGCACAGGCCCGGGAAGCCTTTAGAAAATTATCCTTTATCTCTCCACAGAGAAATATGAAGCATAATAAATTGTAAACATCTTTGATGAAGGAAAAGACTGTTTGAGGCACTATTATCTAAAACCTCTAAGCCTTACAGCTTCCCCTTAGTTTCACCGACTTTATAATGTATATAAACATGAATATACAGTCTCTGAGCTTTTTGGAGAAAAGCACCAAACTCTTCAGCTGCTCTTGAACATGGAAACATAATTGTGACATACAACAGACTGACCTCAATGCAAAAATAGTAGCAGTGTATCCACACTTAACCCATTTGTCACCAAGTTTGAAAAAAAAATCTCACTGCTGGAAGACCAGATGCTGCGTATTTCTCTAGAAATAGTTACAGGTACGCATCTCCTCTCATTATCAGGCTACCCTTGGGAATTAAACTACTGTCAGCCTTACTAACACTAAATTTAAACTTGTGGCTTGGAAATCTACCTAGCCTTGAATATTAACTGCTAATTCTACACTTATAATTAACTGCCCCCTCTTACAGGCAGAGCAGGATAGAGAAAGGTGATAAGAAAAGAGGTGTTATAGAAGGAAGTTAAAGGAATAAGGAGGAAGAAGAGATAGAGGAAAAGGAAAAGGAAAAATAGGAAGAAGGGAGAAAACGAAGGAGAAAAACTGAAATACGAGTGAAACTAAAATGTCACATAGCCTTCCTCACATCTTCACTACTCTTTTGACCTGGGGTTAGCTGAGCATGTTGAATGCAGGTAGAGTTTTACAGAACTGAAAAAAATCATACAGATCATCAGAAATATGTCAGACTCAAAAACAAACACAAAAAACTGTGGCCTGCTCAGTATCACACAGCTGGTCAGTGGAAAAGTTAGTTCTAAAATCCATGCCTCCTGACTCTTGAGCCCAGTTTTTTATTTACAAAAGTGTTTTGCTTTTAGAATGTGCATTTTTATCTTATAAAACATCAAATTGGAGTTTTCTATTAAATTCTGGTTTCATCACTTTATAAATGCTATACTTATTTTGAAGAACTCAAGCATATCTATTTCTGAAATGTTCACCTGCTTCTCCTGTTTCCCCAGTTTTTAAATTTTAATATATCGTGTACTTCTCTTTATAGAAATAATTTAAATTTTGGTACTCAGTAAGACTTGATTCACATCAACAAAGTGAGAAAACGACCTATGGAAGGAGAAAAATATTTGCAAACCATATATTTGATAAGGGGTTAATATCCAAGCAACTGAATAGCAAAAATTTTTTTTAAATCCAATTTAAAAATATGTACAGAACCTGAATATGGATTTTTCCAAAAAAGATATATGAATGGCCAACAGGTCCATGAAAATATATTCAACTTCACTAGTCATTAGGGAAATGCAAATTAAACGCCTATTAGAATGACCATCATCAAAAAGGTAAGAGATAACAAATGCTTCCAACAATGTGGAGAAAAGGAAGCCCTTGTGCATGGTTGGTGAACTGGTACAGCCACTGTGGAAAACAGTACAAAGTTTCCTCCAAAAATTAAAAATAGAACTACCGTATGATCAAGCAATTCCATTTCTGGGAATATATGCAAAGGAAATGATAACACTAACCCGAAATATCTGTACCTCCATTTTCATACAGCAACATTTACAATAGCCAAAACATAGAAACAACCTAAGTGATATATTATACATATCACTCCAGTTATTAGATAAATAAGTGCTAGGGGTGTAATATACAACATGATGACTGAAGTTAACATTGCTCTATGATATAGAGGAAAGTTAAGAGACTAGATATTAAGAGTTCTCATCACAAGGAGAACTTTTTTTTCTTTTCTTTTTATTGTATCTATATGAGATGATGGATGTTAACTAAAACTATGGTGGTAATCATTTCACAATATATATAAATCAAACCATCGTCTTGTACACCTTAAACTCATACAGTGAAGTATATCAATTATTTCTCAATAAAACTAGGAAAAAACAATTCTGATTTAGTAAATGAATGAATAAAAGGTAGTACTCCTGCAGGCTTTATTGAACAACTGAATACTTCTAAATGAAATGGATTGACCAAATATGTCTTTTCTTGATAAATTCTGTAGAACCAAAATGCAAATAAATAATTAAATTGTCTTTCTGACCATGTGTGATTGCCTGTACCTGAATAATGAAACTCTTCAATTAGAAATGGATCTCATACTTTTAATGTTATTTGTTTGCTCTTTTCTATATGCTTTTGAATATGTAATGTACCACATATATATTCACCAGGAGAACCAGGCCTTGGGTACTGTACATGAATCACCTACGGTAAGTTCTATTCTAAGTATTCTTTATAATCTGTTAAGACATAAATATAAACAAATATAGAGTAACCAAATATAAATGTAAAAAAATCATAAACTGCAAATTACTAGCATCAGAAAAGAAAGAGGGGTCATTACTACTGATCTCATGGCATTAAAAATATAATAAAAGAATATTATTAATAACTCTATGCAACACAAATTTGACATCTAAGATGAAACAGACCAATTCCTTGAAAGACACAATTAGCAAAACTCACACATGGAGACATAGACAATTTGAATAAAAATACGGAACCAATAATTAAATAACTCTCCAAAACAGAAAGCAAGAGGCCCAGATGGTTTCAATGGTAAATTCTACAAAACATTTAAGGAAGAAATGATACCAATTCTCCTCAATCTCTGCCGAAAGAATTAAAGAGAAAGGAACGCTTGCTACGTCTTTCTATGAGGCCAGCATTACCCTAATACCAAAACCAAAGATATCACAAGAAAGGACAATTGTAGATGAATATCTCTCCAAAAATCCTCAATGAAATATAGCAAATCAAATCCAGCTATGTATAAAAAGGTATACACTAGAACCAAGTGAGATTTTTTCCATTTATGCAAGGCTGGTTCAAAATTAAAAATCAGTTAATGTAATCTATCACATAAACAGGCTAAAGAGAAAAAAAATCAATGATTATATCAATAGATTCAGAAAAAGCATTTGAGGAAATTCAACATACATTCGTGATAAAACTGGGAATAAAAGGAAACTTCCTCGATGTAATAAAAAAGAAATCTACGAAGAAACTCAAGAGTCAACATCATACGTAATGGTAAAAAAACAAAAACAAGACAAAAGAACAACATCAACAAACCAGATATTTTCTTAAAGACCAGGAAAAGGACAAGGATGTCCCCTCTTACTATTCCTATTCAACACTGTACTGGAAGTCCTAACTAATGCAATGAGATAAGAAAAGTAAATAAAAGGTATATAGATTGGGAAGGGAGAAATAAAACTGTCTTTGTTCTCAGATGACATGATTGTCTATGTGGAAGATGCCAAAGAATAGACAACAAAACCTCCTGGAACTGTTAAGTGAGTATTGCAAAGTTGCAGGTTATAAGATTAAAAAACAGGGCTTCCCTGGTGGTGCAGTGGTTGAGAGTCCACCTGCCGATGCAGGGGACGCGGGTTCGTGCCCCGGTCCGGGAAGATCCCACATGCCGCAGAGCGGCTGGGCCCGTGAGCTATGGCCGCTGAGCCTGCGCGTCTGGAGCCCGTGCTCCGCAACGGGAGAGGCCACAACAGTGAGAGGCCCGCGTACCGGGAAAAAAAAAAAAAAAAAAAAAGGTCAGGGACTTCCCTGGTGGCAGAGTGGTTAAGAATCTGCCTGCCAATGCAGGGGACACAGGTTCAAGCCCTGGTCCAGGAAGATCCCGCATGCTGTGGAGCAAATAAGCCCATGTGCCACAACTACTGAGCCTGTGCTCTAGAGCCCGTGAGCCACCACTGCTGAGCCCTTGAGCCACAACTACAGAAGCCCGCGTACCTAGAGCCTGTACTCCGCAACAAGAGAAGCCACCGCGATGAGAAGCACGTGCACCTCAATTAAGAGTAGCCCCTGCTTACCACAACTAGAGAAAGCACGCACACAGCAATAGAGACCCAAAGCAGCCAAAAATAAATAAATAAAATAAATATTTTTTTAAAAAAATGGGCAGGAGATCTGAAAAGACACATCACCAAAGAAGATGCACAGATGGCAAATAAGCATATGCTCTGTATCATGTCATTACAAAAGCAAAAATTAAAACAAAAATGAAATACCACTAAACATCTATCCGAATAGCTAAAATCCAAAATACTGACAGCATAATGATGGTGAGGATATAGAAAAACAGAAAGTTTCATCCACTGCTACTGAAAATTAAAATTGGTATAGCCAATTTGGAAGACTGCTTGACAATTTTATACAAAGCTAAACATAGATTTACCATGGAATCCAGAAACCACACTCCTAGGAATTAGCTAAAATGAGGTGAAAACTTATGTTCATACAAAAACATGCACAAAGATGTTTATAGCAGCTTTAGTCATAATTGCCAAAACTTGGAAGCAACTAAGATGTCCTTCAATAGGAATGAGTAAACAAACTGTGGTACAGCCATACAACTGAGTATTATTCAGTGATAAAAGGAAATGAGCTATGAAGTCACAGAACGTCATGGAGGAAATTTAAATGCATATGTCTAAGTGAAAGAAGCCAGTATGAAATGGCTACATGCTGTATGAATCCAACTATCTGACATTCTGGAAAAGGCAAAACTATGGAGAGAGTAAAAAGATCAGTGGTTGGAAGAGGCTCAGGGGTGGACAGAATGATAAATAGGTAGAAACTTTGAGAACTGAAGATTAGGAGGGTATATGGGAACTCTCTGTACTTGCTGCACAATTTTTCTGTAAATCTAATAATTCTCTTTAAAAAAATCATACAATGGTTATATTGGTAAAAAGGACCAATTTATGGAGGAAGATATTAAAACTTTCATTAAAGTGATCATGATTTGTGTAGAAGAATATCTTTGCATGGAAGCTCTACTTTTTCTCAAATCTTCTATTTCTAGTGAATCTTACTACCTTATTCAAACCACTGTTAACGTGGTAACACTCATCAAGAACTTCTTTTCTCCAAGACTGTACGTAGTTGCTACAAACACAAAGAAATATAAATTTTATTCCTTGTTTCAAGGAACATATTGTCTTTCTTTGCAAATAGAAAGCAGATATATTCCATAAAACACAGTGTGGTATAAATAGAACACAGGTATAATATGTTAAAGAACAATACAATGTTGTATATGCTGAATGTCAAATGAGAGATGGAGGAGTTCATAACAGAAAAATGAAACTTCAGCCTGTGGAAAAGCTGGATTTGAGGAAGGAGAAATTGAAGAGGTAATGAACAGGTTCAATGGGCCATGGCAAAACCAGTTTGGTTGCAGTGAAATCTCTTGTAGAAAATGTATTAAAGTTAGAAAGATAACTAGACTCACAGAGTGAGACACCAAGAAGTTGGGATTTTCATTTGGGTTTCATTCCTTAAGTAATAAGAAGCTAATACAGGAGTCTAAACAAGAGGAACTAGAGGAAGAGTAATGTGATTTGGGTATTAAAAGAACTAAAACTATTTTTATTTTATATATTTTTATATATATTTAGGAGCCTGGCACCTAAAATTGATTTATCTGATTGACTACTAGTAGTAAATAAACCAGCACAGTTTTTTGGTTGGTTTTCTAGGGACCTTAAACTCTTAGTTTCATTATCTAATTGACGCTTGCAACACCTTTCTGAGAGAGGTATGGGTCAGTTTTTATTCCTCCTCTCAGAGATTTAGATGATATCCAAAGCTTGGATAAAATACTAAATAAAATTTATATTTAGTACTTGTAAAATACTAAATAAAACCATAATGATGCACATTACTAAGTATACCTAGTATTATATCATATTTAATTTCTTTCTATCAACAACAAAATAATTGAAAAGACTCTATACTTTTGCCAATAATACATAGTCTGTAATAAAGTAGGGGTCATAGTGTTGAAATCAGGGAAGAGGAATCATAAACAGGATCAAAGGGTAAAATGCATAAAATCTGAAGCTAATAAAAGAATAAACTGCAAGAGAAGGTTTGGTACTATTAAACACTCCAGGAAATGCCTAGCATAATGGGAAAAAATAAAAACATGAAAGGAAGAAAAGCAGTTCCCACTCAAGATAATATTAAATCTAATTGGTGCTGCAACACATACAAATATGAAGCAACAGAAAAAGTGTCAAAGTCATGCAAAGTGTTGATTACCAGAAACTCTAGATGACAAGCAACCTAGCAATGGAAACACCCTTTCAAGCAGCATGTTTCTCTAAATTAGAGGAACTACTCCCATTTCCCAATTAGGAAATCGTCAGGGGTGAACTTCAGCTCTGCCCCAACTTGTCCCCTCCTTCTGCTTTCAGTGATCTATTTTTTTAGGTCATCTTCAAAATAATCCCTCATTCAGGATTCTGACCCATTCCATCTAAGCCACCCAGAGGCCAGTTATATCATATAGCCTCTTACACAGAGGTCAGTTTACAATGAAAATTTGTGTCTGAAGCAATGTATACAAAGTATTAGATGAAGACTACAAAGAAAAATTGAAAACCATGCATAGGCTGCAATATCAAAGGAGACAAACCACACAAGAAAATATATTTTATATTTATATATACATATGTATCCAGTGTTTTTAAGTACTTAAAACTAAATTCATAATTTAGATATTACAAAAGGTTAAAAAGTGAAAAGTAAAATTCTTGCTTCATTTGCATTTTCAATCCACAGAAATAGCCACTTAAAGAGTTTCTTGCACATTCTTCCTAAAAAGTTTCTATGTATAAACTATTACATAAGTATGTATATGTCATATGCTAATTTTTACACCTATTTATTATATGACCATATGTAAAACTTGCTTTTCTCTTGGGCATCTTTTGAGTTCATATAGCTTTCCAAAGTGGCACATATAAACCTATCACATATGCTACAAGTTATTTAACTAGTACCTACTTAGATTGTCTAATTTTTGCTGTTACAAATAACACAACAAACATTTTTTAATCCTTTTCCCACTTAAATTTTCTGAATCACAGAGTATGAGCAATTTTTGTTGAAATACTACCAAACTATCACCCAAAGAGTTTATTCTCTCCTTTATATCCTAAGTGTATGGGAAAGTCTATTTCACTAAACTATTGCTAACTGAATCTTGTCATTTTAAAACATCTTTGCTATCCTGAAAGACTATTTAATTGCCACTTTTGCTGTGAAATTAAACATTTTTAAAGTTACTGGCCACTTAAATTCCTTTTATAATACACAGTCCATGCATGACCTTGCACATTTTTTTCACTAATTATTTTTTACTATTTGCTGTGTTCTTTCTATATTAAGAAAATCAAGTTTATTCCCAGTTTAATTTTTGCAGTTTTGATTCTACATAATGTTTCTGCAGAATCAGAAAGATGAAGATGTTTCTGATTATGGTCAAATTTATCTGAAGATGTTTCTGATTATGGTCAAATTTCTCAGTCCTTAATCACGGCTTCTGAGCTTATGATGATGTTTCTGATTATGGTCACTGAAGATGTTTCTGATTATGGTCAAATTTATCTGAAGATGTTTGAAGATGTTTCTGATTATGGTCAAATTTCTCAGTCTTTAATCATGGCTTCTGAGCTTATGATGATGTATGCGAAGCCATACAGCACTCACATATATACCAAATTTCACCAAACTTATTTTCTATAATTCATCTTTTATAACTCACCACTTTATTCAATTCGCTCACTATTTCCATTTGTAGTTGTATTTCTTGAACTTTTGGTATATGTCATATTATATACAAATAATTCCAATAGTCTATCTCAATCCCTATTTTCTAATATTTCTTCCTCTTATCTAATTATGGAGTTAAAATTCCTAGTAATTTTAAATAGTGATGGTGATAGTAGTCATCATTCTTGTTTCTGACTTTACTGAGAAATCTTCTGTTTCACAATTAATTATGAGATGTTTTATGCTCCATATCAGAGGAAAGAAACTATTCTCAATTTCTACTATATTCATATTTTTTATTAATTCAGGATTTGGTGTTGAATTTTGCCAGATTAATTTATGTGTAGACTTATAAAGCATTTTTCTCCTTTAACCTATTAATATGATAAATTATGTTGAGAGATTGCCCAACACAGACCTACACTTGTATTCCTAACACAAATACCCTTCATCACATGATCAGGATATAATGTTTGTCAATGCACTGCTAATTCTGAATCACATTTTTATGGTTTTAACAGATATTCATAAATAAGATTAGTTTACTTAATTTTGTGTACACTTTTAAAAGTTTTGTCATCATAGTCTGCTAATTTATAAAAATATTTTAATACTTCTATGTTTTCTCAGGCCTGGAACAAGTTGAATAGAATTGACGTTCTCTATGCCTCAAAGATTTTAGAGAATTTCCTTCTGAAACTACTGGCCTAGCACTTCTGTGAGGTTTACTCACTGAAAACATTTTTCATTTCTTCCGTGGTCATGGATCTCTTCTGAGACCAACTTGTGAGATTTATATTTTCTTAGAAGTCATCTATTTCATTCAGTTTTTATATTTATTTGAATAGACTCGGGCAAATTATGCTTTTACAAGGGTTTTAATTCACTCTGTAGCTGTGATTATTCTGCCAACCTCATTCTAATTTACATAGTCTTCTTTTTCTTTTATTAGATTTACTAGTAGTTTTCTTTTCACTCCTACAAAAGAGGTTTTGATTTATTTATCAATTCTACTACTTTCTGTTTGATAATTCACTAATTTTCCCTTTTGTTTTCGGTGATTTATTCCTTCTGTTTTCTGTGGGTTCAACTGGTTGCTCTTTTAATATCTTCTTAATTTGAATTTTAATAAACCCCATTAAATTCTTTCTTAATTAGTAATATATGTGTTAAACATGTGGTACTAATTTTTTTCATGATTATTCTTATAGCAGCCCTACCTATAATTTAAGTAGCCCATAAAAGCAATAAAGAAACGTCTTCATGGACAAATTTCTGTTAAAATGTAACCAAGATAGGAGGACCTTCAAGATGGTGGAGGAGTAAGAATTGAAGATCACCTTCCTCCCCACAAATACATCAAAATACAATTACATGTGGAACAGCTCCTACAGAACACCTACTGAACGCTGGCAGAAGACCTCAGACTTCCCAAAAGGCAAGAAACTCCCCAAATACCCGGGTAGGGCAAAAGAAAAATCAGAGACAAAAGAATAGGGACGGGACCTGCACCAGTGGGAGGGAGCTGTGAAGGAAGAAAGGTTTCTACACACTAGGAAGCCCCTTCACTGGTGGAGACAGGGGGAAGCTTCAGAGCCATGGAGGAGAGCGCAGCAACAGGGGTGTGGAGGGCAAAGCAGAGAGATTCCCACACAGATGATCGGTGCCGACCAGCACTCACCAGGCCGAGAGGCTTGTCTGCTCACCTGCCGGGGTGGGCGGGGCTGCGAGCTGAGGCTCGAGCTTCAGTCAGATCTCAGGAGAGGACTGGTGTTGGCTGTGTGAACACAGCCTGAAGGGGTTAGTGCGCCACAGCTAGCCGGGAGGGAGTCCGGGAAAAAGTCTGGACCTGCCGAAGAGTCAAGAGACTATTGTTTCGGGATGCTTGAGGAGAGGGGATGGAGAGCACTACCTAAACAAGCCCCAGAGATGGGTGCGAGTCACTGCTATCGGCGCGGACCCCAGAGACGGGCATGAGACACTAAGACTGCTGCTGTAGCCACCAAGAAGCCTGTGTTCAAGCACAGGTCACCATCCACACCTCACCTCCCGGGACCCTGTGCAGCCCACCACTGCCAGGGTCCCGTGATCCAGGGACAACTTCCCTGGGAGAATGCACGGTGTGCCTCAGGATGTTGCAATGTTACACGGGACTCTGCTGCCACAGGTTCACCCCTCATTCCGTACCCCTCCCTCTCTCGGGCCTGAGTGAGCCAGAGCCCCCGAATCAGCTGCTCCTTTAACCCCCCCCCACCCCTTCTGGGTGAAGAAGAGACACCCTTAGGCGACCTACACGCAGAGGTGGGTTCCAAATCCAAAGCTGAACCCCAGGAGCTGTGTGAACAAAGAAGAGAAAGGAAAATATCTCCCAGCATCCTCAGGAGCAGCAGATTAAATCTCCACAATCAATTTGATATACCCTGCATCTGTGGAATACCTGAATACACAACAAATCATGCCGAAATTGAGGCATTGGACATTGGGAGCAACTATAGACTTGGGGTTTGCTATATGCCACTGACTAGTTTCTGATTTATATGTTTATCTTAGTTTAGTTTTTAGCGCTTGTTACAATTGGTGGATTTGTTTATTGGTTTTGTTGCTCTCTTCTTCATTTTTTTTAATTACCTTTTTTATTTTCTACTTTAATAATATATTTTTTAATCTTGTGTTTTAATAACTTTATTTTATTCTTTCTTTCTTTTTTTTTTTCTCCCTTTTCTTCTGAGCATGTGGCTGACAGGGTCTTGGTGCTCCGGCCAGATGTCAGGCCTGAGCCTCGGAGGTGGGAGAGCCGAGTTCCGAGTTCAGGACATTTGGCCACCAGAGACCTCCTGGCCCCATGTAATATCAATTGGCGAGAGATCTCCCAGAGATCTCCATCTCAATGCTAAGACCCAGCAAGACTCAACAGTCAGCAAGCTCCAGTGCTGGACACCCCATGCCAAACAACTAGCAAGACAGGAACACAACACCATCCATTAGCAGAGAGGCTGCCTAAAATCATAATATGTTCACAGACACCCCAAAACACACCACTGAACGCAGTCCTGCCCACCAGAAAGACAAGATCCAGCCTCATCCACCAGAACACAGGCACCAGTCCCTGCCACCAGGAAGCCTACACAACCCACTGAACCAACTTTACCGACTGGGAGCAGACAGAAAAAAACAACGGGAACTACGAACCTGCAGCATGCAAAAACGAGACCCCAAACACAGTTAAGTTAAACAAAATGAGAAGACAGAGAAATACGCAGCAGGTGAAGGAGCAAGGTAAAAAACCCACCAGACCAAACAAATGAAGAGGAAATAGGCAGTCTACCTGAAAAACAATTCAAAGTAATGATGGTAAAGTTGATCCCAAATCTTGGAAATAGAACAGAGAAAATAAAAGAAAAGTTTAACAAGGACCTAGAAGAACTAATGAGCATTCAGGTATAATGTTATAAGTCATATTCTAGTTATTACTTGAAAATGTATATCTCAGAAATAACTAAATTTCCTTGTCAATTGCATTATTATGAACTTTCATCAAATCTTGAACCATGGTCATTTTTAAGTCTTTTGTCATTTACAGACAGTTCTGGGTGTACTCTGATGCTTTTGCAAAAATGTTCCTATAAAAGGGTTTCATCTTCAAGGAATTCATGGAAAAGACTCTGACAAGTACAGGTTTCCGGTAACTGACTATACTGTTGAACTGAATGAATAAGCACTTTTGGAATTCTAATGGAAAACTGATGAATTCATAAAAGTGCTAACAAAAGCTCAAGGTGAAAAAAAAATTAATTACATGGGACTAAGTGAACTGATGAGAATGATTATAAATTTGGGGACTTTCTGTTTGAATAAAAAAATGTTATAAATAAAAGAAAGAGTAAAATTAAATTTAATTCAATTAAATGCAAAAAAAAGAACTAAAGAGCAAACAAACAATGAAGAACAACACAATAAATGAAATTTAAAATCCTCTAGAAGTATTCAATAGCAGAATAACTGAGGCAGAAAAACAGATAAGTGCACTGGAAGATAAAATAGTGGAAATAACTACTGCAGAGGAGAATAAAGAAAAAAGAATGAAAAGAATTGAGGGCAGTCTCAGAGACCTCTGGGACAACATTAAATGCACCAACATTCGAATTACAGGGCTCCCAGAAGAAGAAGAGAAAAAAGAAAGGTACTGAGAAAATATTTGAAGAGATTGTAGTTGAAAACTTCCCTAATATGGGAAAGGAAATAGTCAATCAATCCAGGAAGCACAGAAAGTCCCATATAGGATAAATCTAAAGAGAAACACGTCAAGACACATATTAATCAAATTATCAAAAATTAAATACAAAGAAGAAATATTAAAAGCAGCAAGGGAAAAGCAACAAATAACATACAAGGGACTTCCCATAAGGTTAATAGCTGATCCTTCCGCAGAAACTCTGCAAGCCAGAGGGAGTGGCAGGACATATTTAAAGTGATGAAAGGGAAAAACCTACAACCAAGATTACTCTACCCAGCAAGGATCTCATTCAGTTTTGACAGAGAAATTAAAACATTTACAGACAAACAAAAGCTAAGAGAATTCAGCACCACCAAACCAGCTTTACAACAAATGGTAAAGGAACTTCTCTAGGCAGGAAACACAAGAGAAGGAAAAAACCTACAATAACAAACCCAAAACAATTAAGAAAATGGTAATAGGAACATACATATCGATAATTACCTTAAATGTAAATGGATGAAATGCTCCAACCAAAAGACATAGACTGGCTGAAGGGATACGAAAACAAGACCCGTATATATGCTGTCTACAAGAGACCCACTTCAGACCTAGTGACACATACAGACTGAAAGTGAGGGGATAGAAAAAGATATCCATGCAAATGGAAATCAAAAGAAAGCTGGAGTAGCAATTCTCATATCAGACAAAATAGATGTTAAAATAAAGACTATTACAAGAGACAAAGGACACTACATAATGATCAAGGGATCAATCCAAGAAGAAGATATAACAATTGTAAATATTTATGCATCCAACATAGGAGGACCTCAATACATAAGGCAAATGCTAAGAGCCATAAAAGGGGAAATCAACAGTAACACAGTAATAGTAGGGTAATTTAACATCCCACTTTCACCAATGGACAGATCAACCAAAATGAAAATAAATATGGAAACACAAGCTTTAAATGACACAGTAGACGAGATGGACTTACTTGATATTTATAGGACATTCCAATAAAAAAGAAATAACAGAATACACTTTCTTCTCAAGTGCTCATGAAATATTCTCCAGGATAGATCATATCTTGGGTCACAAATCAAGCCTCGGTAAATTCAATAAAATTGAAATCGTATCAAGTATATTTTCTGACCACAACACTATGAGACTAGATATCAATACAGGGAAAAAAACTGTAAAAAATACAAACACATGGAGGTTAAACAATATGCTACTAAATAACCAAGAGATCACTGAAGATATCAAAGAGGAAATCAGAAAATACCTGGAAACAAATGACAATGAAAACACAATGACCCAAACCTATGAGATGCAGCAAAAGCAGTTCTAACAGGGAAGTATATAGCTATACAATCTTACCTCAGGAAACAAGAAAAATCTCAAATAAACAACCTAACCTTACACCTAAACCAACTGGAGAAAGAAGAACAAAAAAACCCCTCAAAGTTAGCAGAAGGAAAGAAATCATAAAGATCAGATCAGAAATAAATGGAAAAGAAATGAAGGAAACAATAGCAAAGATCAGTAAAACTAAAAACTGGTTGTTTAAGAAGATAAACAAAATTGATAAACCATTAGCCAGACTCATCAAGAAAAAAAAGGGAGAAGACTCAAATCAACAAAATTAGAAATGAAAAAGGAGAAATAACAACTGACACTGCAGAAATACAAAGGATCATGAGAGATTACTACAAGCAACTATATGAAAACAAAATGTACAACCTGGAAGAAATAGACAAACTCTTAGAAAAGCATAACCTTCCGAGACTTAACTAGAAAGAAATAGAAAATAGAAATAGACCAATCAGAAGCACTGAAATTGAAACTGTGATTAAAAACCTTCCAACAAACAAAAGCCCAGGACCAGATGGACTCACAGGCGAATTCTATCAAACATTTAGACAAAACCTAACACCTATCCTCTCAAATTCTACCAAAATATAGCAGAGGGGGGAACACTCCTAAACTCACTCTACGAGACCACCATCACCCTGATACCAAAACCAGACAAAGATGTCACAAAAAAAGAAAACTACAGGCCAATATCACTGATGAACATAGGTCTGAAAATACACAACAAAATACTAGCAAACAGAATCCAGCAGCACATTAAAGGATCATAAACCATGATCAAGTGGTGTTTATCCCAGGAATGCAAGGATTCTTCAATATACGCAAATCAATCAACATGATACATCATATTAACAAGTTGAAGGATAAAAACCATACCATATGATAATCTCAATAGATACAGAAAAAGCTTTTGACAAAGTTCAAAACCGATTTATGATTAGAAACCCTCCAGAAAGTAGGCATAGAAGGAACTTACCTCAACATATTAAAGGCCATATATGACAAATCCACAGCCATATCATTCTCAATGGTGAAAAAATGAAACCATTTCCACTAAGATCAGGAACAACGCAAGGTTGCCCACTCTCACCACTATTATTCAACGGAGTTTTGGAAGTTTTAGTTACAGCAATCAGAGAAGAAAAATAAATAAAAGGAATCCAAATCGGAAAGAAGAAGTAAAAGTGTCACTGTTTGCAGATGATGTGATACTATACATAGAGAATCCTAAAGATGCCACCAGAAAGCTACTAGAGCTAATCAATGAATTTGGTAAAGGTGCAGGATACAAAATTAATGCACAGAAATCTCTGGCATTCCTATACACTAATGATGAAAAATCTGAAGGAAAAATTAACGAAACACTGCCATTTACCATTGCAACAAAAAGAATAAAATACCTAGGAATAAACCTACCTAAGGAGACAAAAAACCTGTATGCAGAAAACTATAAGACACTGATGAAAGAAATTAAAGATGATACAAACAGATGGAGAGATATACCATGTTCTTGGATTGGAAGAATCAATATTGTGAAAATGACTCTACTGCCCAAAGCAATCTACAGTTTCAATGCAATCCCTATCAAACTACCAATGACATTTATCACAGAATTAGAACAAAAAATCTTAAAATTTGTATGGAAACACAAAAGACCCCTAATAGCCACAGCAAGCTTGAGAAAGAAAAATGGAGCCGGAGGAATCAGGCTCCTGGACTTCAGAGTATAATACAAAGCTACATTAATCAAGACAGTATGATACTGGCACAAAAACAGAAATCTAGATCAATGGAACAGGATAGAAAGCCCATAGATAACCCACGCACATATGATCTCCTTATCTTTGATAAAGGAGGCAAGAATATACAATGGAGAAAAGACAGCCTCTTCAATAAGTGGTGCTGGGAAAACTGGACAGCTACATGTAAAAGAATGAAATTCGAACACTCCCTAATACCATACACAAAAATAAACTCAAAATGGATTAAAGACCTAAATGTAATGCCAGACACTCTAAAACTCTTAGCGGAAAACATAGGCAGAACAATCTATGACATCAATTACAGCAATATCCTTTTTGATCCACCACCTAGAGAAATGGAAATAAAAACAAAAATAAACAAATGGGACCTAATGAAACTTAAAAGCTTCTGCATAGCAAAGGAAACCATAAACAAGACAAAAAGACAACCCTCCGAATGGGAGAAAATATTTTCAAATGAAGCAACTGACAAAGGATTAATCTCCAACAGATACAAGCAGCTCATGCAGCTCAATATCAAAAAAACAAACAACCCAAACCAAAAATGGGCAGAAGACCTAAATAGACATTTCTCCAAAGAAGAAATACAGATTGCCAACAAACACATGAAAGAATGCTCAACATCATTAATCATTAGAGAAATGCAAATCAAAACTACAATGAAATATCATCTCACACCGGTCAGAACAGCCATCATCAAAAAGTCTATAAACAATAAATGCTGGAGAGGGTGTGGAGAAAAGGGAACCCTCTTGCACTGTTGGTGGGAATGTAAATTGATACAGCCACTATGGAGAACAGTATGGAGGTTCCTTAAAAAACTAAAAATAGAACTACCATGTGACCCAGCAATCCCACTACTAGGCATATACCCTGAGAAAACCATAATTCAGAAAGAGTCATGTACCACAATGTTCAGTGCAGCACTATTTACAATAGCCAGGACATGGAAGCAACCTAAGTGTCCATCAACAGATGAATGGATAAAGAAGATGTAGCACATATATACAATGGAATATTACTCAGCCATAAAAAGAAACGAAACTGAGTTATTTGTAGTGAGGTAGACGGACCCAGAGTCTGTCATACAGAGTGAAATAAGTCAGAAAGAGGTAAACGAATACCGTATGCTAACACATATATGGAATCTAAAAAAAAAAGTTCTGAAGAACCTAGGGGCAGGACAGGAATAAAGATGCAGACGTAGAGAATGGACTTGAGGACATGGGGAGAGGGAAGGGAGAAATGAGAGTGGCATGGACATATATACACTACCAAATGTAAAATAGATAGCTAGTGGGAAGCAGCCGCATAGCACAGGGAGATTAGCTTGGTGCTTTGTGACCACCTAGAGGGGTGGGATAGGGAGGGTTGGAGGGAGACACAAGAGGGAGGAGATATGGAGATATATGTATATGTATAGCTGATTTACTTTGTTATACAGCAGAAAGTAACACAACAATGTAAAGCAATTATATTCCAATAAGGATGTTAAAAAAAAAAGTAACCAAGATAATAGAAATATATATACATATATATGTATATTCTCTGTATATATTCAAAATATATTTTTAAAATTTTAATATGTTACCAAATGAAAGAATCTTGAAAATAGACATTACAGTTTTCCATAGGGCATTTTGCAAATACATATCTTGTGAGCAATGTTTTCTTTCTGTCTCTCTTCATCTCTCTTCAGGCCCCAGAGACATTTTCATGAGTTAATAACCTAGAGTCATTTTACGACTTAAAAAAAATCTAGCATGAGTGAGAAATCTAGAGGGAACTTAGAAAACAAAGGGCACACTCGTGAGACTTCTGGATGGAGCTAAATTACTACTTTAAAGTGCAAGCATTTAAGGGGTTATTATTGCTTTTGGAGGGAGGAGGAGGCAGACCAACTAGATGACCCGTGAGTTACCTCAGGGCTCCAGAGTTGCTTCAAAAAGACTTCTGTACTGCAGTATTATCAGAAAATTATTAATGAGATACATTGTGCTCTAGAGATTTTAGTAAAAAATGTAGGCTCGTAAAACTGTGTTCAAGATGTCATCTGGTAGTTCCTATAAGATTCATGGAGACGGCTGACCCAGCTGAATGCTGCATGGAAGTCAGTATTTACTGTAAAATATGTGCATGGTTTTCTAGCAAGGTAGCCAGAGAGCCTTCAGTTACTTATCATCATAGAACTATGGTCCTCTGGTCCACACAGTGTAGGCCACAGGGTTCACCAAAGTGAAATCAAAGTAAATCAAAGGGTGCACATCCCACCCCACAGGACACCTGAGTCTGCCACCTCCTTGGTCCCTAGTACACAATGAGCAAAGTAGCACGTCACAAGCCATCACCTTGGTGAGAAAGCTTTGCTATAGGTATTAAAACAACTAGTCCTGTGATCTCTCTCTCTCCCTCTCTCTCTCTCTCTCTCTGTTAGTTCGATTAGATCTTATGTTTGATCTTCTGTTTGTGGTGGTTTAAAAACATGGCCTTACAGTTATTTAATATTCTCTCAACTGAGATATGGAGCACACATTCCCTCACTTTGAATCTCAGCTCTGTGAGTCCTGGACAAATAGAATCAGTGGAAAATATACTATGCAAGTTTGGGAGCACAGGCCATAATAAACAGGCAGTTTTACTTCCTGTTTCTCGTGCATGTTGCTCTTGAAACCCAGCCATGACATGAGGAAGCCCAAGCAGCCCCTTGGGGAGGAAATAAGGCTCCCAGCCCATAGTCTCAAAGGAGCTCTCAGATGACAGCCAGCACCTGCTTACCAGCTGTGTAAGAGAGTCATCTTACTGGTGTACCCTCCAGCTTACAGTCGAGCTGCCACAACTGATGCTGTGTGGAACAGAAATGAGGTGCCCCTGACAACTTCTGCCTTACTTGCAATTCATAAGCAAAATAAATCATTGCTCTCCTTTGATGCCATAAGTTTGGGGGTCACTTGTTAAACAGCAAAACATAAATGAGTTCTTCATGTGAAAGCCCTAATTTAACTCCATCTCAAAAATCCTTAGCAAATGTTCCTACTCATCTATATAGTCCATTGCCTCTTCTCCCAAACATACCAAATTTTCTCCCCCAAATCCTTCATTCAGCTAATGATAACAACTGGTCTGTCTTTACACTTGGCTCTAAATTTCACTCATTTTCTCCCTCTTTCACTCCTGCCCAATGGCTAGTCCATAACCACATACAATACCCTCCTCCTCAAAATATTTCTGGCTTCAGTGTCTTCTTTCTCGTTACTATTTTAACCGCCCAAGTTGTAGCCCTTGCACTTGAACTAGCACCACGAGATACAAATGGTGTCAGCTGTATTCCTGTTTCCAGCCTTTCCCTCTCAAATTCCTCATGCAGCCTAACAGTCACTTTCCAAAATCATTGCTTAAAATTATGCAAATGTTCCCACTAGCTCTTTTACTAAGGTCCTAACTTGTTAGCCTGACTTTCCACAATCCACCTCCAATCCATTTTCTTCACCATATTGTCACCCTGCTTTTATACAGTTTCCCCCAAAGCCCCATCTTCTTGCTCCATCATGGAGCCCACATTGCTCCAGATATCTCTGTCTGTCAATCAGCCCTGTTTTCCAATTTTCTCCAGGCTTACGGTTCTGCAATCATTCTTTAACTGAGAGAGCACAATCTCTCTCTAATTTTAAATGAGGATTTGTCTTTCCTTCCTTTTGTCCCTCAGTATTAGAGAAATAAATTGTTTCCTGATAAATCTGACATTTAATTTACTTATTTTGGTGTAAACTTCATCTAAAAGACTGCAATATATTATATATGTGACATATAAACATACACATATATAAATATATACATATATATCCTAATATATTACTTCTATCTCTAGTTAATCAAGTTTTTGATTGAAATGCATATCACTGGCCTATATAATTTTTGTGGTTAAAAGTAGAAAGAACCCTGTCCTGGATATCTAGACATTCGAGTTCTTGTTATCATCTTCTCTCTCACTGGCTGCATGGCCTCAATTTATTTTCCTTCCATGATCTTTAGTTTGCTTCACTCTAAAATCAAATAGTTGTATTAGATGGCTTTAGATTTTTTTCCCAGTCTGAGATGAGTAATATCAAAATTCAAACTAATATTCAAATAAAAAGTAAGATAGTATTCTCTCTTTATAAATGTATTTTTATTTATAAGATGATTCAGAAAGAAACTCCTTTGATAGCAAGCCTTTCCAATATATTTAAATCACTACTTTGAGTAACAACAGCAACAAAATTGTGATTGTTTTCCAGAAACCTATATCTATAGGGAGCTATGCCTATTATTGGACATATGAAATAATCTTGACCTGACACTTGAAGTAAGAATAGTTACTCAAACCACACAGATATATGGATCCGAGCTATAAATTTATATTCAGTGTAGCCTCCCTGATTCTCAATCCTAGAATACAGATATTTGCTTTACTCTTTTCCTTAACTATCTCAAATCACCTAGGTGCAAGTAGTAAAGAGAGCTACGTAGTCAAAACTGTCAGAGAGCGAACTTGAACGCTGAACTTTTGATTCTATATCCAATGAGTGTTCCTCTGAACTCAGCACAGAAAAAGGAAAAATTTCTATTTCAAAACCATTAATAGAGACAATAAGTAGGCATTAATAAATAATTGCAAGCAAGGCTACAATACAATAGTGCATTAGTTATGATAAAATTGGCCATGGAAAATAATCAATACACTCCAAAATCTAAGTGTCTGACAAGTTCGAAAAAGGAAAAGAGAAATTTTATTTCTGGCCACACAAAGTCAGACGGTTCAACAGGGCCTTGCCTCCATCCAGTGATTCAGGGACCCAGGCTTCCACCATCTTGTGGTGTTGCCATCTCTACCCAAGGCTTCTGCGGTATCAGAGGCAGGGAAAATCAGAGCATGGAAGAGGCACACTGGCTTTTAAATGCCTTGGCAGCAAGTGACACACACATGATTTCTGGTACATTTCATTGGCTAGAACTAATTATGGAGCCCCACCTAACTGCAACGATCTTGGAAATGGAGTCTTCCTGTGAGATCATGACTAGTAGAAAACTGGATATATGTAAGCACTAAAGCTCTCTACTCAAAATGGTATGACTGTGTGACCTGATGGAAGTCTAGGATTTTAGGACAAGCATATACACTTAGGATGTCTACATAAATTGTTAATCATATGTTGCAGATTACACATTAGCTATAAAGGACTATTAATTTAAAAACATGCCAGAGGTTTTCCTCTCAAAACATACACTATGTTATCAGGGTTCACAGAGAGAAATATTTTCAGGGCTTACTGCTAGATGTCTACGAAATATTAATTTGCACATAAAAACTCAGTCTTAGTTGTTCTGGATTCAGATGTTCTATTGTTCAAATGTCTTTTAGGTCACTGTTATTTAATGATATTTTTGAAGAAATGTAAACTATTTGAAAACACAGAGCTTCCTGACATATTTAAAAAGTGTAAGATTCATTCACAGATGAAAATCTGTTCTTCTGCTGAAAGTAGTCATATTTCCAAAGGTGGAAAATATTAAAGATAATTAAGAAAATTAGTGTAGAAAACAGTACCAGTTAGTCTACAAATAGGAATCTTTATAAAGGGTCAGCAAACTTTGTCTGCAACAAGCCAGGTAGTAAATACATTAAGCTATATAGGACATGTGATCTTTGTTGTATTTACTCAATCTGGCCCTTATAGCATAAAAGCAACCCTAAATAACATGTAAGTAAATGAGACTGGTTATGTTCCAATAAAACTTTATTAACAAAAAATGGTGTGGCCAGATTGGATCTGCAGGCAATGGTTTGGCAAGCCCTGATCTACAATCCTGAAATGGTGCTGGATACTATGCTTCTAATCACTTTAAAATTTAGCTCTAGGCCAAAAAAAAAAAAGGAAAATAAATCAGTCAGAAGCAGACTATACATATTTGTTATTATCTGCAATATTTGGCTATACTAAATTTCAAAATTAATTAAGTTCGAATGGGTTATGTACTTTTTGTTCCAATTCATATTGTGTAAAGTAGTCCAGTGACAGCTTTGGGTTAAAAGAATTTCTTTAAATTATTAGTTTAAATTCAAACATAGATTCCCTGCATACACAATATACTCCAACAAGAAATGGGTAAAAATTTTAGTATATTGGATAAAAATGGCTTTTAATCAGCTTGAAAATGTAGAGTAGATTTTGTCAAGGGTGTTTTGGCTGAGTGACCAGTCCTACTTTATTAAACCACGTTGAACTATTGCTTCTCAATAAAACTGGTATAAGAGAAGGCTTATGGTAAGAAAAAAGTGTATATCACAAATAAAATATACATAATAAAGTACACATGAACAGTGAAGAATAAAGGAAAAGCATTCAACTTTATACAAATATCAGTGGAAAGAGCTTGCTTACTACCTCTCAAAATATTTTTGTTTGGTGCTTTACCATTTTTCTCATTCCTAAAGGATCAGAAACTCATTATATAGTAGTTTTAAAACTACAAGTAACTTAGTAATATATAAATACTGTCATCAAGTAATGTTAGAACTCATTGTTCTAGAAATACAACTGCAATCATAGATATATGCTCTCCATACAGGTATAATTTTAGGGGTGTACATCGTATGATTTTTCTTCTAGATTGGCAGTTTTAAGATAGCCATGCTCATGAATTTTCATGCCATCACTCAATTTATCAAGTACAATAACAGTTATATCATTTCTAAAATGCTATTTCTTCAAATTACAGCTCTGTAACAGTTCGTTTAAATTATGTCACTTGTAAGAGTAAGTGTATTATTTGTTCCAAATATGCTGGGTGTTGATTACTTTTTAAAGCAAACATTATCTCCCTTCAAATCTCATTAATTTATAAATCAATCATAGCAGAATGGAAAAACCAGAAGGCAGGGTCAGAAGATGAGACTTTAATCCTTGGGTCTGATACTGATTAGCTGTGTGATGTTGATCAGGTTATAACTTTTCTGATTTCTGTCTTATCATCTGTAAAACATAGGAAAGGACACATGCTCTACCTACTTTTCATTACTTTGTGAGGATATTATAAGATAATATACTTGTAAACAAGTTATCTTATACACTGCAAAATGCTGTACAAATGTGAGTTATTGTTATTATTTCCCAATATCCCTTTTCGATAAGAAAAGTCATTTACTAAATTGACAATTTAACCACTCAGGAAATAAATGACTGCCTTATCACATTCATAAACAATATCATGTAACCAGTCAGCTGTGCTTTAAGGCCAAGATTTCCATATGTTAGAACAAATACATATTCTGTATATTAGGACAAATGCAAAAACTCAATATTACCTAGATATACCTTAGGTATTTATTGCTATGCTCGATGTAATAAATGTGGATTTTATCCTTGGAAAAATATTTGTTTATACTAATATGCACATAGCTAAAATGGAATGATTAAATCTATGCCAAATTATCATGAAAGATAAGAATTTCCTTATACTTTGTCAGATTTTCATGGAGCACTTTAATATTTAGGGCAGAAAAATAATCTTCAAATCTCATTTTACTATAAGATTTATAAATCACATACCAAGGCTTTATTTATAGAATTCAACAGCTAAATAAGAAAAGAAATTAAGGTTTGATATTCAATCGACACAGTAGGTCTTTCCTAGTGATTTCCTATATTTCTGAATAGGGCAAAGAAAGTGGTAAAAAGTCTTCAGGAGAATATTTTTATTTTTTTATGTACCAAGAAGTTGTGGGGCTTTAAGCCCATCCTTGGTTTCAGTTGGATTCTCTAAGGTCTTTGTGTGGCTTCCAGAGAGCAAAGGAAGAAAGAAGCTAGATAAAGGGGTAGCAGACACACTAACTAGGACCCCCAGAACTGCCTTCCTGGCCACTGCTGAGATGAAGCACACCCCTGTCCAGACATTTCTTTTCTCCATCCCTCTAGGGAGCCAGTTTAGGTAAATCTCTCTGCCTGCTCCTGTTTGTGAAAGATACAGAGACATCTGAGTGGGAGGCTTACAGTCTTTTTTTCCTAATGTAGTTAATAGGTCGATCAAAAATAAAGTTGAGAACACCTGATCAGGAGGAGCTTAGACTGTAATGGGAATAAAATCTCTATTCTGTCCAATCTGAAATATATTAGAAAAAAAAAATTTAACGGCACCCTAGGAAACCAAGCTTTCCATATTACGACAGGTTATTATCCCCATGGGACAGCCCTGCAGATCATCTCCAAATAGTTATAAATATGTGCCTTTAAGTAATAAGGAGTCTGTGGCTACGGTACTGGATTTTTAAAGGAGTATAAATATGTTCCAGATGAAATCCTGTACATTATACAGAGAAAATCTCTGAGATTTTACTCTTAATGTGGGCTTTCTAAATTACAAAGTGAACATTTTCTCCCAGTTCACTGCTATTTGAGTAATAGGCACTCTGTCGGAAACTTACACTAGGCAATAAATTATGATTCTATTTTTTTTCAGAAGTACATCTTTATGCTTTAGTCCTTACCCTGTTTTAAGGATGCAATGAACCATTTGTTAACACTCTAAATAGAGCACAGCTGATAGAAATAGCAATGAGCTATACAAATATTTATATGGTAGCAGACAGTTTAAAATAGCAAATAATTCCTTTAAAAATCTTCTTATTTTTCTAATAGAAAATGTCCATGCATGGTAAAATTGGGTCAGAGTATTTTTAGGTTAGACGACAGCTCAATTCCCCTCACAACTAGCTCTGTTTTTAGTGATATGGTTCCTCTTGCGTTTTTGTCAGATGCATTCTATCCTGCACAGAAATTTCTTCTTTCCCTACCCTTCATTTTAGTTCCTTCACTCCCCTATCACTGCCATGCTTTAATATTCTGGCCTTAACACCTTTCAATTCTGCTTTTATATTTTTCGAACAATGTTTCACTGATACTGACAAAGAGTTATAAAATAAATAAATAAATAAAAAATGAGATCTTGTAGATTTAAAAATTCCTATGATTTTGTTCGAGATTATCACATTTGATAAAAACTGTAAGCATATGTAAATTGTGAGAAAATCAGATGCAACTATAATTAAGCTGTCTTTCATAAGACTATTCAGATGTTTTCTATCAAAATTTTATATGTATAATATTTAACCCCAACACTGTCAAATATATTTCAGTTCAAGGCTATATTTTCCCCACTATTCCAACTATTTAGATTTTTTACTTAATTTAAGTGGTTAATACCTACTGTTACCAAGGATTTTTCTTTTAAAGTGGCACTTTCAGATTTAAAAAAAAGAAAAAAAATGCTTATCCTTCCTTTTCAATTTAGCAGATGTTACAGTCACTACAGTGATAATGTTAGCAATCTGGTATTAAGGTTTAGAAATCTCATCCTGTGATGTGATAGATAGAGACTTCTATAAAGACTCCATTATATTCCCTGAGACAATAAATTGACATGCTATGTCCATCACCCATGCTTTAGGTCTACCTCACAAAACTGCTATCTCTTTCAGTTCAACTAGATAACAACAAAATTTTCAAAGAAGGGTTTTGTTGATTTTCCCAATTCTCTCAAACTTTGCAATATTAAATCACTGTTCCATTTGCATATGAATACCCTGTAACAGTATTTCTTTTTAAAGATACTGAGGTAGCAATCAGCCCTGGGAATTAATCCAAATAACAGCCTCTGAAGATGGCCTTCTTTGGTATCTAATCAGAACCATCAGTGCCATGACAGAGCCCTGCTGGGAATCCTGTCAGATTCCATTTATCTGAACACATTGGATAAGTGACCCAATGGATAAGTGGTTTCAAATAACCATTTTTTCTGATTTTTCATAGGGTTGCCACAATGATTTTGTAATGGGAACATAAACTGGTTAATAAGTATTTACACTGAATGTGTGATACAATTTCATTTTACCCTTATTTGGTTACTGTGAGCCATCTCCTCAAAGCACCGTTTGAAGTTATATCTCATAGCTTTACAAACCAGTATTGTCTAAAAAAAATCTCCATTCACCCTAATCACACCAAAACCATTCACCCTCCCTCTCAGATCTTTGCAATTTCTTCTAAAAGCTACAACAAATGACATTTCTTTTAGACACAGTTGATATATTGGCTCTAGGCACAGAACTTTTAACACATCCCAGAGAACTTCTCATCGAACCTCAAAGATTACAAAATGTGACCAATAAATTATTCTCCCCAGTACCAAGAAGATGCTTTGAATAATCATTGAACACACACAACGCAACAGCTCTGGGCAAAAAGCTCCACCCATAAGATGCATATATTAATCTAGTTGTTAGAGTACAGCATAAGTGCATGAAACAACCAATGAATGAATCTATACATATATAATAATGTGGGAGTTTATAATACAGGAAATAAATGCATAAAGATTTAGCAAAGACCACATGTTGCAATAATTTAGAAAGCTTCACTATAACCTGAAATAGGGCTTTAGGCCCTAAATAATAGGTAGGTTGGCAGGATAAATAAATGGAAATCACTTCAAGCAAGAAAACAAATAAAATCCAATAAGCAAAGTTTCAAAAATGATGCTAATATGTGGGAAGAAGAAAATATATTCTGGAAAAATAAAAACAAAGACAAAAACTCCTGACTTGAAAAGAGGTTTTCTCGTGAACGGTTGCAGAAAATAAAGATCAGTTGGATATACAAGAATTTTAGAGAAACTTTTGAACCAGTTAGAGTTGCTGAAAGCGGCAGAGATATTGATGTGCAGGAATACCACGTTAAGTTTAATACAAAAATCTGAACATTTTTATATAAAAATAGACAACGACTAATTTACTAATTTCTCTGGCACTATTTCTTCATTTTTTAAATTTGCAGTTTGGATAAAATAACTCCAAATTTCCTCCCAGCTCTAATATTTCATGGGCTCACTCAACCTAAAAACTCTGCATTTCAAAAATATTAAATAAATAAACAAATAAAAACTCTGCAATATAGATAGACAATCTGCAATGGGTGTGAAAAAAAATCCATTCCTTCCAAGTGAGGAACTTGGGAACGGCTTAATGAGAATTGTGGCACATTGAATAGGATCTCAAAGTGTCACAGAAATTTAAAGTGAAGTGGAAAATAGGGACATTCAAGACTTAGACTCTTTGATAAATTGTTTTTTTCATTTTCCCTCCATTCTAGAAAATCGTCTTCCAGTCATACATATTAGAAAATGGATTCAAATACTTTATTTCCTGGGAGCTGAAATTTTTTGTAGTATATCTTTAGGATAGGATATCTTTAGGATAGAGTATCTTTCTGGAAAGGAAAGTCATAAATAAAAAAGGAAAAGCACAAACAACTAAGAGGTGAAGATACACATATTTTAATGGCTCATTATCTTGACCAAGAAGGCAGAAAACACAAGTAATGGGAATGACATTAACTGAGTGCCTAGCATATGTCTCTCTCTGTCTTAGGTGCTTCATTTATACTATTTCATTTAACAATTAAGGCCGATTATAAATGTTTTCCAGATTTCCTGTCTTGACCCCTTACACTACTAAAAATCAAATTCCTACAAATAAGCTTAGCTATAAATATCAGTCAGTAACAATTCCTGTTTGTTAAATTTTACCTATAAAGGTATCACAGGACTCAGGTGGTCTGGGAAAACTAAGTTTGTCCACTGAAGATAAGGAATACCAAAATGCATAGATGTGACATATTGTTCATAATGTTATGCCATGAAAAGCATAAAAATGAATAAACGGAAACCTCAATTAAAATAGAGTCAGGAGACCAGAAGAGAAGGATCTCATGCCCTACAGCAATAGCAGAGTTCAACAGGAAGAAGAAAGACTTCCTCTTCCTGCCTGGCAAGAGCTCAGCCAATGAGAGACTGTCACAACTCAGCCAATGAAAAGCCGCTATACACTGAACTTTCAATTCCTCCAAGGGACTCTTTATTTACTCTAGCCCTCCAGGCTTCCTTCTCCCGTCTTTAAGAGAGTTCTCTTCTCCTCGTTCTGCGGGACTAGCACAGTAACTCGCCCGGGTTGCAGACCTCGAATTTCAATTCTTTGCTGATCCCAAATAACCCCATTTTTACTGGAGAAATAACTGACAGTCTATTTGTTTAAGGTTGACAAAAGGGTTCTTATTATTATTTGGAAACTTGGAGCTTCCCATGCAAGTAGTATTGAGTCAATATCTATAATTACATTGTAAGTAAACTGACCCAAAAACATTTCCCAAAAAAAACCTACTTGCAGATATTTGTCACCCAATAGCACTCTGATACTGCTCTGTAAATAGGAAATCCCATTTTGTGAAGCTTTCATGCTCTTCTGCTGTTATAAAGGGCTCACAGCCATGACACTGATGTCATTTTCCACACTGCCTTTTCACTTCAAGGTATTTTCTAACTTTATGTAGCATCATACGTTTTTTCCAAGAACATTTCTCAAAATAAAACCAACTAATTCTACCACTCTTTAGCTCCCTATCCTTGGCAAATATACAAAGACTTACACATTTTATAAAGATTTATGTCTTTCATTCTTGTTGTTTATCATATCCAGGCCTTCTTTCTCCAGCTAGATTATTAGTTTCTTTCTTTCAAATATTTTGCATTGGATCTTATATCTAACATTTTGCTCGGAAAACATGATACTCAGTAGTTTTTGGCTTAATGATAAATAGGATCATAGAATTTTAGACCAGATGGGATACAGAATTTATGTAATCCCGACGTCCTCATTTTACAGCTGATGAAATGGGGATAGGCTCAGAGGTTAAAATAATTTGATCAAGACTTGTCAGCTGACAAGATGACGAGAACTTCGGTGACTTACTTATCTCATGCTTTTCACATTTCTTATCTCATCCACTTAATAAATAAGTACATTCTAAGTGACAAGAATGATGCAAGGAAAAAAGGTAAACAAAGCACCCACTCTTATAGTTTCTGCTTCACGTGTAGAAATAGAGAATACATAGTAAATATAATGTGAGAGTGTAGCATTATCATAAGTACACTGGAGCAACAGTTATCTAGGCTCAGAGAGTCAAATGAGGCTTTGTGGAGATAAATATATATCATGTGAGAAGAGAAGAGTGAGTTAACAAAATGAAGGTTGGGGTACAGAAGACAGTCTACATACTGGGAGCAGGGAAGAAAGAGACTAGACAGGTAGGTGAGGATAGATCATGAATGGCCTTACCAGTAAATTTACAATTTCTATTTTGAAATCTATTACTACATTTTAAGTAGGAAGGAGACTTCATCAAATTTGTATTTTAGAATAACTTTAGCTGTGAAGTGGGGAATGGACAGGGTGGAAGAGGCTGAGATAGAAGCCAGAAAACCAGTTAGAAGACTATTGTAATAATCCATGTGACAGACAGTGACAGCCTTTATTATTGCATTTCAAAACGGAGTGAGCCTGCTCTAATATTTTGAAAGTAGGCCTTTGATATTGCATCTGTACTACCAGGATGGAAAAAAAAGAGAATGTGTTTATCTTTGAGAAGTAAATAAAACTTGGCAAGGAAGAATTTCATATTGTGGGAATTAAGATTATTAACCTTAATTATTGAATTGGTTTATTGCAACCCACTGATGGGGCAGAAGTGTTTGAGTTCTAAGGACATCAGTCCTCAACTACAGATGAGGACTGTAGATGTGTTCTCAATGCCTGGGCAGCTTGTCTAGCCACGCATAGACATGGCTTAATTCAAAATAGAAAAGAATTTTAGAATAAATATTCTCAAAACCCCCAATACTGGAAGAGTCTATTTACTTGAAGAGTTCCTCTTCAATTACAAAAGCAAGTGCTGAAATATCAGCCAAGCTCTCGATTGCTCTGCCAATTCCAACTAGTTCTGCGGTTGTGCAGTTTCTCCTGTGCCAGCTTAATTTTTTTAAACTATTACGAGGTCTAAACGCTGGAAATGCCAAAGGGGAAAAACAAGGTCAAACAATGTGATTGCATTTTAGCTAAATGCATCCATTACACAGGCAAGAGGATGCAATATGGTCTTTTAAAAGACAAAAAGTATGTGGTTTACTTGAAGAAATTCTTAAGTTTTTCTTCAAAGAGAAATCAGTACAAAATTTTATTTCGTGCCATAATATATTATGGCAAATGAATTCTGAAAATGAGGTCTAAAAATAGAGACCGTATTGAAGTATTACACATAGCAGTAGTTGCTTTAAGAAAGCACACTCAAACGTGGTATTTTATTCACATTATGAAAAATGGTTACAATGTAAAACTAATAAGAATCGGCAGAGATTTATATTCATTCTGTGGATGTTGACCCTTTATTCTTTAGACTAAATAAGAAAGGATATCTGCATATAATTGCTACTTTTTTTTTTTTTTGGTCCTAAGATTTTTCAAACAACTGGTTCCTCTCTGTCTTTCCATATTCATCTTCCCTTACCTACACTGGGACCATGGCCCCTTTGACCTGCGCTCCAGCTTTCCAAACACACCCAGCGTGATCAGGCCACTTTTCGGTTGCTCATGGTACTATTTTTCTGGGTAGAATGGTGCGCTCCATCTGAAAAAGTCTTAGTCATCATCAAAGAACTAAATTAAAAATTATCTCCATTGTGCCAACTTCTCTGATCTCTCCAAGAAGAATTAATTATTCTCTTCTGTATGCTTCCATCAACTCTCCTAGTATGCTTTTGATTTACAAGGTTCATAAATAGAAAAATACAAAACGCCATTTTTACTTTGCTATTTTTTATATTCTCTGATATACTCTTATAGGATCTTAATGAAATAGATGATAGAGAATAGAGATACAGATATAAACATGTATAAATAATATTGACATATGTACACATAAACTCATTTAATTCATAATAATAAATATTCATTTTCATGATGTGCCATGTCCACAGTTCTTGTGCTATAATCTGTTACTTAAAAAAGTATGATGGGGAGGAGCTTCAAGATGGCGGAAGAGTAAGACGCAGAGATCACCTTCCTCTCCACAAATACATCAGAAATACATCTACATGGAACAACTCCTACAGAACACCTACTGAACGCTGGCAAAAGACCTCAGACCTCCCAAAAGGCAAGAAACTGCCCACGTACCTGGGTAGGACAAAAGAAAAAAGAAAAAACAGAGACAAAAGAATAGGGACGGTACCTGCACCAGTGGGAGGCATCTGTGAAGGAGGAAAGCTTTCCACACACTAAGAAGCCCCTTCACGGGCGGAGACTGCAGGTGGTGGAGGGGGTAAGCTTCAGAGACCCGGAGGAGAGCACAGCAACAGGGGTGCGGGAGGCAAAGCGGAGAGATTCCCGCACAGATGAGCGGTGCTGACCGGCACTCACCAGCCCGAGAGGCTCGTCTGCTCACCCGCCGGGGCGGGCAGGGCTGGGAGCTGAGGCTCGGGCTTCGGAGGTCGGATTCCAGGGAGAGGACTGGGGTTGGTGGCGTGAACACAGCCTGAAGGGGGCTAGTGAGCCACAGCTAGCCGGGAGGGAGTCCCGGAAAAGGTCTGGACCTGCCAAAGAGGCAAGAGACTTTTTCTTGCCTCTTTGTTTTGTGGTGCAGGAGGAGAGGGTATTCAGAGCGCTGCTTAAAGGAGCTCCAGAGACGGGCGGGAGCCGCGGCTATCAGCGCAGACCCCAGAGACGGGCATGAGACGCTAAGACTGCTGCTGCCACCACCAGGAAGCCTGTGTGCAAGCACAGGTCACTCTCCACACCTCTCTTCCAGGGAGGCTGTGCAGCCCGCCACTGCCAGGGTCCCGTGATCCAGGGACAACTTCCCCAGGAGAACGCACGGCGCGCCTCCGGCTGGTGCAACATCACACGGGCCTCTGCCGCCACAGCCTCACCCCGCATCTGTACCCCTCCCTCCCCGCAGCCTGAGTGAGCCAGAGCCCTTGAATCAGCTGCTCCTTTAACCCCGTCCTGTCTGAGCGAAGGACAGACGCCCTCCAGCAACATACACACAGAGACGGGGCCAAATCCAAAACTGAACCCCGGGAGCTGTGCGAACAAAGAAGAGAAAGGGAACTTTCTCCGCACAGCCTCAGGAGCAGTGGATTAAATTTCCACAATGAACTTGATGTACCCTGCATCTCTGGAATACCTGAATAGACAACGAATCATCCCACATTGAGGAGGTGGATTGTGGGAGCAAAGATATATACATATATTTTTTTTTCCTTTTTCTCTTTTTGTGAGTATGTATGTGTATACTTCTATGTGTAATTTTGTCTTTATAGCTTTGCTTTTACCATTTGTCCTAGGGTTCTGTCTGTCCGTATTTTATTTTTATTACTTAAAAAAATTTTTTCTTAATAATTATTTTTTATTTTAATAACTTTATTTTACTTTATTTTATTTTACATTCTTCTTTCTTTCTTTTTTTTCTCCCTTTTATTCTGAGCCATGTGGATGAAAGGCTCTTGGTGCTCCAGGCAGGCATCAGGGCTGTGCCTCTGAGGTGGGAGAGCCAAGTTCAGGACACTGGTCCACAAGAGACCTCCCAGCTGCACGTAATATCAAAGGGTGAAAATCTCCCAGAGATCTCCATCTCAATGCCAAGATCCAGCTTCACTCAACAACCAGCAAGCTACAGTGCTGGACATCCTATGCCAAACAACTAGCAAGACAGGAACACAACCCCACCCATTAGTAGAGAGGCTGCCTAAAATCATAATAATGCCACAGACAGCCCAAAACACACCACCAGACGTGGACCTGCCACCAGAAAGACAAGATCCAGCCTCATCCACCAGAACACAGGCACTAGTCCCCTCCACCAGGAAGCCTACACAACCCACTGAACCAACCTTAGCCACTGGGGACAGACACCAAAAACAACGGCAACTACGAACATGCAGTCTGCAAAAAGGAGACCCCAAACAAGTAAGTTAAGCAAAATGAGAAGACAGAAAAACACACAGCAGATGAAGGAGCAAGATAAAAACCCACCAGACCTAACAAATGAAGAGGAAATAGGCAGCCTACCTGAAAAAGAATTCAGAGTAATGATAGTAAAGATGATCCAGAATCTTGGAAATAGAATAGAGAAAATGCAAGAAACATTTAACAAGGACCTAGAAGAACTAAAGAGCAAACAAGCAATGATGAACAACACGATAAATGAAATATAAAATACTCTAGATGGGATCAATAGCAGAATAACTGAGGCAGAAGAACGGATAAGTGACCTGGAAGATAAAATAGTGGAAATAACTACTGTAGAGCAGAATAAAGAAAAAACAATGAAGAGAGTTGAGGACAGTCTCAGAGACCTCTGGAACAACATTAAACGCACCAACATTCGAATTATAGGGGTCCCAGAAGAAGAAGAGAAAAAGAAAGGGACTGAGAAACGATTTGAAGAGATTGAGAGTTGAGAATTTTCCTAATTTGGGAAAGGAAATAGTTAATCAAGTCCAGGAAGCACAGAGAGACCCATACAGGATAAATCCAAGGAGAAACACACCAAGACACATATTAATCCAACTATCAAAAATTAAAAATGAAGAAAAAATATTAAAAGCAGCAAGGGAAAAACAACAAATAACACACAAGGGAATCCCCATAAGGTTAACAGCTGATCTTTCAGCAGAAGCTCTGCAAGGCAGAAGGGAGTGGCAGGACATATTTAAAGTGATGAAAGGGAAAAACCTACAACCAAGATTACTCTACCCAGCACGGATCTCATTCAGATTCGAAGGAGAAATTAAAACTTTTACAGACAAGCAAAAGGTAAGGGAATTCAGCACCACCAAACCAGCTTTACAACAAATGGTAAAGGAACTTCTCTAGGCAGGAAACACAAGAGAAGGAAAAGACCTACAATAACAAACCCAAAACAATTAAGAAAATGGTAATAGGAACATACATATCGATAACTACCTTAAATGTAAAAGGATTAAATGCTCCAACCGAAAGACATAGACTGGCTGAATGGATACAAAAACAAGACCGGTATATATGCTATCTACAAGAGACCCACTTCAGACCTAGGGACACATACAGACTGAAAGTGAGGGAATGGAAAAAGATATTCCATGCAAATGGAAATAAAAAGGAAGCTGCAGTAGCAATTCTCATATCAAACAAAATGACACTAAAATAAAGACTATTACAAAAGACAAAGAAGGACACTACATAATGATCAAGGGATCGATCCAAGAAGAAGATATAACAATTGTAAATATTTATGCACCCAACATAGGAGCACCTCAATACATAAGGCAAATGCTAACAGCCATAAAAGAGGAAATCGACAGTAACACAATCATATTAGGGGAATTTAACACCCCACTTTCACCAATGGACATATCATCCGAAATGAAAATAAATAAACACAAGCTTTAAATGATACATTAAACAAGATGGACTTATTTGATATTTATAGGACATTCCATACAAAAACAACACAATACACATTTTTCTCAAGTGCTCACGGAACATTCTCCAGGATAGATCATATCTTGGGTCACAAATCAAGCCTTGGTACATTTAAGAAAACTGAAATCGTTTCAAGTATCTTTTCCGACCACAACACTATGAGACTAGATATCAATTATAGGAAGAAATCTGTAAAACATACAAACACATGGAGGCTAAACAATACACTACTTAATCACCAAGAGATCACTGAAGAACTCAAAGGGGAAATCAAAAAATACCTAGAAACAAATGACAATGAAAACACGATGACCCAAAACCTATGGGATGCAGCAAAAACAGTTCTAAGAGGGAAGTTTATAGTAATACAATCCTACCTCAAGAAACAAGGAACATCTCAAACAAACAACGTATCCTTACATCTAAAGCAATTAGAGAAAGAAGAAGAAAAAAACCCAAAGTTAGCAGAAGGAAGGAAATCATAAAAATCAGATCAGAAATAAATGAAATGAAGGAAACGATAGCAAAGATCAATAAAACTAAAAGCTGGTTCTTTGAGAAGATAAACAAAATTGATAAACCATTAGCCACACTCATCAAGAAAAAAAGGGAGAAGACTCAAATCAATACAATTAGAAATGAAAAAGGAGAAGTAACAACTGACACTGCAGAAATACAAAGGATCATGAGAGATTACTACAAGCAACTCTACACCAATAAAACGGAGAACCTGGAAAAAATGGTCAAATTCTTAGAAATACATAATCTTCTGAGACTGAACCAGGAAGAAATAGAAAATATGAACAGACCAATCACAAACACTTAAATTGAAACTGTGATTAAAAATCTTCCAACAAACAAAAGCCCTGGACCAGATGGATACACAGGTAAATTCTATCAAACATTTAGAGAAGAGCTAACACCTATCCTTCTCAAACTCTTCCAAAATATAGCAGAGGGAGGAACACTCCCAAATTCTTTCTATGAGGCCACCATCACCCTGATACCAAACCAGACAAAAATGTTACAAAGAAAGAACACTACAGGCCAATATCACTGATGAATATAGATGCAAAATTCCTTAACAAAGTACTAGCAAACAGAATCCAACAGCACATTAAAGGATCATACACCATGACCAAGTGGGGTTTATCCCAGGAATGCAAGGATTCTTCAATGTATGCAAATCAATGTGATACAACATATTAACAAATTGAAGGAGAAAAACCATATGACCATCTCAATAGACGCAGAGAAAGCTTTTGACAAAATTCAACACCCATTTATGATAAAAACCCTCCAGAAAGCAGGCATACAGGGAACTTTCCTCAACATAATAAAGGCCATATATGACAAACCCACAGCCAACATCGTCCTCAATGGTGAAAAACTGAAAGCATTTCCACTAAGATCAGGAACAAGACAAGGTTGCCCACTCTCACCACTATTATGCAACAGAGTTTTGGAAGTTTTAGCCACAGCAATCAGAGAAGAAAAAGAAATAAAAGGACACCGAATCGGAAAAAAAGAAGTAAAGCTGTCACTGTTTGCAGACGACAAGATACTATACAGAGATAATCCTAAAGATGCTACCAGAAAACTACTAGAGCTAATCCATGAATTTGGTAAAGTAGCAGGATACAAAATTAATGCACAGAAACCTCTTGCATTCCTATACATTAAAGATGAAAAATCTGAAAGTGAAATTAAGGAAACACTCCCATTTACCATTGCAACAAAAAGAATAAAATATCTAGGAATAAACTGACCTAAGGAGACAAAAGACCTATATGCAGAAAATTATAGGACACTGCTTAAAGATACTGAAGATGATACAAATAGATGGAGAGATATACCATATTCTTGGATTGGAAGAATCAACATTGTGAAAATGACTCTACTACCCAAAGCAATCTACAGATTCAATGCAATCCCTATCAAACTACCACTGGCATTTTTCACAGAACTAGAACAAAAAACTTCACAATTTGTATGGAAACACAAAAGACCCTGAATAGCCAAAGCAATCTTGAGAAAGAAAAACGGAGCTGGAGGAATCAGGCTCCCTGACTTCAGACTATACTACAAAGCTACAGTAATCAAGACAGTATGGTACTGGACAAAAACAGAAATCTAGACCAATGGAACAGGATAGAAATCCCAGAGATAAACCCACGCACATATGGTCACCTTTCTTTGATAAAGGAGGCAAGAATATACAGTGGAGAAAGGACAGCCTCTTCAATAAGTGGTGCTGGGAAAATTGGACAGCTACATGTAAAAGAATGAAATTAGAATACTCCCTAACACCATACACAAAAATAAACTCAAAATGGATTAAAGACCTAAATGTAAGACCAGACACTATCAAACTCTTAGAGGAAAACATAGGCAGAACACACTATGACATAAATCATAGCAAGATCCTTTTTGACCCATCTCCTAGAGAAATGGAAATAAAAACAAAAATAAACAAATGGGACCTAATGAAACTTAAAAGCTTTTGCACAGCAAAGGAAACCATAAGGAAGACCAAAAGACAACCCTCAGAATGGGAGAAAATATTTGCAAATGAAGCAACTCACAAAGGATTAATCTCCAAAATGTACAAGCAGCTCATGCAGCTCAATATCAGAAAAACAAACAACCCAATCCAAAAATGGGCAGAAGACCTAAATAGACATTTCTCCAAAGAAGATATACTGATTGCCAATAAACACATGAAAGAATGCTCAACATCATTAATCATTAGAGAAATGCAAATCAAAACTACAATGAGATATCATCTCACACCAGTCAGAATGGCCATCATCAAAAAATCTAGAAACAATAAATGCTGGAGAGGGTGTGGAGAAAAATGAACCCTCCTGCACTGTTGGTGGGAATGTAAATTGATAAAGCCACTATGGAAAACAGTATGGAGGTTCCTTAAAAAACTAAAATTAGAACTACCATATGACCCAGCAATCCCACTACTGGGCATATATCCTGAGAAAACCATAATTCAAAAATAGCCATGGGGCTTCCCTGGTGGCGCAGTGGTTGAGAGCCCACCTGCCAATGCAGGGGACACGGGTTCGTGTCCCAGTCTGGGAAGCTCCCACATGCCGTGGAGTGGCTAGGCCCGTGAGCCATGACCACTGAGCCTGTGTGTCGGGAGCCTGTGCTCCGCAACGGGAGAGGCCACAACAGTGAGAGGCCCGCGTACTGCAAAAAAAAAAAAAAAAAAAAGAGTCATGTACCAAAATGTTCATTGCAGCCCTATTTACAATAGCCCGGAAATGGAAGCAACGTAAGTGTCCATCAACAGATGAATGGATAAAGATGTGGCACATATATACAACGGAATATTACTCAGCCATAAAAAGAAACGAAATTTAGTTTTTTGTAGTGAGGTAGATGGACCTAGAATCTGTCATACAGATTGAAGTCAGAAACAGAAAAACAAATACCATATGCTAACACATATATATGGAATCTAAGAAAATAAAATGGTCATGAAGAACCTAGGGGCAAGATGGGAATAAAGACACAGACGTACTAGAGAAGGGACTTGAGGATATGGGGAGGGGGAAGTGTAAGCTGTGACAAAGTGAGAGAGTGGCATGGACATATATACACTACCAAACGTAAAATAGATAGCTAGTGGGAAGCAGCCACATAGCACAGGGAGATCAGCTCTGTGTTTTGTGACCACCTAGAGGGGTGGGATAGCGAGGGTGGGAGGGAGGGAGACGCAAGAGGGAAGAGATATGGGAACATATGTGTATGTATAACTGATTCACTTTGTTATAAAGCAGAAACTAACACACCATTGTGAAGCAATTATACTCCAATAAAGATGTTAAAAATAATACTAAAAATTAAAAGTATGATGATTGACTAAAGTAGATGAATTAACATAGTGCTAGTTGTATCAAAATATCTTAAAATTTTACATACATAACAGCTAAAAGTATCACATTTATAGGATTATTTATCTGCATAGATCTGATAATATTGAGGAATAATTTCCAAGGGCATCGATTTACTTAAATCTACCCCTGTTATTCCATAGAAGAAAAAAATGTTGAAAAACAAACTTTCATTAATTAATTTAATAGGAACTCGTTGACAATCTTTCAGCAGGGCACTGTGCAAGGCAAAGGACTGGAATGTAAACAGAATAAGATTGGACCCCCATCCTCAAAGAGCTCTTGGTGAAGTGAGCTAGCCAGGAATAAGAACAGGTAAATGCAGTACAGGGGAGTCAATGTTAAAGCAGAGGTAAGGATGAGGTATAGTGAGGATGCAGAGATGCCAACGGCAAAGTCCACCTGGGAAGTCAGAGAAAATGCCCATTGTTGTGTGGAAGCTCACCAGGAAAATGGAACACTATGGACAAAGGCCGAAGAGGCTTGAAAACCATGGCTCATTCAGCAACCTGCCCACGGTTAAGGATGATTGAAGCATAGGGCCTAAGTGGAGGAAATCAGGAACTGATGTTAGAGGAGGAGATGGAGGTCAGATCTCTAAAGGACTCCAATTCCAGGGGCACTCTGTGCACGTATCTTATGGGGAGGAAGTGGGGCCCAGGACAGGGAGCAGAGACCAGAGGGTGGGCTGTGATCAGGAACTAAGGGACAGAGCCCGGCAGCTTATCTTTGACATCTCATACACATCTCTAGACACATTCTAATTCTATGCATAATTCATAATTATACACATTGTTTTAACGATTGATAGGAATGCATAGGATTAAAAGGATAACACTCCGTTTTAAGATGTAATTTTTTATTTAAATCACCACATATAATGAATGCTGATTGTGAATGAGACACTGTTCTGAGAACTGTAGCGCTGTCAAATATGTACAAAGCAGCTGGGCCCGTGAGCCATGGCCGCTGAGCCTGCGCGTCCGGAGCCTGTGCTCCGCAAGGGGAGAGGCTACAACAGTGAGAGGCCCGTGTACCGCAAAAAAAAAAAAAAAATACATCTATCATCCTCTAATACTTCTTGAGCCTTACACTGATGTGGAAGGGAGATATATATGTATTCCTGCATCAGTGTAAGGTGTAAGAAGTTTTAAATTTGCTATTTATATAACCAAAATATAAGTCACATCAGGATAGGTGTTATAGCAAAGTTACAACTACATGCTACTAGATAGCATTCATCAGAGAAATCTTCTTAAGCCACTCTGTATGTTGAATAAACATTTGAAATTTGAATAAATAAGCCAGGGCTTAACTAGACCAGATACAGAGAGAGCAGTTCTGTAGCCATTGCTGTATTTGAATTTATCCTTGGGAACTGTGTTACACAGGGTCAGGAAAATGATATGTTTTCTTCCCATACATAAAACTTTCACAAATATTCTTATAAAGTAAAAAAATAAAACAGACTTTTCTATCATACATTCATGTTTATGTATTATCAGCACTTCTGGGATATTTAAATAAACTTAAGATAACCTAAGGAAAGCAACTGGTAAACCACATGCATAACGTTTATAAAAGTCTCACATATTGCATATAAAAACTATACTCAACATTTGGAAGAAAAATAACTCAGTATTCAACATTAATGTTATCAACAGAGGAGAAACAGCAATTTAAAAATAGAGAAACCCCAAAAACTAACTTATACGTTTTCAGTTTTGACGTGTAATTTTTCAAACCTTACAATCTTTAATATAGCTATTTATATTCTATTTCCTTCCTAAATTTAACTATGCTTTTTCCATATGAGACTCAGGATGCTGACTATAAAACAAAAAGAAATTCCTAAGTATCTAGTATGGAAATGACAGAGGTTCATGATGCAGTGGGTCATTATTCAGGCTGAAAATAAATTGGCTTTCTTGAAGAAGAAATTCCTCTTTAAAGATATTATGTGCTAGGTTCTGCCTGCTATCTTTCCCACCCATCCCATAAAAGCTGAACTAAGCTTCAGAGTTGGGAATCAGTTTCCCTCATTGTTGGAAGAAGCTTTGTTTTCAATAAACTCCAACATACCTCTGATTTATTTCAGTGCTACTGAGGTCTTGGTTACTCTACACGGAAATGCTTTCCTGTTCCAGAAGCCAGGAGCCACTTTACATATTTTGAGACTTGGGACCCCATCTTACTCTCAACACCTGAGCTCTGAGGAATGAAATTTTGCCTCTGATCTTCAGCCCTATGCCTGAGACCCTGCTGCTGGGATACATATTCCTGCCAGGGATGTTTTTCAGGCCTGATTGCCTGGGTCCCAGCCTGCCATCTGTGCCGAGATTCCTCCCCATCACCACACGCTGTTTCTCCAGACACTCTCATTGGTCCTTCTTGGAGTTCTGACCCAACTGATCTTCTGCACACCCGCCCCACCATGGCTGGTGAAAATGCTGAATTTTACCTGAGCCCTATCATCCTAGGAAAAAGCAAAGGTTAAATTCTCCAAACTTTTATGATCCAAAAAACGTGCCCCTGTAAAAAAACACCCTTCCCCACATGACTTAGATTAAGACTCACGGATGCCCTTGTGTACTGTGACAAGGGCACACAGACAGCCTTCAAATGTCCATTCTTTGCTCATGAACTGATCAATCAGGACAAAACTTACAATATTAACCAACTTTCACTAGGAATCTCTGCTTCCCCAAGCCCCTAAATTTTGGGCCACCCTCAGTCTGAGCCAGCATACAACACTCATCCTTCACAGGCCCTCTAGAGAGCAGGCTTGACCTCAGAGTAAACCATTCTCTGATCTGCCACCCCATCACCCACCAGCAACCCTCACTCACTTCCCTAAACCTTGTTCTTTTGAGCCTTACTCACTTCTCTTTACAAAAGAAAACCCCTTATGGATCTATGGTTGGAGAAATCTTCCTATGGCTGTATTTCCTTTCCCCTCTCTGGCAATAATGCTTTAGAATACAGTCTCTCCTTTGTTAACTCTGAATTTTTTTACTCAACATGGGCCACTAAGGTTTCTGCCTGCATAACTCAAATGATTGGACTTCTTCCTCTTGCCTAGGGTAGTTTTTGTCTCTCCCTCCCACTAACTGCACCTATTGAGGCATACACTCTCACAGCCACACCCAAACACGACTCCCTAGACCCTGCCCATCTCTCAAAGCTTATGGAGTCTTTGCAACTCAAGTCATTACACTGGCCTCCTTATTTTAAAATTCGTTCAGTCCATAATATCTTTTAGTAGTCAAAATCCTAAAGGCAATCTCCAACTTTTTTTACCTAATATTCTTCCAAGACACCACAAATTCATTGCCACAAAATGTCCTCGCCTCTCATACATCCAGAACGGAGGTCTTAAAGATTTTAATGAATTTGTCAGAAACTCACAAGTAAGGAAAGAAATAATAATATCTTTTTAAAGTGTTTCTTGTTACTTGAGAAAGGTGCTTGATCACAAGCCATATGTAGAGACAGCATCATTTAATATGAAGTGTTAAAAGCATTAAGCTCACAATATTCAGTTTAGGTAAATTCAGAGATGTGTTTTTTAAAACTCACCGTTCTGCCTTCAATCTCTTTGCAAAAACACCTAGACTAAGTGTCACTCCCTTTGCGGGAAGCTGCTATGCCTCAGGTGGCATGGGAAAGGACCCAGAGGCGGTGGGTAGTGAGTAACCCTCTGCTGTGCTTCCTCTGTGTCCCCAGACAGCTACACGGGGGCTTGTTTTATAAAGTCAGACAAACGCATTCCCACAATTGCATATATACATATACATACGTATATATTTAGTAATCTCAGTACTTTTAAAATGATACTAGTGATGCATCCTGTATGACTAAGTAGGCCAGAAAGCATGAGTTGTTTTTTCCTCTCCTAATTGTTATGAGACATCATATTTCGGTCAATCTGGGTGTTATCTGAGCTGACATTTGAGGCCTTTCTTTACCAGTTGGCTGTGGCATTTCCCACAGGAATGTGTTGGGTCTACCTGGATGCTTTGTTCTTTGCTTTAAGGGCTGCCATAGAGCCAAGGACAGGAAGCCTGCACAGCTTGGCTGTGGTGTGATTCTGAGCGGCCCTGCAGTGGTTCATCAGCCATGAGGGCTACAATTCAGAGTAAGCCACTTGGCTGGAAGGACCCCTGGGGACACAAATCTATAGCCTCAGCACTTGACACAAAGCTCCACATGCCCAGACTGCTCAGATTCAGGCCAGGGATACGAATGCACTAAAAGAAAAACAAAACCCTGCAAATGGGAAAGATTAATAAACATGATTACTAAGAGTGTTGTAATTTTGTAGCAAATACAAAAAGGCAATGTTCTGTATCAACAGTAAATAAAGACTACAGTAAGCTAAACTCTAGTAAGCTAAATAGTTTTTAAAAATGTTCCTCATGTCAGCTGGTTGACATTCACCTTTGAAAAGCAATATTTACCTTCTGTTTAATTATATCACTGGTTAAGTCACTTCAATCCCTTGCAATGTCTGTTACTTTAAGAATAAATGACATAATGGGGTGGTGACAACTCTGATGAAAATATTTTCCACAGCTATGAAATACTGTAAATAATTGTAAGCATGATAAGCAGTGATTATATTTCAAAATTATGCATACTACCTAAGATTACATTTCTTATGTTTTCTGAATATTCATCACCTAGGTCTACAGAAGAGATCCGAATGACAAAATTATTAGTAAATCCATCAAGTGGAAGATACTGTGTTATTACTTAATATTTCTGCACACATTCTATCTGTTTTACAGTCATTCATGGAACTCTCACCAGTTGCCAGGCATTGCGCTAGGCTTGGGGTTTATGGAGATGGATGAACCGAGAAGCCCTGCAGTCTCACCACGAAGCTGCCAGTTCTTTCTCAAAATGTCATCTGTAAGCAAGTTTAGGACACTTTGGGATTTACATCCCAATATTTGAAAATTTGTTAATAATAAATAATCTTGATGCATTAGGTTATTACTTAATGACATAAATAACGTTGCCTCTTGAAGTTCCAAATATGTATCTTATGTGTGCAACCACATAACATGTTACTCTTACGTCGAAATAGAGTGAAGTCAGAAATATTCTAGGTCTTTTATACATTTTAACCAAAGGAAATCCTGATTTCTGAGGGACTAGTAAGTATTTATCTAAGCATTGCACTCTAATTTATATTGACTAGCTGAATAAACACAAGACTTTCTTTAACTGAAAGCAATTTTTTTTTTTAATCAACGAACAGTTGCTTCCTAGTTAAAGCAGTTAGTGAGGCTTCCAGTTTGAACTAGCTCTATCCGTCATATACATCAGCAAAGGCCAACCTCCTGCTTATCCCACAGAGCCAACCATGAAGCTGGCATAGTAAATGGCTGAAAATATCTTGAAAAGAATAGAGTTTTGGTGCAGGTAAAAGATATCTCTCAGCCTGAAAGAGCTGCTAGCCCTTCATCTTTTCGATTTTTAATCTTTCCTATTTCATGACAAGACACTAATGCCCTTTTATGAAATGAATGCCTTGATGTTAATTACTAAGCAGGTCTTTTTATTAGTAATAGAGCTAAACAAATTTAACTCCTTCCAGCCACTTTCTAGAACAAATGTATAATCGTAATTCTTTCAGTGCTTTGGTGGAAAAGCCCCTGGATATTGTTCATTTTGCTTACATGAAGCTGTTAACTCAGTTAACTACAAGTCATTGTCTTGCTATTATTTTTTTCCTACAGTTTCTTTCAACACAGCCATTTATTTAGGAAGAACCATGCATACTTGAGTGCAGTTAAAGAAAGCAAGAGACTCAAGAGCAATTATATTTGGGAAAGGGCGCACCAGAGGCCCTGTGGTTCTCATACCCACAGAGCCATCATCTTTTACTTGCCTGCAGATGCTGTGTATGTAATATCTGCCCGCCCTGTACACTGCTCTTCATTACCCAAGAAGACATATACCATCAGACTATGGAGGCCTGCACCCCAATCTCCTCTCCAGCCAAGTCTTCCTGTTCTTAGAGCCCACATCACATGCCAGGTGGTGAAGACATAGAGACTGAATGAATGAATGAATGAATGAAAACCAAAGGCAGAATGCATACAAATGGGAGAGAAGACATATGAAATTAGATTTTTAAATGATCATTTTAACCCAATTATGCTAAGTTATGGGAGTATTGTAGGTTTCTTCCCTCCTGGTCACTCAGTCTAAATATAACAGTCCTCTCCGACAGTGACTTTGTTTACAGGTCGTAAATATGATGTAAGTGGTGTATTTGAGGGGTTGTGGAAGCCAGTTGTTAAACTCTTGGTAGCTTGAAATCAATCACGGTGAGTATTTACACCACGGAAATCAGCAAATGCTAACAATCAGGGTTTTTTGGTTTTTTGTTTTTTTTTTTTTTGACAGTCTGTTTGCCACATTACTATTGCAAAGCCCTTCATAAGCCTCTGACCAAAAAAAAGAGGATTCCCAATGTTCCTAACTTCCTAATAATCAGCTCACGACGTGCCATTCCCATTTTCTTTCCAAAATTCTTTTTGTATACATGTTTTTATCAAGTCTACTTCTTGGGATTTTAACTGTAGTACGAATATTAGTCATTTTGTAAATATGTACTTCTTTTAATAAGTTGACAAATGATTCTTTAAAACGTCAATGAATTTGGTCAAGAAGCCATGTCCTCTCTATCTATACACTTCCTGATTTTATAGCCACCAATGAAATCCCTTCACAGCCTTGTTTTTTTCAGGCTGAAAAAAGCCTATTTATTTTAGACTTTCCTTATACTGCTGCTCTTCCCCTCAGCTCTTTTTAGGCACTCTTTTCTGGACCTATTCCAGTTCAGTCTTCTCTCGAATGCTGCATTCAGAACCGTTTGCAGTATCTCACTTGTAGGAAAAAGTATCTGTAACATAACCACAGCAGAATGATGCCTTTCACCTTTTTGTCCTTAATTATGAGTAATGTCCATTCAGTTTAGCAACAGCAACAGCAAAACAAAACAGCAGCCTTTACAGCAAAGCTAATAAAATCAGACCATATCCAAAGAGGTTAGTGGTTGAAGTATATATTTGCTCTGAGCAGGAAAAGAACTTACTAGATTCTTAATTCCGAGTAAGCCTACTATGAGGCATCTGTTTCAATTTTCTGTTATTTAGCATTACCAAAGAAAATTAAAGTGTTCTAGAAAATTAATATTAACAATATCAGATGTGTCAGCTTCATTAAGTACACGCTGATTAACATCTATAATATCCTTGATTAAGGCATACGACTGAGACCAATTAATGTATTTGGCTTTTGTAAGACTATTCCATAAATATTTAAGCATCCTTTTTAAATCAAGCTTTATTATCTGTGTTTACATTGCCTTTCCCTTTACAGTAGGGGAAAAAAAAACATCTTTCTAATATTAGTTGGAAAAGTGTCACTTCCATGGGTAATATCAACTCGTAAACATGTTTATGGTAGGAATGTTGGGGGGGCCTATTTTTTTTAACTTTTTTATTATGGAAAATTTCAAACATACACAAAAGTGGAAAGAGTAGTAATATAAATTTTTTTTTTTTTACTTCCAATCATTTGTCGATTTTAGCCTTCGAACACAAACTAAATTACATGGTCACGAAACCACCAGAAAATCTAATTTAAGCAATATACCCTAAGGCACGTTCATGAATAATCGCAATCCCCAAGCAGAAGGTCTTCCCTAACTAAGCAGTAAGGAGGTTTCTGTAACTGTATTGAAAATTAGGGCCTTTTCCTTTTGTATGAATAAATCCTTTCAATTATGGATTATGACTCAAAGAAACAACTAAAACCAAGCTTTGGAGAACTCTCAATATAGCATGTACTCTGTGTAAAGGTGCAAGATTTTTAAGTAATGCAGGTAAAGTCACCAAAAAGTCCAATTCACAGTTCTCAAGTTATTTCTTTTGAAACACTTGTGTCTGACAAAGTGTTATAGATGATATTCCAAAAACGCTATAATGGGCAAATTGGGAAAACTCTGTGTCACAGAAAAAAAATAAATAAATAAATACATTACAGCTTTTAATCTATGAATATATTTTTTGAATCTCTAAAGAAGGAATATAGTATTCAATGTTTCCAAAACACGTTTGAATGTAAAACAGTTTGTTCTGAATACCTTCTTTGTTTTTGAAAGACAACAGTTTTTCAAAAAGTGTTGTTTTGAAATGCCATTATTGTGAGAGTTTGTTACTGGCTTGCTTGCATTTTTGCCCTTCAATAGATAAATCAGAGTGACTTGGGTCCATTTAGGCATCTTAATATCCAAGATGCTGTCCTACATCTAGTTCCCCACAGCCAGCAAGCTGAGAAAAAATTATGTGCAAGTTTATTTCTTGAATTTTGACCCTTTCCAAATTGTAGATAAATTATGGTTCTGAGCATTCAATTTACCATTTATTTTTCATGTTAAATGGATCAATGTATTCCCCTATAGGCAGATATTCTATTCCTGATAATATTTTCTACCTAAAATATTGCTGAACATTTTCAGATAAATAAGCAAGTCAAGAAAAGCAGAGTTGCTTAAACGGGATCATTTTAGCTGATTTTGCATTTTAATCTCGCTTTTCACTTGCAAAGAAGGCTATAGAATGATGCTAAATTAAAAAAATGACATTCTATAATTCTTCCATTCACATTTTCCCAGCGTATAAAGGAAACAAAGTCACCTTGTCAACAAGATTCAGTATCTTATTAAAATGTGCAGATATCTGTATATGCTGTTTTCTAAATATTTACCAACTCTAATAGATGGAGCTAAATTTGGGTCTAGAAACCTTTTTTTTTTGTCTTTAAAGTATAGGTGGTGGACTTCTACAAATTATGGTGGCTTTTACAAATTGTGACTCTGTATTTCCATTAGGTAAACATATCAAATGATGTTTAGATCGTGTACACGCCCCTGCTCAGGACCATTATACCTGGTCTGTGGGTATTTAAACATTCTTTGCCTCAACTGACTGCTTCTAACCAACATGATTGTATGGTTCAATGCTTTAAGCTATTTGAGAGAATATCACAGTGACGGGGGAGGTGCTACATGTGCCCTCTGAATAGCAGGTGTCACTCCAGCACATTCCATTACAAGTACCACATTGTAATGATACACAGATGACTTATTTGTGATGGTGGAATGGAGTGGTCGTTAGAGAAGGATGCCCAGATTAGAAATGTTTTATACCACATGTCTTGGAAAGAAGAACCAAAATGAAGCCTTGCTGAACTGAAAGCATAGAGAAGATGGAGTTCAAGATAGAAAAGGACAGTCTAAATCATGTAACGTGAAAATGCCAATTAGAGGAATCAAATAGTTTCGTATCAGCTCCATGGTTTCATCTATTTCTAAACAGATTGATAGTTAATGCTGAATTTAAGCATGACCTGGGTTAAGCATTTTGCTCTTTATATGTATTTCTCTAAATTTTCTTTTCCTCCCTGACAAACAAGGTAAATTAATATCAATATAAACAGGCCAGAGCTTGGTGGCTCTCCAGTTCCTGCTGCTAAATATTATCAAGATAATAAGCACCAAAACGAAATTCCTCTAGTAATTTCAGTATTAAAATTTCTTGAACATAGTTCATACCCTTAATGCTTCCAGAATTCTCTAAAGAAAGATCAATGGATAATAATATTTATCAAATGTGGGAAAGGTAGGGGTATGCCTTGGGGACTTTTTTCAAAGGAATGTTTACACATCAAGCACACTGTTTTTCCAGAGTATATGTTAGGGATCAATAAATGTGGTCAAATTTCCTAAAGATGTTATTATTTATACTTTGTATAAGGTCAGTGGTCCATAACAAAAGCATCATTATTATTGTGATGACTACTGCTTTTTTATTATCAGAGATAGGCTAAAAATGACCATGGTGGTCACTGAAGTTCCCCCATGTCATGTCACATCATAAGAGCTACTGTCAAATTCATTACTACCTACCTAATTCTATGCTAGAGCAGGTTATATGATAAAGTGTTTGTACCTCTATTTTATGCCTTAGAAGTGGGTGGATAGGCTCTGGTTACTGTGTTTATTTATGGCTTATAAATAATGTAAGCCATGTAATGGTTAAGAGGTGCTTTAAAATCAGTCTTGGACTTGAATTCTGTGTTAACTTGGGCAAATTGAACCTCAATACCCTCATCCATCTATTGGAAGATAACAAATGTTTTCACTCTTGAGAATTAAGTGAAAACACACATTAAGGGTTTAGCTCATATTTATAATTCAACAAAAATTAGTTGAAAATAATAATAGTAATACCCACAAAACCAAAAATCATCCAAATAGTTTACCCTTAAGGCCTCCTTCCTCTCCTATAATGATTTTTACAAATATTTACATTTTTCTATAAGTAACTGCATCATTTACTTCTCTGCCTTTATCGTTTGCTTCTATATTCTGAGAGCTTTTATAGTTCGGATTGCACTTTATCTACTATCCATCAAGACAGCTCACTCATTCTGCCCAGCCCATCTTCATTTCAAAACCCATTCATTTCTATCTTCTCATGATAACCTCAGAAGAATGGAAAACTGAGTATAAAGTGAAAACAAATACATCTTTGCAGTCTTTGCAGTGACAAGCTGTGCATATCTGCAATAATGATGACCACCATATAACTAATGAGTGACTATTACATGTCAGAGACTCATATCTCCACTTAAGTGATGAGGAAACCGTGATGACATGCGCTTTGTGCACTAAAGTTAACTCTGACTATATCTTAAATTTAGGGTCACATTTTTCTTTTGCCCTTATTTCTTGATTCATTTAACTTTCACCCTGCTGTATAATTTTACATCTAGAATCATTCACTTATATAAATGTTATGCCAAACACTGAAAAATGAACGATCGATTAGCTAATTTGGAACTCAAAGAACTTGAGTAACTTGTATTTTCCACACCACCCTGCAATGCCAGAGACTGGAGCTGGAGGTTGTGGATTTGAACACAGTTCAGCCTGATTTCACAGCTCAGGTCCTTCTCTGGAGGGCCTATGGCTCCCATACTAACTTCGTATTGCAATGAGTCACGCTGACTTGGATATAGACTCTTAGGGCCCGGGCTATATTACACGTGGGACCCAGAGTTTTGGACACTTGTAGCTGATTCACACCTGAACAAGATGTCTACGCATCAGTGGTTAGCTGAAGTTTCCAGTAGTTGCAGAAAAAGGACAACTTTTAGGAAGTAACGGTGCTTTCAATGATGACAGAGTAAAATGTGTGATCTGGGTACTTATTTCTGTCCTGTCCAAGGTCCTGTGCAAGAAGGTTTTGGGCAAAGTGAGAACCTCAGTGAAAAGAGCTGTGGAATGCAGAGCTTTGGACAGCCCTAGGCATTGACTGCACTGAAAAAAGCTCAGTTAGAGGGACCTGTCAACAGAGAGGGTTTCTCAGGAGCTCGGAAATGCTCCCACAAGAGCAAGAGTTGACCACGGCCCTCCACCAAATCTGGAGGAAAAGAAACCCTCCGACTCTGAAGTTTGAATTGAGCATCACACTGGAATGGCAACATCTGTTACAATTACATGAGATAATTCTTTTGACAAAATGACTAGAGTAGATTTAACCATCTATGACTAAGCAGATGGGTTCTGGGGTCTAAGATTTTATCCAGGGGTGGGGAAAGAATTTACCCCAGAGTGTGTTCAGATTGGCAGTGGGGAAGCTGCTTCCGACTGCGCTCTGAGAAGTTCTACTTTCTGAACATAATGCTCGATAAATTACATATTTAATATGGGATGTGGTACATTTTTACATATTTGATATACTATAGTGTGGAGCCTGTAAAATTGGGAGCACCTAGAGCTTAAAGAATTTTCCCTTCAAATCATTTTAATTCAGAATAATGTGATGCTAAAGGAGCAGCCAGTGAATGTGGAAGCCTAGCCCTGTACTGCGCATACACCGCAAACCCTGGGCAAAAAATTTAAGGTAAACCTTATCATTTAGGCAACAGTGTGACTTCCGACATTACAAAATCACCAGAAAAAAATGCTATTTTGAATTATGCTTTCTACTTGAAATATTTTTCACCGCATACTAAAAACTATTATATTGTGGGTTAACCTACAGTTTTGGATAAGGACTTGTCCTAGAGCATTTCATGACAATTTCTTTGCCTTTCCAAGGTACATCTGCAGTTGCTAAGGAACCACATTTCACAGCCATGGCTATCTAGTAATACCATATGTGTAGAATGTCAGAATAATTATGTGATAGCTGTTGTGAAAACCAGAAATCTTGAACATTGGAAATAAGGAAAATTTTAATTAGATTGCCTGCTTACAACCATAATATAAAGTCTAGTTCTCCACTGAAATGAACACTCCAACATTAGAGGAACCTGTATGTTAGTTTATCCCTCTACCCCTAGCCTAGCACAACACTAGTACAGAGTAGGCATACAAAAATGTCTATTGAAGAAATAAAGATGTTTCTTCTCTCTAGTACTCAAAAGCAGAATAATTTCTATATGGCTCAAGCCAGGTAAATTCTCTTAGGAAAAGAAATGAAATGCTTTAAGAAAATTATAAAGGGACATTTTGTGTTTATAATATTCTCATTCTCCAGTTTTACAAAGGTATTGATAATAGCCAAGTCTTCAGAAATTAGTTAACAGTGCCGTTTTAAATTTGTTTTGGCTAAATTATTCCATTCTGAAAACCATATCTTATTAAAACAAGAGTACACAGAAAAACTAATGGTATATTTAATAACTTTCTCTCTATATTTGAGACTAGATGAATTAACCCATCTCCTCGGGCTTGCTTTTTCCATCTCTAAAGTAAAGTAGGATTTTCTTATAACCTGGTCATTGTAAGTGTTTAAGTATCTATGGTCACTAGTGTAATGAGGATATTCAACGCAGCATGCTTAAAAGTGGTCCTACCATTTGCTTTTGGAAATGTTCTTCATCTCAGCAGGCTGACATTCATCTTTTAAAAGTTATGTTTAACTTCAGTTAATTTTCAGTGCAAGCAACAATGCTTAGAGAGACACTAATTTTAATTAATTATTTACCGAACATTTTCTGGTGTAGCTAGTGTTGTGTGAAAGCCCTGATACCTTCCATCTGCTGCTTACATTTTCTTCATCCACTATGTCATTTTACAAAACACTAGAAATCAAGTTTGTCTAGCATAATAAACTCTTATGATGTTTCCCTATAAATTGTTCTCTGAGTGTTCCCTAAGCACTTGCAGATTTTGTTTTCCTTTTATTTTCAAATGATTGCACAGGGTCACTAGGCAGCCTTTGATCAGAGCACACTGTACCCCAAGTACTGCCACATCTCCTCAGTTCTTCGGGCTGCTCTGGGAAGGTTTTAACTAATTCTTTAATATTCTGGAATTCAGACATGCTCGTTAGATATTATCTTTTCTGCCTATGTCTGATCAACTATTAAATTCAGTGGACCAGCAATGAAACTGATCTAAAACACCGCAAAAATTAAAATATTATTTTGATAGGAAAGTTTTCATGGAGCTTACGAATTGTCAGTATCCTCCTATTAAAAAGATGTTCTGTGATGCAGGCTGAGGAAGGTGTGGGCTTTGGAGGTTACTGAGGCTTTGAAATCCCAGATCTACGACGTGAACACATTTGAACGATCAAGCCCCTTAATATTTCTGAACTTCCATCTTCTTGCATATTGAATCGTTACAGTAGCATCAACCATTTAGACTGGTATGAAGACTCAGTAAAAGATTTAAAGAATGTGGCACAGAAATGTCTATTAATCACGGGTGATTAAGCACATGTTTTTATCTCCTCTGCCTCTGCAAAACTTGAATAAGATGACAGTAAAGCCTCCCAACCTATCTGTATCTTCTATTTAAAAAAAGTTAAAAAGAAAGAAAAGGAAAAGAAAAAAGAGAAAGATCCGTTTTATTGGGTTAATTTGTGATATTCCACTTGCGACTGGGTGGGGGACGCCCCTCAGAGAGAATGCTTGAGAAGAGGCTTCCAAGGGAGGCTGGTTCCTCCCAGACCTGACTGGGTGCAGAAGGAGATCTGGGCCGGGGACCAGAACTCAATCCATGGTGCAGGAAGCCTCTTTGAAGGGACAGAGCCCATATTCCTGGGTGTCCCTGGGGAAGCACTTTGGTGTGGAACGGCAGACATGCTAAAGATGGGTGTTTATTACATATCTCTCCGTAAGAAGAAATGTGAACACTTGTCTCTGAATCCTCTGGGCAACCTTTATAAAATGCAGTTTTTCATTTTACACGGCAGGGCTGGGCTTGCTTTTCTGGGGTTGTGGCACAGCATTGAGTCTAGACTCCTAAGTAGAAAAACTAGAACTTCCAGTTCGGTCCAGCAGTCCAAGTGTATACCTACTGCCCTGGAATCAGTAAGGATAGGCATGCCTTTCCTTCTCAGAAGGGTCCTGAATTGGATGATAAATTATAAAGTCACTTACTCCAAAGGCTTCTGCTAGGGCAGAGGTGAGGCAGCCCCTAAAAGACTATGTGAAAACACATATATTTTCTACTTAGCTAATTTCTTTGCAGTAAGAACTTTTCTAAAATAAGATACACACACGGATGCCTTTTTTAATAAATTGAACAAAACAATTCACCCTGTCCTTGATGACTGAGCTAGTAACTGAGGCAACAATTGTTGGGACACACTGAGGATTTGAGAGCATAAAGCTGATACAGGACACAGGCTGAATAGCTCATTGATGGTTAATGAGCTTCATTTTGAAAAAAAAAAAAAAAAAGGCTGCCTTGCTGTCAGCTTGAGTTTTGCTCATTTGCTTCCTTCACATTAAAGTGAGTTAGGTGTACAGCTGTGTGACCTCCTGGGTATTATAGCATGACTGTCCCTCTCCATAATTAATTAGCAAATCAAAGGTTAAAGCAGTCTTCTCCAGAGTGATAGGAATTGCAAGGAGACATGCTCCCTGTCGTTCTCACTATCCTCTGTCTAGTAACCATCAATTATTTTATTTATTTATTTATTTTTTTGCGGTACGCGTGCCTCTCACTGTTGTGGCCTCTCCCGTTGCGGAGCACAGGCTCCGGACGCACAGGCTCAGCGGCCATGGCTCATGGGCCCAGCCGCTCCGCGGCATGTGGGATCTTCGCAGACTGGGGCACGAACCCTAGTCCCCTGCATTGGCAGACGGACTCTCAACCACTGAGCCACCAGGGAAGCCCAACATCAGTTATTTTTGCTCGAGTAATATAACCCTGAGTTTACTATATTCTTGTGTCTCCCTTATACATACTATGGTTAGTAGGTATGAAGACGGAAGACGCTTCCCCATTACACGAGTTTGTCAGGCGATACTGATACTGTTCTCCAAGCAAGCCTGGATCCTTGACTTATAACTGAATTTCAGACACAAGCTAATACAGAAATTGGACGTTGGATGCCATAACAAGATTAAATTCAGACACGTTAACCTCCAGGAAAGAGAATGGTGAAAGAATCATATAACCACTTGTTCCACGTGCTGTCACAGTCATCAAAAAACTGACTGAGAAGGACAAGGGGAAGCAAAAACTGGGAATAAAATTGCACCAGCAGTGAAACCAGCAGGATGACCAACCACATGTTACAGATCCACTGCTGTGTGAACCAAAGCGAGGAAAATCACAGGACACTGCCCAGAATTTACCTTCCTGAGAAAGCTGGCACAAAGCAGCAGAAAGTGATCAGAGAACATTCTGGAAGTCTCCGTTCATAGTCTCTGTTTTGAAGGAGCGAGTGCTGGTGATGTGGGCCCCTCTCTGACCTGCAGATCAGAGGCTCTGGAAGCCAGACTGGAATTGGAAGGAGCAATTACTTCTTTCATTTCATTGTTAACTAAACAACTAATTAATCATGAGGATGTTTGAAAGATAATCCTTCCTCCCGTAAGAGGTAAGGTCTGGAAGGAAAAGTGGATCCCAGAGACAGAAACCCAAATTTACCAAGTAACTGGTCACCAATTTAGCACAGTTTAAGAGCAAAGCATAGTTTCAAGATATAAAAGGTGCCCAACAAGACAGAAAGGCTACCTTGACTTCTCACAAATGTGTCCAGGACAATCAAACAATTTTGAGCACCTAATATCAATGCATTGGCTGCAAATTATTTGGATAAAAGGCACAAAAAGTTCTCCTATATCCCACTTTTTCACACTTTCCCAGGCCCCAGAGTCTCTGCAAACTAAACTTGATATGCTCTGGCCAAGCCCTTCTGTTTTAAAGATAAGATTTTAAATGCAAATTAAAACAACAATGAAATATCACTTTTCACTTATATCATCGCTAAGATTACAAACATTGATAATAGCCAACTTAAGGAAGTTGAAGGAAACAGGAACCCTCAAAGGCTGCTGGTAGAAACATCAACTGCAAAAAAATCTTCCTGGAGGGTAATGTGGCGATCTGCTTCAAATGCATATTCACTGACCCAGCAATTCCACTTCTAAAAATACGCACTAATAATCAGATGAGTGTTCAAAGATATAGTACAAGGATATTCTACTGATAATAGAGAATAATCAGAAACCAGAAAAAAAATGTACATCAATAGGGATCTGGAAATGTTATGGGACACCATACAAAGAAATACACTGTAGCCATTAAAATTAATTGTATATGTCTATATTTAGTTATACAGGAAAAATCTGCAATATGTTGGCAAATGCAAAAAGCAAGCTACAGAACAGCTACCTGTGGAAAATTTTCATTGAGAAAAAGTCTGAAAGGTTCTACACCAAAATGTATGTGGTGGTTATCCAGACTCATGGATTTGTAAGTGATTTTCACTTCTTTCTTTACAAAAGTGTGTATTCTCTGGATAGTTTATAAGGAAAATGTATTGCTTTTATAATTGTATATAATTATATATACTCTACTATTATATTATTTATACTTATATGTACAGTAGTCACATTTCATGTAAAGCTTATCCACACTTTCCTTCACTGGGCACTGACACACCCCAAACAGCTTTCGTACAAAATCTGATACAAAAAAATGATAACATCATCTGATAAGCAAGTATCTTGAAAATCACACTGACATGCAAGAGCTCTGTTTTAAAGCATCACATGATCTCTGAACAGTGGTGTTGGTATAATTGTTTGCATTTTGTGTGTTGCTTTTTAAAACTTAGTGGAATCAGTAAATGAACATACTAAAAAAGTTGATAAGATAATTTTTACAGTTATTACAACTGAGAAAAAATAAACATCGTTAGCTTTGCCAAGCATATACAGTTTAATGTCTCAGAACTGCATTAGACTTAAGTCAGCCAGTTATTTTAAAGGTGAATTAATTGACCTGCATTTCCCTCTCGAGAAGGTCTCTTCTCAAATGCTCCATAACCCCCGATGAGCACAGATAAAGTCATGTGACCTCATCCCCACTCACGCTTCCACGCCCGACCCTTCCCCCTTCACCCACTCACACACAGAATTGATTGGAACAAGATTCAACTTGGTTAATCCCTCTTTCAAAGGGATTTGGTTCAGCCCAAAGCAACTGAAGTTGGTCCCTTTTGGTGCTTGAGTTGAAAAAATATATTGGGATTTTTGGAAGACTATTTCCACCTAGATGCCAAAAGAGAAGCAGAGATAAGGAAAATTTGTACCCACAGAAAGAAACTGATGTATTCATTTCTGGAAGATACCATAAATTCTCCTTTTGGCTTAAGCTAAATTTGTTTGACTTTCTACCATTTGCAACTAATGAATCTCTGATGGGCAGTCTCTAAAACGGTCCGCAGTGACCCTCACCTTCTGGTACTCACACCCTGTGTAATTCATTCCCCTGGAGTGTGCACTGGACTTAACATGTCTTGCTTCTAACTAATGGAATATAGCAGAAGTGATGGGCCCCAAGTGATGGGCTTCTGTCTTAGATTCTCTCTCTGTCCCTGTCTTTCTGTCTCCATCTCTCTCTCTGTCTCTACCTCTGTCTTGTCTTTCTTTCTCTCTGTCTGTCGTAACTCTCTGACTCTTGTCTCTCCTCCTTTTTGTCTCTTTCTTTCTCTCAGAGTCCAGCTGCCGTGTAGAAAACTCCAGGCTACTCTACTGGAAGGGCCTTGGAAGGTGAGAGGCCACACGGACGAGTAAGAAGGCACCTCAGCCAATAACCAGCACCAACTGCCAAGCATGTGAATGAGCTGCTTGGAAGGACACCTTCCAGCCCTAGTCAGGGCTTCAGATGCTGCACCCCCAGCCAACAGTGAAGCTGCAAGAGAGACCCTAAGGCAGAACCATGCAGCTAAGCCACTCCCAGAATCCCGACCAACATAAACTGTGAAATAATAAATATTTGCTGTTTAAGACACTAAATCCTAGGGTATTTTAATAGGCTGCAATAGACTGCAAATATACAATCTCACTGAAATAAGTCTATATTCTATTGTGAGACAAACAGATGATTGAACAATATCAGTGGAAATCTGGAAAATCTGAAAACATTGAAAATTTCAGGTCTAAATAGGCATTTTGTAATTCTTAGTTCTCTGGGTATAAAATATCTATCTATCTATATATCTATCTATCCACTATTTACATAAATATATATTATATACACATGACAAGACAATATGAAGTATCATGGAATTGCTTTTTAATAATATTTCAGATTAAGGAACGACACTGATCCAGAAACAGTACTAACGAGATCAAACCACTGAATAAATATTGAATGAATCAATTAGTAAATGAACAAATTATCCAGCAACGACACTGCTTTTTTCAACTGTATAATTACCCCTCAATATACTTTAATAAGTTTTATTATCTTCAGAGAACGCTTGGCTGTGAAACAATCTCTTGTGATAGAACCTATTAATCTGTGTATAAATCACATACATTAAGGCGAAAAGATTTGAAACGCCAAAAACCCAAAGTGACTGATCTCAATAGCCTTTGGAATCGTGGTTAAGGAAAGCTTTCGAGTAAGAACAAGAAAATATCATAACGTCATAAAGTTTTTGTTTTTTTAAATTTTAATTTCCTTGTGAGAAAATCACCTTTTTGCATTGTTTGTTTCCTTGTTTTCTGTTAAAAAGCGAGGTGTCCTGAAGTATCTTGAAAAGAACCCAACTTCTAATAATGAAGGGTGGCAAGCTGTTAGCAATATAGCTAAGAACTGCAGAATCACAGGAAACAGGTTGCTTTAGTAGGACTGGCAAAAAGGCAAAGGAAGAATGCTTAAAGAACGTTGAGCTCAGTGTCCGAACAGACATGTAAAGAAAGACTAAGTGGAAATTGCAGACTTAAAGGAATAGCAGCAGTGATACTGAAGCAGAGTAGATGGAGAGCAATCAGTAAGAAATAAACGGCTGCCCTGGCGAGAGGGTTAGGGAAGCCAGTCGCCTCGTGGTAGGATATCCAGACACAGTAAAAACAGATCATTGCAAGCTCCAGGACACAGATGTCAAAAGAGATAATAGCAGCAACAGATACAAAACATGACAGAAGGGCAATGAAAACGGTTATCCTCAACTTGAGAAAATGAGAAGACATTGAGGAGAACGAGAGGACATAAATCATATTCATTTGAGATAACTTTATTTCTTTAATATGCTTAACTTACCAGCTCAAAAATTTTATGGAGCTGTGCCAGAGTATGTATATTTTATTTGTAAAACAAATTGTGTTTAACGTCTCAGTTAAGAACATTATTGTATTCTCTGGAGCAAAAGTACCTGAACCCAAATATATCTGACTGATCTGCTCACTGCTACAGTGATTCCCAGCAAAGGCAGTCAACCTCATTACCACCAGCCTACCTGGTAGAGGAAAGGGCCTATATATGTTTGGAGTCCTTCCTTGTACTCTCTAAGCCTCAGATAAATAAATATATGAAAGTGTAGAATAGTGCACTTTCATAACCACAAAACAGTGGTTTTGTTCGTGGCCTCCAATAACTTATCCAAGTTTTTTCACATGAACTATTTGAAAGACTATTTTCTCAATACTACCAGGATTGCATATGACTAGTACCATTCTAGATGAGAGGAGATAAGTGAACCCATCACAGACAGTGAATGGCTCAGGCCATCAGGGGCTAATTCTCATGCAAACCCAATTGCGTGGCTGGACTGAAAATAAACAGTAAACTTTTGAGCAACTGCAACCAAAATAAACATCTCATATACAATATTCACAAGAAATATATTGAAAGCCATGTTGTAGCCAAAGTGGAATTTGCAACCAGAGCGTTATAAAACTAACTCCATCACCTCAGTAATGGGAAAACACCAAAGCAGCTTGTCAGATTCAGATACAGCTCATAGATTATATCTAGTCAGCTTTCGCTAGTCTTGCTAATAACATCCCAGTGGCTCAAAGCTACAAATGTGTTATTTCTCATTCACAACACCTGTTGGCTGTGGGCGAGCCTCTTCTCCGTTCCATGCTTGGTTCCACTGGGTGAGCCATGCTAAAGAAGGAGGCCCCCACCTGGAATAGGCCATTCTCTGGAGAGAAGAGGAAAGATGGGACTAAAAACTTTTGTTTAGGGCTTCCCTGGTGGCGCAGTGGTTGAGAGTCCGCCTGCCGATGCAGGGGACACGGGTTCGTGCCCCCGTCCGGGAGGATCCCGCGTGCCGTGGAGTGGCTGGGCCCGTGAGCCATGGTTTTGTTTAATCTCAGCATGCATTGGCCAGAGTGTCACATGCACAAGGCTTACATGAAGGGGTAGGAATGATACGCCTTCCATAGAGAGGGCCACCAGAGAGGCGACATGTAGGAACAGGCCCCAGCTCAGAGGGCAGAGAATATGTTGAACAAATACTACAAACTAACAGAGTTAGAAGGAGCAGAATACTGTAACACCACACACCCTGCCTGGGCTACAAGTGAAAGGTAGTCAACAATTTGTACTGAATACTGGAGGAAGCAAACAGCCTCCAGAAATTATTCAAGAAGCTTTTGCATTTAAAGTTGAACATCAAGCAATTATAAACAAAATCTGGGAATATTGTGTAATTCAAATGAGACTTTCAGTCAAGACTCTGGTCCCCAATGGTTCACACCATGACAGCATTTGTATAAATATATCTTTTAAGGAAAATTTGGTAAAACTTGTCAAAAACCAAGAATATATCCTTATCTTGACCTAGAAATTTCAATTTTTGGAATTTCCTCTAATTAGACATTCTTAAAGTAGCACAAAAGATACATTCACAAGCATATCCAGCACAGCAATGTATCTAAAACCAACCAACTGGAAACAATGTCATAATTAAGCCATAAAATTGGTTTGAAAAATGATCATGCATTCGCAAAAACAGAATGCTCCACAGAGGAAAAAGTGAGGGGGATTGGACGGCTTGCCACTGTCATAACCGTAAGACAATTCAGCGAGCATGACAAGGAACAGACTCATTGTATCTGCACAGTGAAATCATTCTTGAGATAGAATGTACTCCAAAAGAAATACCTAAAAAGCTACAAAATGTTTGATTGTCATGATTTGCTATTTCTCACTAAATTTCTATCACCTCCCCAGCTTGAAATAAAACCATATTTTTGAAAATGCCCATCCATATCCTAGTGAAGGGCATTTTCTCAAAACTCTGACATTGCAGTAAGTACTAATTTAAAGAGAAGAACTCTCAAATATTTTCTTTTCTCTGAGAATCATTCATTAAGTACATGAGCAGAAGACCTAAAATTTAGGTGAGCATATACACCTGCTGTTGATTTATCCCTTGAGATAATACAGAAGTAGAGGAATAATTAAACAGTTCTGCCGACAAATGCCTCACGTCATATAGGTAGATGATTTTATTTTATACTTATTCATGAATATTTTTTCTTTTGCTCACGATGTGGTTTTTTTCTTATAAGAGGAACACAGTACTTTTTCCTTTGCTTTCACAAAAAGAAAATTAAAAATAAACAAAAGAGACCTTTGGGGTTGATACAATGTATAAATTCTACACTTGCAGGATTCATGCCTTACATTTTCCTGGCTTACACTACGCGGGCCCAAGAGGCTGCACGCTCAGCCTGATGCCCTGGGTTCTCTTAGGCATATAATTCTGGAGCACATGACAATTCCTTGTTCTCCCCTCCTAGACAACACACACACACACACACACACACACACACACACACACACCCCCCGAATGAACCTCTCAAGTGTTAGATCACTGTGGCCCTAACACTTCACTGGAAGTGCTGCACTGAGAGAGCTGTGCCAAAGAAGGACCCTCCGTCTGGGATATGCCATCCCACCCAGCCCTCTTTCTATAAACAGATGCACGAAGGAAACAAGATAACTCCTTGCTGTACAAAGGGGACACTGAGAGATCTGACCTCGTCCCTCCTCCTTCTGAGGGCCCATTCCTTCCCCTCCCCATCACCCAGGCCTCTTCCTGCCCAACAACTCGCAGAGCTGCCCTAATTTTTGCTTCCCTGTTGCTGGTTGTCTTTTCTTTTCCTTGTCTATACGCCTGCAGCTGACCACCCCCTACACAAATGTTGTCATCTCTCAGGCCTGCCACTGTCTTTCCTCTCTTCTGCTGCTATCTCTTATTTCTTCTCTTCTCCATTTTTATCAGATCTTTCCTACTTTTCTGCAAAAAAAAAAAAAAAACCCTCAATCATTGGGGCATCACTTTCTTCCCCACATCACCATGTGCCAGGTTTCTCTACCTGCTCATCACCTGTCATCCTTTCTAGCAGGTCCTACAGGCCAAAACGTCCCTCACAACTCTTACCCTTTGCGCTAGCTGTTGGTGGAATCTGAGGTCCCAAGAAGGTTGTTCTCCACACAGCTGATATATGCATTCATTTTCTTATACATATGTAGCAATAAATATGAAATTAGAGCTGTAGCATTTGATATATACTTGGGTTAAAAAGACTCCCTCAATATTTAATCTACAAGGTGCATAGGGTGATTTAATATTTTCCATGAGTGGTATAAAGAAAAAAAATATTACTATTTTATGCTAAAGCCTACTGAAGCGTATTCAGAATACTAAGGAGGGGTAATAATTCTTCTCCTTTAAAAATTCATTTAGAACTTATAATTCATTTGGAATTCATAATTCATGTAGAAAATACCTTGATAGGCTCTTTGAATATAAATGGCAAGGCCTTCAAGGCATGTTCTACAAAATGAAAGTAGAGGAGTTTAGAATTTCCCAAGGACAAATTTGCTTTGGAGATGGAAGGCGAGGGATAAAACGACCAAGAGTGATGACCAAAGACCTAAGGAGAAAGAAAGACCCTAGAAATATGATGTGAAGTCTGAGGAGGGTTATGATCAGTCTGTGTCAGGTAATGGCAGATAATTTTCTGGGGCTTCTTGCATCTGACATCGAGTTTGAGGTTGACTCCTACCTTTTAATTCCTGTCTTTCTCTACTCACTAATCTTGCCATCTACAAGCTGTAATGCAGCTATGATCTTATGCCGATGGGGTCTTGGTAGAATGATGAAAGAGAGAAGGTGTCCAGGATGGACCAGTAAGAGAGAACAGCAGCATCAAGGTATGAGGTGTTCTTTACATTTTTAATTGTGATGAAATACGCGTGACATAAAAATTACCATCTTAACAAGTTTAAGTATACAGTTTACTAGTCTTAAGTGCATTCGCACTTCAAAACTCTTTATCTTGCAAAACTGAAACTCTATACCCATTAAAATTTCTGCACCTATGAACTTGACTACTCTAGGTACCTTATATATGTGGACTCACATAGTATTTGCTTTTTTATGACTGGCTTGTTTCACTCAGCATAATGTCCTCAAGGTTCATAGCGTGGTTCAGAATTTCCTTTCTTGTTAAGGCTGAATAATATTCCTTATTCTGCATATACCACACTGTGTTTAGCCATTCATCTGGTGATGGACACTTGGGTTGCTTCCACCTTTTGGCTCTTGTGAATAATGCTTCTATGCACATGGGTGTGAGGTGAGAGTTTTCAGTAGGAATCAATAGGAGTCAGTCCATAAGCATAGACTGACCCAGCAACATAACCCTATTTCCCAAGAGGGACAACTTGAAAGAGGAAAAGACAGACATGTGAGTTACATACGCAAACTTTTTTCTACTGCATCCATCCATCCATCACCAAACTTGTCTAAGCTTTGTAGAAAACAGATTTTCATATAAAAACTATATAGTAAAGCAGACACTTCCACTTAAACTTCCAATAAGCGTCTCTAATTTAACATCAAAACTAATCTGATCCTCCCTTCAAATCAAGCTGCCATTGATGCTCTTCTCTTAACAATTAAGGGCAACAGCATCCTTCCATTTGCTCAGGCCAAAAGGCATAATGCCACCCTTTACTCCTCTCTTTATTTTTTGTTGGGAAATCCTATATATTGCAGCTTCAAATTATATCCTTATCCCAGCCATTTCCCACCACCTCTAGTCTAAGCCACGCTCATCTCTTACTTGGATCATTGCAGTGGCCTCCTAACACCTGTCACTGTTCTTGCTCCTATTCTGTCTATTCTCAACAGGGACCTTTTAAGACTTAAATCATGATGCTCCCCTGCTCAATCTTTCAACACCCTCCCTCTCTGTGGACGATCCAAAGACCTTGCAATGACTTCTAAATCCTTATAGGATCTGGTTTTCTGTTGTCTCTCTGAACTGACCCGTTACTACTCCCCGCTCTCCTTATATAGCTCCAGAAACACTGCCCTCTCCACTGTCCCTTGAATATGCCAGCCTTCCCCAACTTTACAGTGTTCACCTTAAATGCTCTCCCCTCAGATCATCCTTGGCTCCCTTTCTCACCTCCCTTAATGTCACCTTTCCTGTTAGGTCTTTCCCAGAAAACCATAGTTAAAATGGCAAATGTTCTCATTCCCTGAAACACTCCCCATCCTCCTTCCCTGCCTTATTTTTCTCCATAGCGTTTACCACCTCTCAATATACTATGCACTTTACTTACTTTTTTTAGACAGTGTCTATCTTCTACCACCAGAACGTATGCTTCATGAGAGTCAGGATTTTACCTGTTTTGCCTGTTAATGTATTCTCAGCAGTGAGCAGTGCCTGGCAGCAAGTGAGTGCTTAATAGGTTTTTGTTGAATTAATTAAATGTGTAAGAATGAAGGCATGAATGAAAGCAAAGAGTGAAGTTTTAGGAAAGAAGAGAAATAAGCAGAAATGTTGTAAAAAGTGGAAACCAGCAAGTGTCAACTAAGATGTTTGCATTTTATTTAGTTGACAAAATATAAATATGGTTTATTTATATTTTATTTATTTTTATATAAATAAAATATATAAATAAATATATTTAAATATAAATAAAATTATATTTATATATATTATAATTATATTTAATTTAAATATATTTAAATTTATTTATATTTAAATAAATATATTTAAATATAAATAAATATATTTATATTTCATAATTTCTTAATCGCCAAATAGTCAGCAATTAAGAAATTATGAAAAAGAAAGAGGAAAACAGCTTTGACTTCATGATTGTAGAGATTCACCCTAACAAAATCAGTTTATCTTGAGGTTATTTTAATCTTATACTCTGGACAACACTTGTGTAGAATGAAGACACCAATGATGCTTTGAGTGTCTCATTTTATCAACTCATAAGAGCAAAAGTTTTCTTAGACTCGGTAAGATGGTGGACAAATAACTCAAGACATGCTCATAGCTTTATGTTAGTCACACTAAAGACAGATGAAGAAATAAACAAGAATTTTTCAAACTACTCAAAAATCTTCTAGTCAGCACCTGTCCTAGCCCTCACCAAAAGGAACATTTTAAATGGAGTCAATGGAAAACATTCTCGTTTTACTAAGTTGATCCTTTTATTAATCACAAGCTACATGTAAATTACTTTCAGGACTAGTTATATATCCTTCAGCTTCAAGACATATGAACAGATATTTCTTTATGACTCAGTTCTGCGTTTCCAAAGTGGTTTGATACTCAGAGAACATCAATGTGAGAAGACAGCTTCCCCTCTCCAACTTTTCATGAACCATACCCTAAAAGCAGTAGCCTTTGAAATCACACTCAGTCTAGGATCATGTTGCATTTTTTATGAGAGTTAGGAAAATCATGGCTCTGCGAAATGGATGATACCCAGGACTCCTTATTGTCATCCTCTAAATACATCACTTCCATATATTTCTCCTCTTATTGTCTCTGCATGCTTTTAATTATTTATTGGGTTTTTATAGCATCTTACCTCTAAAGAGTTCAAATCCTATATGGAGAGTTTCTGGCAGTAACATTTAATAGACACTTTCTAAGCATTATGCTACACTAGTAAAGCAACAGTGAAACCATTGAAAGAGCCTAAGTAACTTAGACGAGGAAAATGAAGATGAAAATGGAAAAGAAAGAAAAGTGGTGAGAGTAGATAGTAGTACATTTACATAATAAATCTAACTCCTTTCAAGCACTCTTCTAAAATCCTTTCATGCTCACTTGTATCTTCCAGACGTACTGTGACTGGGACTGCAGAAAGATGACCAGGGAACCTGTCATATACCTTTTATTATATACATAGCAGTTACATAGCCATCTATGTATAGCAGGTCTTACTCAGGATCATATTCGAAGAGCTACACCCATATTATTTAAATAGTATTGGTCTACACTTACATAACATGTAACATGTGCTTGCCACTGTTCTAAACACTTTATAAGCATGAACATATTTAATTCTCACAATGTCCTATAAGGGAAACACCATTATTAGCCTCACTTCAGAGCTAAGGAAACAGAGGCACAGCTACTAAATGGCAGATCCAAGGCTGGCCTCAAGCCTGTCGCTATCAGAAGCCATGCCATTGACCATTACAATAAACTGAATTTATATCTGCTCTTAGGCTAGAAAATATTAATACTAGACCCTTCTTAATTAACTTCCTTTCACTCTATTTTCTTTGACTTCATGTTTTCTTTTTCCTTCACTCACTCTTGAAGCTGTAATAAATATAGTTAATGATTTTACTTATCTATTTCTTAAAGTAAAAGGTCTACTACCCATTGCCTAACTAGAGATCCTAAAGTAAAGTATTAAATTTAATGCTGATTTATTTGCTTAGAGTTGTCATTAGCTGACTACTTTTGTTACTCTCATCTGGAGGACTCTTTTACCCTTAAAAATCTCTAATACTTAGGACAGTTTGTCCTTTAATAAGCCAAATATGAGTAAAATGTGCCAAGCAGAGGTTTAGAGAATAAACTAGGTCCCATTATCCAGGGAAGCATTTAATTTTCTATACCATGGTTTACCATTTCTATGATTGACATATCTTATCTGACACTGTCTTAGTAAAGAATAAGCTATTTAAAACAACACAGATAATAGTTTCCAATAAAAATATTGCATCAAAGTATTTAAACTGTTGTGGTCAGAGGAAACAGCTAAATGATACACTTCAGACGGATAACTGAGAAGTTAATCATTCAAAATAAGTTTTGTTTATTTTTTATTTTTTTATTTTATTATTATTATTTTTTTTTTTGCGGTACGCGGGCCTCTCACTGTTGTGGCCTCTCCCGTTGCGGAGCACAGGCTCCGACATGCAGGCTCAGCGGCCATGGCTCACGGGCCCAGCAGCTCCGCCGCATGTGGGATCTTCCCGGACTGGGGCACGAACCCGTGTCGCCTGCATCGGCAGGCGGACTCTCAACCACTGTGCCACCAGGGAAGCCCCAAAATAAGTTTTAGATGGCAACTGAAAACCTTTCTATTAATATAAGTAACTGAAGATCAGTAATTACGTTTGTCCACGTGTAAACTGAAGTCATATATATCTGCTCTCTGACCACCTTGTCTATGTCTGCCCAACATCTGAAGTTTGCTGGTCGCTAAGACTTTTGAAACATGTATGGAAATCATAAAATCGTGATCGGCCCATCCCTGCTCAGTGAAACCTTTGCTCTCGAGCTTCAATTTCTTCATTCATTCGGTCAATCATTCATAAAGCAAGCACATGTTGAGCACCTCCTCTTCCCCAAAGATATAAAGAGAAAAGAGAAATTAGAATTTCCTGGCCTTGAAGAAGTCATGTCTAAAAGGAAATTGGATTTATAGACAATTGCCCACACCTGCTTAGACAAGTCACTTCTTAGAGACCATTCTGTTACTGTAGCTCAAATTGTTTCTTTGTGCTCCAGCTACTGAACTTTTTCTTTTAATTCAACAGACTAGGGAATTTGACAATCCATTTTAAAGTAAAGAGTCCACTAGATCACGCATCCCTGGAATCCGGCACCCTATGTTTTTAATCATTCTAGCCACTCTCTTCCAAAAGCCACTAGAAAAGTGCTTTATACAGTACAGATATTTGATAGCTCTTTAATTAGAATTACATAGCTTTTAATTATCTCAGTATACAGGGCTTACAGGGTATCCATATAATACTTCTAAGTTATCCATCAGAATAAAAAAAAAATTAACCTGAGTTTTGATATGGACTTTAAAAATGAGGAAAGGGGTATGAAATTGCAAAACTCATTTAATCCAACAAAAGGAGATGTACTTTTATGTAATCCTATGAAATTCTTTGGAGAAATGAAAATGACAAAATGTAGATTATTTGGAGCAGTCTGTATTCTAAGTGTTGACTGTTACACTTGATATTTAGACTAACAAAAATATTACCAGGTTCTCTGAAATATAAAGAAAAGTAAGAATAATAGTTTAAAACAACAGCAACCACAACAAAACCAATTTACATAGAAGAAAGATAAGGAGAATGATCTCTAAATACTTCCCTGTTGGACTTAACTCTGGATGCAGATATTATCTGCTACCCACGCCTTTAATCGAAAACAGATAAAGTAGGCTTGGAGGTAATTAGCTTTCCTGCATTCTAATAATCAAAGAAGTATATTTTAAAAGCTTAAAGTAAAAAAAACAGATTTTGCAGGGTAAGAGAACCCAGCATTAATTCCCAGCAGAGTTGCTCAGCCTCATGAAAAAGTACATCGTGCTTGAGTAGCTGAAAACAAATCTAGAGACATAAATACCCTTTTCATTTAAAATGTTTCCTTGCATTTCATATAATTTTATCAGACACATGAGATAAAAGGGTGATCTCCTTAGAGTGGAAGGAGCACCCACTGAAAAGCCACCAGCCCTTCAGGGCCTCTGTACTCTGATCATCATTCATACTCTGAAAGCTATTTCTCTTCTTAGCTGGAGACCCAATTGGGTATCACATAAAAGTTCTATTAAGTTCAGATTTCTCCGTGACAATAAACTTTATTTCCACCCGTTAGAAGGTCTTTTGGTTTCAGTTTGAATCATTTTTTCCTTCTCAATCTTGTTAATGTGTGAGCCCCTGACGGTCTTCCTTTACGACTAAGGCAAATATCAAGCCTGTTGTAGATGGTTTATTTGCAATCTTAGATTTTGCACTATGTCAAATGCCATATCTTGGTCTGAACTGTAGGGACCCGTAGTAAAACCTTTCGTCAATTTCATCTACAGTCATGAGCTATTGTATACTCATTTCCCATCTAGTTTTTTATACCTAATGGCTTATACCCTATGTTTACAGAGATCACCCTTGAACATAGGCCAAGAGAACAGCCAAATCAATTGAACAGTGTGCATCTTCACTCCGTTGAAAAGGAAAAAAAAAGCGATCTTGATCCCTTCTGCAAGCAAAGAGAACTAATATCTTAAAAATGGAGGTTTCTATGTTAAGCCAAATGCAGTTAACCTAAACAGACTTATTCAACGTTATCTTTTGCCTCGTCTTCAGGGAAAATAATCCTTTTTAGTTTTATTTTTTAGTAAAATAGAAACCAAATATTTTATGGATATGACTAGTGGAAGATACACTGGATTAGGATTCAGGAAATAAAGCAAACCATTTAATAACCACTCTAAATCTCATGATATTAATGAATAAAATATTTTTTAAATCTAAAGACTTTCCCCCAACTCATGTGCACAACTCATTTGTACATATGGCTAATGAAACATCAAAGAACCCCTTTCCAAAGCTCAAAAGGAGTGCCAATCCCTGACAAATATACTCTGTCTTGGAGTCTATTAAAAAACTTCCTAGAATAGAATTGTACCCTTACTGAAACGTGTTGAAGCATTTTCAGTGTGTGCTTTATCTCTTCAGAACATTTGGCAATGGTGGATAATTTTTAAATCATCCAATACCACAGACACAGATTTTACTTGAATTCTTCACATCAATAAAGATGGATAGTTTTATTGGTAAGTTGTATACAAAAAAGAAAAAAAGTAATTACTTATTACTAAAAACTATTAGCCGGTAAAATCAAATAAATCATTATTTTAAGCCTATTTTATTCTCATTTTTAGAGGAAATAAAAATATTGTAGTGATTTACTCATTACAACATTCAAAAATAGAAATGGTCAACTAATTTTTTCTCGTTGGAGTCTAAAAGTTTGCGGCAACCTCAAGAAGAAGATGGCAGTAAATCCAGGACTGAAAAGCCCAGACTTACTGCTATAAGCCTGACTTACTATTGGTGTGGTGTGACACTGAGCAAATGCTCCCAAGGTGACTAAATGAGATAATGTTCCCAAGGTGACTAAATGAGATAACCTCTATCAAGCACATAACACAGCACCTGGCACATACCTAGGACCCACTAAATGTCAGCAATTATCACATGAATCTCTTTCATTGTATGATAAATAGAGAAGTGTCTTTTGTATTATAATATGTAGGTAGTGTGTCTTCACAAAGAGGTGTGAAAACCAAAGGTCTTAAAATGGGATAGAAGGGGAATGTAAATTGATACAGCCACTATGGAAAGCAGTATGGAGTTTCCTCAAAAAATTAAAAAGAGAACTATCATATAATCCAGCAAACCTATTTCTGGGTTTTCCCAAAGGAAATAAAATCAAAGAGATATCTGCACTCCATGTTCATTGAAATATTATACACAGTAGCTAAGGTATGGAAACAACCTAAATGTCCATCAATAGGTGAATGGATAAAGAAAATGCTAGGTAGATAGATAGATAGATAGACAGATAGATATAATATTAATAGATATTATTCAGCCTTTAAAATGAAAGAAATTTGCAACAGCATGTATGAACCTGGGGGACATTATGCTATGTAAAATAAATCATTGTATATATGTGCCACATCTGGCACATATACACAATGGACTATTACTCAGCCGTAAAAAGAAATGAAATTGAGTTATTTGTAGTGAGGTGGATGGACCTAGAGTCTGTCATACAGAGTGAAGTAAGTCTGAAAGAGAAAAAAAATTACCATATGCCAACAAATATATATGGAATCTAAAGAAAAAAACAATGGTCATGAAGAACATAGGGGCAAGATGGGAATAAAGACACAGACCTACTAGAGAATGGATTTGAGGATACGGGGAGGGGGAAGGGTAAGCTGGGACGAAGTGAGAGAGTGGCATGGACATATATACACTACCAAACGTAAAATAGATAGCTAGTGGGAAGCAGCTGCATAGCACAGGGAGATCAGCTCGGTGCTTTGTGACCGCCTGGAGGGGTGGGATAGGGAGGGTGGGAGGGAGGGAGACGCAAGAGGGAAGAGATATGGGGACATATGTATATGTATAACTGATTCACTTTGTTATAAAGCAGAAACTAACACACCATTGTAAAGCAATTATACTCCAATAAAGATGTTTTAAAAAAATAAAAAAATAAAAAATAAAATAAATCAGGCACAGAAAGACAAACACTGCATAACATCACTCTTACGTAGAATCTAAAAGAATCAAACTCATAGTAAGATAGTAGAATGGTGGTTATCAGGGGCTAGGGGGTAAAGGAAAAGGGGAGACATTGGTAAAAGAATGTAAACTTCCAGTTATAAGATGAATAAGCTCTGGTTATACCATGGTAACCATAGTTAATAATAATGTACTGTATACTTGAAATTTGCTAACAGAGTAGGTCTCATGTATTGTCAACACACACACAAAATGATAACTGTGAGGTGATAGATGTAAGTGATACAAGTGATTGTGGTGACCATTTCACAATATATATGTATATCAAAACATCATATTATATACCCTAAACATATACAATTTTACTTGTCAATCATAGCTCAATAAAGCTGGAAGAAAACAAAATTCTAGGATACACATTTTTAAAAAAGCTCATTTTTTATGGCATTCTTGGAGATTCATTTGAAAATTATCCTTGGTAGTACACAGAGCACTCCTTAATATTCACATATTATACATTTAGAATGGTGACTAGACAGTTATTCAGTGGCATTTATATTTCTTCTCAGACACAACTTCTTCATGAATAGATATTTCATTTAAATATTCTTTCTCGTTTGCACTTCAGTTATGAGTCATCATTTATCATGCTGCATATTCTACAAACAGATGCAATTCATGCAAAGAAGTACAAAACACTTCATGAGTGCCTTGGTGGTCACAGTTGAGTAAGACATTGTCCTCATCCTGAAGTCTCTAGTAGAGGGATTAGTACAGCTCATCAAGAGCTGACCTGCTAGGTCCCGTAGGGTAGGTGTGCTAGGAGCATACAAAATAAACTCACATTATATCCAGATGGGGCTTCAAGCTGTAGAAGCCTACTAAATAAGGATGAAACACGGCAGAATTTAGATAAATGGAGAAAGACAAGGACTTCTAGGTGAGGAAGACTGCAAAATGAAGGAACAAAGTTAAAAAGGAGAAGGGCCATTTCAGGAACAGAAAGCAGTGATGTTTGTAGGAAGATGGGCTAATTGCAGGTAAGAACAGAAAAATAATTTGAGGCTTTCCTGGGTACAGCATTGAATAGCAAGATGAAGAGGTTAACTCTACTAAAATTTACTGTCCATATGAACTTTGAAAATTATTTTAAATGAAAAACAAAAAGGAATTCTATAATTATAAATTAAACATGTTCTTACTATCCACATTATAATGAATATGCTATCACATTTTTAGGTAAGTGAAAGTTCTTACACATCAAACGGAAAGCTTAGTTTAATAAATGTGGTAATTGAAAACAGAGGCTTTCTGCTGGCCCACCTTCCACACCGTAGCAAGAAAGTTACTCTCCAGTGATGTGTTAATGGAACCCACAGCTATGAGTTATCTCTTCCTTTGACATAGAATTTTATTATCCTTCTTTTTTATTGCATGCATCATATGTCATATTTTCAATTTTAAAGACATCGATTTTCTTTTCTTAAATATCTCACACCTATAAATATTTAGTGTTTGGTGGCAATACACTATAATTGAAAAGTCTCAAAAATATTTGTGTTAAAAAACACAGTATACGAATATATCATTTTCAAAGAATAGATTTTAAACATATTAGCTTTATACTAAAAATTACCATAGAAATTCCAAAGTTAATGTTTCATAGAATATTTATTATGTGATCCAACTAAACTATTAGTGAACAATTTAAAGCAAATGATTGCAAAATATACTTTGAAAGATTTACAAATTTAAACAATTTTCTTATCACAAGGGAGTAAATAGTTTCCTCGGGTAAACAAATCTTATCAAAAGAAACTATATGTTAACAGTTCTAAAATTTGTGAGGCTTACTTTAAGGAACAACTTAACTCAAAGCTCTTGAAAAACTTTATTAAATCAAATATGAATCATAGCCGGAATCAAATAGCAGTATAGAATCATGAACATACCTCTAGAATAAAGGAAACGCAACATGGCAAATAAAGGACATGTCAATGTGCCCTCATCGTAAAAGTTATGCCATGAGGGGGCAGGTAGGGGGATGTTCCTCTCACGGCAGCTGATAGGAACCAGTGCAACAGGTGGGCTACCATACATTCTAGAAAGAGGAGCTGAAGCCTGATCTCACCTGATAGGACTAAGAGACTAATTAACAAGAAATCCAGCAATTTTCCAGGACCAAGTACCATTCCAGATTATGAGGCCTTATTTTGTTTTACCCATAAATGTTGACTATATCAACTACTTGATAAGGAAAATTAGAGACATTTAATCTTACAATAGGAGGCATCAGAAGTGTTCATTTTTTCCCATGAAAAAGGATAAAAGAAGTTTGCAAATTTCTGATAGACCCGTAAATTGAGTAATTAAAAAAGAAACAAATCAAAGAGCTAAGGTCAATATTCAAGGAAAGATAAAGATCTAAAATGTACAATATGCAACATCAATGAAGTAAATTTGTTCTATGACCCAAAAACAAAGAGATGAGGGCTCCGCACTTACGACATCAGTCCATCCTGAAAATTTCCTGAGACACCCTAGTACCAATCTATGTGGACCCTTCAGAGGGGCAGGCTCTTGAGCTTCCATTCCACACACTTGTGGAAGCTGAGAAGCTCCCTCTCCAATCTAAGGTCCAGCCTTCTCATGTGCCCCACATGGCCATTGCCCTGTGGGTATTACTGCTTCCTAGAACTTCTGCCCTGAGCTCTGAGCTTGAGACCTAGCCTTAACTGGAGCTCTATACAACCGTTCCCTTTCGCATTCCCTGACTTTTTCCCACAACATTCCTTCCCCTTCCTCTGAGGCACTCCTCTTTCTGCCAAGGAACTTCTCTAAAGCACTCTCTTTCTCTCCCACACCTGTATGACACCTGCTACAAACTATCGAGTGTTGGAGCTTTAACTGAAGACTGGGAAATCCATTGACTTCAGACATCCCTGCATTCTATCCATCCAAATCCCTGAGGCAATGATTACAAAGCCTGGCCTAGGGTATTAAATGCAGGGAAGAAAAATATAGAGGGATGTGGACTGAAAAAAAAAAGCAAAACACACAACCTAAAAGTTGTGAGTTATGTTTTATTTGGGGACCTTACTAAGGACGATAGCCTCGGAGACAGCCTCTCAGATAGCTCTGAGGAACTGTTCCAAAAAGTTAGGAAGGAGCCAGGACATATAAAGTTTTTGCTGAGAAAAAACAAACAAACAAACCATATAGTCAAACATCAAAAGATAGGGGCTTCCCTGGTGGCGCAATGGTTGAGAGTCCGCCTGCCGATACAGGGGACACGGGTTCGTGCCCCGGTCCGGGAAGATCCCACATGCTGCGGAGCGGCTGGGCCCGTGAGCCATGGCCGCTGAGCCTGCGCGTCCGCAACGGGAGAGGCCACAACAGTGAGAGGCCCGCGTAACGCAAAAACAAAAACAAAAACAAAAACATCAAAAGATTACTGCTAATCACAAAAAACGGACATCTCAAGTTAATGATTTTAGTGCTTTTCTATATATGGGAAGATGCAAGAGCCTGCGCTTATTGAAATTATTCCTTAATTATGCATCTTAACTATCTACGACCAGTATTCTGTTTTTCTCTATCCTAAATTCCTGCGGGGCACACCTTTCCGGTGGCTACAGTGACTAACGGCTTGCTGGCTGATGGCAGGCGATATTCACTGTTTCCTGAAATGACAGGCAACATTTTTTTTGTCCACAGCGAGGCAAACAAATGTTTCACAAATGATACTTTTGCCCTTGAACATAAACTCTATCCAATAAATATTACTTATTTTTAATGAGGATATAGAATGTTAATACTAAACATGGTGAGTCAATTTAGAAATGATATGATAAAAAATATTGAGCTATTGTTTTATCACGTGGATACATTGTAAGACTGTCTTTCTGTTAAGTTGATGTACTAGATTAAAGAACTATAAATTATACATATATATAGGCATAAAACTAAAGAGCTATTTTGTTTTGCCTAAAACACTCAGAAGAAAATAAACCTGAAAGAACAAATTTCAAAAATGTCTAGAGATATTATTTAAATAATAATTGACATGTTTAAGGAAAAATAATTTTTTATTCTATTAATCTGAAGAAGTCCAAGTAATAAAGCAATAAAAAGTAATCTCAGGTAATCTCAATTTTTTTTTCTTTTAGGTAGAGGGAATGAGGAATGTGAATGAATAGTGAAGTACCCCTTCTCTAAACCTCTCTGTCCTAATTCATTTGCTTCAACTAGAAACAAATCATAAAGAAAAAGAAAAAAATAAGATGACAGACTTTGTATCTTCTAGCATTATTCTTCAGGACTTCACAGTTTTGATATAATACTATATATGATTTGTGATTAGCAATCACCACCCCAAAACTAGCATTAAAGGGTTCTCATGATCCCAAGATGTTCTGATAACTGTAAACCAGAAAACCAAAAATCACAAGTAATTTTCATTGTTTCAGTAATGGGAACAGTTTGCAATTGATGCTGGGAAATACATTATTCCACATTCTAAATGGTATGAAGTATGTACACAGCCTTTGCTTTTGGAAGTAACTTACGACTGAAACAGAAAATGAGTACTATTTGAGGGTAACCCTAAGGGCTAAAAAAGTGACAGTCTCACCAGCATCGTTCTGCCAATTTAATCAAGGAGAATGACAAGAAATCAAGGATAAGTGGCAAAATAACAACAGGCTGGAGGGCACTTAATCGGATCACTAGCAGAAGCAAGTAAAGGTAGCTTTCTCAAACAGAATGAGAGAGGCTAGGAAGAAGGTATGAGCTAAACTGTGCCATGTAAAACAATAGCCCTGCAAGAATGTAAAACAGCTGGACTGATTCATACTGAGCCGTGCAAAGCACTGGACATGCCAGCTCCCATCCCAGCAGTGAAATTCAGATCAAAATGTTCTGTTTAATAGCCTGGCTAAACTATACACATATTTTTTTTTCCTACATAGTATAAAGTGATTAAAAGTGATTATAGAAGATGGCTTTCCCAGATTCCTCCTATTGTTCCTACATTCAGGCAAGTCTTTATACAGGTAGTTTTAAGAAAAATGACCCTGGTCACCATCACAAGGAGAAACCATTAGCTTCTAGTCCAGCAGAACTAAAATTATGATGTCACCAAAAACGGGGAGAGATTCCACACTTTATTCTTCCCCATTTACCTCAGTATTTCAAAGATGCAGAAAGTTATTATCTTACATAGATATATAAATAAATTTTTGTATACTTTTTGCTTTACAATCTTGTTCACACTAAATCCATTGTAACTGAATGCTCTGTAAAATATAAAAATTAAAACTTCGTGTGACCAATGTGTAACCTTAGAAAAGTTATTTGACTCAGTTTTCTCCTCTGTAAAATGGGGACAGTAATAGTATCTCCTTCATAATCGGATGCTTATGAAGATAAGTGAGCTAATACATGTAAAGTACTTAGAACAGTTCTTGAGATATAAAAAGCACTATAGAAATGCTTACCACTACTCCATCCTTTAACCTTTAACCCGTTTCTTTACATTAAAAATAAGCAGCTTGTAATTGACAAGAGGTAGTTGGATCTTTTTATTTTTAATCCAGTCTAACAATATCTGCTTTCTAATTTGTGTCAAGACACTTTTACTTGATAACACTGTTTTCAAATTTCTATGGAATAAATACAAAAATTGACTGCATATTATGCCTTAAAGTAAACCATGATAAATTCCTGGAAGTAGAAATTATTCAGGGAAATTTTCTGAATATAATAAAACTAAAACTTAATAAGAAAAGATTAACTGAAAACAATTGGAACCATTTAGAATTTTTTAAGAAAAAATCCCTCCTACAGCACTGAAAGGTAAAATCAAAACAGATGTTCAGAAGATGGCGGAAGAGTAAGACGCAGAGATCACCTTCCTCCCCACAGATACACCAGAAATACATCTACGTGTGGAACAACTCCTACGGAGCACCTACTGAACACTGGCAGAAGACCTCAGACCTCCCAAAAGGCCAGGAACCCCCCACGTACCTGGTTAGGGCAAAAGAAAAAAATAAACAGAGACAAAAGGATAGGGACGGGTCCTGCACCAGCAGGAGGGAGCTGTGAAGGAGGAAAAGTGTCCACACACTAGGAAGCACCTTCGCGGGCGCAGACTGCAGGTGGTGGAGTGGGGGAGCTTCGGGACTGCGGAGGAGAGCGCAGCAACAGGGGTGCGGAGGGCAAAGTGGGGAGATTCCAGCGCAGAGGATCGGGGCCGACCGGCACTCACCAGCCGAGAGGCTTGTCTGCTCCCCCGCCGGGGCGGGCGGAGCTGGGAGCTGAGGCTCCGGCTTCTGTCGGAGCGCAGGGAGAGGACTGGGGTTGGCGGCGTGAACACAGCCTGCAGGGCGTTAGTGCACCGCGGCTAGCCGGGAGGGAGTCCGGGGAAAAGTCTGGACCTGCAGAAGAGGCAAGAGACTTTTTCTTCCCTCTTTGTTTTCTGGTGCGCGAGGAGAGGGGATTAAGAATGCTGCTTAAGGGACCTCCAGAGACGGACGCGAGCCGCGGCTAAAAGTGCGGACCCCAGAGACAGACTTCAGACGCTAAGGCCACTACTGCGCCACCAAGAAGGCTGTGTGCGAACACAGGTCACTATCCACACCCCCCTTCCGGGGAGCCTGTGCAGCCCGCCACTGCCAGGGTCCCAGGATCCAGGGAAAACTACCCCCGGGAGAGCGCACGGCGCGCCTCAGGCTGGCAACGTCACGCCGGCCTCTGCCGCTGCAGGCCCGCCTCCCACTCCGTGACCCTCCCTACCCGCCAGCCTGAGTGAGCCAGAGCCCCCGAATCAGCGGCTCCTTTAACCCCGTCCTGTCTGAGCAAAGAACAGACGCCCTCCAGCGACCTACACGCACAGGCAGGGCCAAATCCAAAGCTGAGCCCCTGGGAGCTGTGAGAACAAAGAAGAGAAAGGGAAATCTCTCCCAGCAGCCTCAGAAGCAGCGGATTAAAGCTCCACAATCAACTTGATGTACCCTGCATCTGTGGAATACATGAATAGACAACGAATCATCCCAAATTAAGGAGCCGTGTGGATGAAAGGCTCTTGGTGCTGCAGCCAGAATTTAGTGCTGTGCCTCTAAGGTGGGAGAGCCAAATTCAGGACACTGGTCCACAAGAGGCCTCCCAGCTGCACATAATATCAAACGGCGAAAATCTCCCAGAGATCTCCATCTCAACACCAGCACTCAGCTTCACTCAATGACCAGCAAGCTACAGTGCTGGACATCCTATGCCAAACAACTAGTAAGACACCCATTAGCAGAGAGGCTGCCCAAAATCATAATAAGTCCACAGACACCCCAAAACACACCACCAGACGTGGACCTGCCCACCAGAAAGACAAGATCCAGCCTCATCCACCAGAACACAGGCACTAGTACCCTCCACCAGGAAGCCTACACAACCCACTGAACCAACCTTAGCCACTGGGGACAGACACTAAAAACAACAGGAATTACGAACCTTCAGCCTGCAAAAAGGAGACCCCAAACACAGTAAGATAAGCAAAATGAAAAGACAGAAAAACACACAGCAGATGAAGGAGCAAGATAAAAACCCACCAGACTTAACAAATGAAGAGGAAATAGGCAGTCTACCTGAAAAAGAATTCAGAATAATGATAGTAAAGATGATCCAAAATCTTGGAAATAGAATAGACAAAATGCAAGAAACAGTTAACAAGGACCTAGAAGAACTAAAGATGAAACAAACAATGATGAACAACACAATAAATGGAATGAAAAATACTCTAGATGGGATCAATAGCAGAATAACTGAGGCAGAAGAATGGATAAGTGACCTGGAAGATAAAATAGTGGAAATAACTACTGCAGAGAAGAATAAAGAAAAAAGAATGAAAAGAACTGAGGACAGTCTCAGAGACCTCTGGGACAACATTAAATGCACCAACATTCGAATTATAGGGGTTCCAGAAGAAGAAGAGAAAAAGAAAGGGACTGAGAAAATATTCGAAGAGATTATAGTTGAAAACTTCCCTAATATGGGAAAGGAAATAGTTAATCAAGTCCAGGAAGCACAGAGAGTCCCATACAGGATAAATCCAAGGAGAAATACGCCAAGACACATATTAATCAAACTGTCAAAAATTAAATACAAAGAAAGCATATTAAAAGCAGCAAGGGAAAAACAACAAATAACACACAAGGGAATCCCCATAAGGTTAACAGCTGATCTTTCAGCAGAAACTCTGCAAGCCAGAAGGGAGTGGCAGGACATATTGAAAGTGTTGAAGGAGAAAAACCTGCAACCAAGATTACTCTACCCAGCAACTATCTCATTCAGATTTGATGGAGAAATTAAAACCTTTACAGATAAGCAAAAGCTGAGAGAGTTCAGCACCACCAAACCAGCTTTACAACAACTGCTAAAGGAACTTCTCTAGGCAAGAAACACAAAAGAAGGAAAAGACCTACAATAACGAACCCAAAACAATTAAGAAAATGGTAATAGGAACATACATATTGATAATTACCTTAAATGTACATGGACTAAATGCTCCCACCAAAAGACACAGATTGGCTGAATGGATACAGAAACAAGACGCATATATTTGCTGTCTACAAGAGACCCACTTCAGACCTAGAGACACATACAGACTGAAAGTAAGGGGATGGAAAAAGGATTTCATGCAAATGGAAATCAAAAGAAAGCTGGAGTAGCAATACTCATATCAGACAAAATAGACTTTAAAAGAAAGACTATTAGAAGAGACAAAGAAGGACACTACATAATGATCAAGGGATCGATCCAAGAAGAAGATATAACAATTGTAAATATTTATGCACCCAACATAGGAGCACCTCAATACATAAGGCAAATACTAACAGCCATAAAAGGGGAAATCGACAGGAACACATTCATAGTAGGGGACTTTAACACCCCAGTTTCACCAATGGACAGATCATCCAAAATGAAAATAAATAAGGAAACACAAGCTTTAAATGATACATTAAACAAGATGGACTTAATTGATATTTATAGGACATTCCATACAAAAACAACACAATACACATTTTCCTCAAGTGCTCATGGAACATTCTCCAGGATAGATCATATCTTGGATCACAAATCAAGCCTTGGTAAATTTAAGAAAATTGAAATTGTATCAAGTGTCTTTTCCAACCACAACGATATGAGACTAGATATCAATTACAGGAAAAGATCAGTAAAAAATACAAATACATGGAGGCTAAACAATACACTACTTAATAACGAAGTGACCACTGAAGAAATCAAAGAGGAAATAAAAGAATACCTAGAAGCAAATGACAATGGAGACACGATGATTCAAAATCTATGGGATGCAGCAAAAGCAGTTCTAAGAGGGAAGTTTACAGCAATACAATCCTACCTTAAGAAACAGGAAACATCTCGAATAAACAACCTAACCTTGCACCTAAAGCAATTAGAGAAAGAAGAACAAAAAAACCCCAAAGTTAGTAGAAGGAAAGAAATCATAAAAATCAGATCAGAAATAAATGAAAAAGAAATGAAGGAAATGATAGCAAAGATCAATAAAACTAAAAGCTGGTTCTTTGAAAGGATAAACAAAATTGATAAACCATTAGCCAGACTCATCAAGAAAAAAAGGGAGAAGACTCAAATCAATAGAATTAGAAATGAAAAAGGAGAAGTAACAACTGACACTGCAGAAATACATAAGATCATGAGAGATTACTACAAGCAACTCTATGCCAGTAAAATGGACAACCTGGAAGAAATGGACAAATTCTTAGAAAGGCACAACCTGCCAAGACTGAATCAGGAAGAAATAGAAAATATGAACAGACCAATCACAAGCACTGAAATTGAAACGGTGATTAAAAATCTTCCAACAAGCAAAAGCCCAGGACCAGATGGCTTCACAGGCGACTTCTATCAAACATTTAGAGAAGAGCTAACACCTATCCTTCTCAAACTCTTCCAAAATATAGCAGAGGGAGGAACACTCCCTAACTCATTCTACGAGGCCACCATCACCTTGATACCAAAACCAGACAAGGATGTCACAAAGAAAGAAAACTACAGGCCAATATCACTGATGAACATAGATGCAAAAATCCTCAACAAAATACTAGCAAACAGAATCCAACAGCACATTAAACGGATCATACACCATGATCAAGTGGGGTTTATTCCAGGAATGCAAGGATTCTTCAATATACGCAAATCAATCAACGTGATACACCATATTAACAAATTGAAGGAGAAAAACCATATGATCATCTCAATAGATGCAGAGAAAGCTTTTGACAAAATTCAACACCAATTTATGATAAAAACCCTGCAGAAAGTAGGCATAGAGGGAACTTTCCTCAACATAATAAAGGCCATATATGACAAACCCACAGCCAACATCGTCCTCAATGGTGAAAAACTGAAAGCATTTCCACTAAGATCAGGAACAAGACAAGGTTGCCCACTCTCACCACTCTTATTCAACGTAGTTTTGGAAGTTTTAGCCACAGCAATCAGAGAAGAAAAGGAAATAAAAGGAATCCAAATCGGAAAAGAAGAAGTAAAGCTGTCACTCTTTGCAGATGACATGATACTATACATAGAGAATCCTAAAGATGCTACCAGAAAACTACTAGAGCTAATCAATGAATTTGGTAAAGTAGCAGGATACAAAATTAATGCACAGAAATCTCTGGCATTCCTATACACTAAGGATGAAAAATCTGAAAGTGAAATCAAGAAAACACTCCCATTTACCACTGCAACAAAAAGAATAAAATATCTAGGAATAAACCTACCTAAGGAGACAAAAGACCTATATGCAGAAAATTATAAGACACTGATGAAAGAAATTAAAGCTGATACAAATAGATGGAGAGATATACCATGTTCTTGGATTGGAAGAATCAACATTGTGAAAATGACTCTACTACCCAAAGCAATCTACAGATTCAATGCAATCCCTATCAAACTACCACTGGCATTTTTCACAGAACTAGAACCAAAAATTTCACAATTTGTATGGAAACACAAAAGACCCTGAATAGCCAAAGCAATCTTGAGAACGATAAACGGAGCTGGAGGAATCAGACTCCCTGACTTCAGACTATACTACAAAGCTACAGTAATCAAGACAGTATGGTACTGGCACAAAAACAGAAATATAGATCAATGGGACAGGATAGAAAGCCCAGAGATAAACCCACGCACATATGGTCACCTTATCTTTGATAAAGGAGGCAGGAATGTACAGTGGAGAAAGGACAGCCTCTTCAATAAGTGATGCTGGGAAAACTGGACAGCTACATGTAAAAGTATGAGATTAGATCACTCCCTAACACCATACACAAAAATAAGCTCAAAATGGATTAAAGACCTAAATGTAAGGCCAGAAACTATCAAACTCTTAGAGGAAAACATAGGCAGGACACTCTATGACATAAATCACAGCAAGGTCCTTTTTGACCCACCTGCTAGAGAAATGGAAATAAAAACAAAAATAAACAAATGGAACCTAATGAAACTTAAAAGCTTTTGCGCAGCAAAGGAAACCATAAACAAGACCAAAAGACAACCCTCAGAATGGGAGAAAATATTTGCAAATGAAGCAACTGACAAAGGATTAATCTCCAAAATTGACAAGCAGCTCATGCAGCTCAATAACAAAAAAACAAACAACCCAATCCAAAAATGGGCAGAAGACCTAAATAGACATTTCTCCAAAGAAGATATACAGACTGCCAACAAACACATGAAAGAATGCTCAACATCACTAATCATCAGAGAAATGCAAATCAAAACTACAATGAGATATCATCTCACACCAATCAGAATGGCCATCATCAGAAAATCCACAAACAATAAATGCTGGAGAGGGTGTGGAGAAAAGGGAACCCTCTTGCACTGTTGGTGGGAATGTAAATTGATACAGCCACTGTGGAGAACAGTACGGAGGTTCCTTAAAAAACTACAAATAGAACTACCATATGACCCAGCAATCCCACTACTGGCATATACCGTGAGAAAACCATAATTCAAAAAGTGTCATGTACCAAAATGTTAATTGCAGCTCTACGTACAATAGCCCAGAGATGGAAACAACCGAAGTGTCCATCATCGGATGAATGGATAAAGAAGATGTGGCACATATATACAATGGAATATTACTCAGCCATAAAAAGAAATGAAATTGAGCTATTTGTAATGAGGTGGATAGACCTAGAGTCTGTCATACGGAGTGAAGTAAGTCAGAAAGAGAGAGACAAATACCGTATGCTAACACATATATATGGAATTTAAGAAAAAAAAATGTCATGAAAAACCTAGGGATGAAACAGGAATAAAGTCACAGACTTACTAGAGAATGGACTTGAGGCTATGGGGAGGGGGAAGGGTAAACTGTGACAAAGCGAGAGAGAGGCATGGACATATATACACTACCAAACGTAACGTAGATAGCTAGTGGGAAGCAGCCGCATAGCACAGGGAGATCAGCTCGGTGCTTTGTGACCGCCTGGAGGGGTGGGATAGGGAGGGTGGGAGGGAGGGAGACGCAAGCAGGAAGAGATATGGGAACATATGTATATATATAACTGATTTATTTTGTTGTGAAGCTGAAACTAACATACCATTGTAAAGCAATTATACTCCAATAAAGATGTTAAAATGAAAAAGAAAAAAAAAACACGCACAAAAAAACCAGATGTTCAAACATGAATGACAATTAGGATAATCCATTAAGAGTAACTGGCATGAACTCGAAGTCATATCTTTCTTGCTGGCTATTTCAAAACTCTCATGTAAATCTATTAGAGAGCTGCAGTTGAACATGTTCATAAACTGACTTGATAAGACCCCTTATGAAATACTATTTGCAATATTACATGCTTTGGGGCTCAGAAACAGGTACTGAAAGTAAGACTTAGTCCAAAAAGTACCAAAAATTTGCCTTTACTTTGTTTTATGTAAATCCTATCTTTGATTAAAAGCAATACTCACTCTGATCTAGGCATAAAAGCAGTCACAAATTGAGCATAGATGCAAAAGACAAGTTGACAAAGAAAAGGACAAAACAGAATGCCAGCTCATGAACCTACATCGTTCACAGTAAACTAAAATAATAAAAGAGTAAGTGTATGTATTCTCAATGAAAATACATTCACTCACACACACGTATACACACACACACACACACACACACACACATCTCTCAATTAGCAATACTAACTTATTCCTGAAAATCAAGGCACTTCAATAAAAAGTAATTAAATGAAAAAATATACTTCCTTTAATTTCAATGAGGAAAAATTATGGTATGCTTCATTTCATGTGTTTCATTTCAAAATACCCAAACAATTGTCACTGAGGAAAAAACACATCCAGCGAATAATGAAAACAAGTTATGGAAGTTACAAATAACAATTTGAAAGTAAATAAATAGTTTTTATATAAAATAGAATGAAGGTTTATTATATTTATTTTTTACCTTCCACACCTTTTTCTTCACCAATTTTCAGTCCTCTTAAGAGTTTATCTTGTATTCAAACTGTACTTAAGAATAGAGCACACACAAAAAAAACACCTAAAGGCCAAAATAAAGACTAAACAGGAGAGAGCTTAGACAGCGTCCCCCCTACAAAATAGTGTGTGTGCCCATCAGACTGAGAAGCCTTCTTAACATAACTCTTGGCAAAGCAAGAAGCTTTGGTTCATACATACATAGCACGAAATTGAAATTTGTTCCATATAACATTTTTCATAAGAAACTGTAGTGTTAAGTAAATTGGTGAGTGTGTTTTTGCCTACAACCATAATGTTGAACTGCAACTTCTTAGAATATACTTACCTAATGTATACTGCAGTGAAGATTTTGATATAATGAAAACAAAATGTCATCCAAAAAGAGGATAACTTTTCAAGAATTGTTAGGACAAAAAGTCATTAACCAAACAGTTTTATATGAGGTAAGTATCTATAGAGATGTGTGTATGTGTCTGTGTGTATAATTCATAACTGCATTAAGTAAAAGATGGACAGAAATCTGTAAGATAAAAAGTTATATTTGGATCTAGAATAAAAAAATAAAATAGGATTATTTGGAGAGTTGTACTTTGTTTCTTCACTCTCTTGATAACTTCTAATGCCTCGAATTTTTTAACTTTCAATTTTTGAACTTCTGGTATATCCCATGCAGTGGCAAAAAGGCTTCTAAGGATAGTAGATAAACCATTGTTCTGACTACATTCTTTAAAGAATTAATGAAGAAATCACTTTATTCTTTCTAAAATGATGAAACAGCAAAATCTCAAAGTGGTCCCCTCTATTTAAAAAAATGACAATTTTTCATCATCAAGCAAAACTAGATATGTGTATTTGATGTTTCATAAATGTTTATCCATATGTGGATAGTATCCTTAATTTAATTTTTAGATTAATTGACAAAGGATTACGCCAAACCTACATCAAACTATAAAAGAATACACTATAATAGAAATTACTAGTATACTAAATATCTACAACATAACTGGAAACTCAAAAGATGTCACCTGATCTTGAAATAGTCTATGGGTGATTTTATGTGTTAATGATTATTGGGCTCTAAATGAAATGTGAAAGTTTTAGGGGATTGGGTTTAATCCAAAATGATCCTATGACACATTATTTAAGTTACCATCTTGAGAAGAAAAATCACTAATATCTGCTTGTTTATTGACATATATGTTTCTTATGAAAATACAGGATTAAAATATGCCAAGATAGTTTTCCCAATAATTTATTTTTACTAGTGATCGTGATTCGAGATAAAGGAGAGCATGCTTTGATGGACATTATAATGATACTTAGTTACAAAATACAGTTTCTTCTCACAAAATCTACCCACATTTTATAAAAATTACTAGCTAGCATTTATGACTCAAAAATATTTTCTGTGATCAAGCATAATTACTACATGGTGTACAGAGTAATAAAGGTCCATGTAAAGCAAATAGAAAAAGAATTGTTATAAGAAAGAATGATGAGCAAAATCGACATACATGCTTAAAGGGGGAGTGAATACCCAGTTAGCTGCTTTTACAGTGCTGAAAATATATGTATTTTATTTATTTTCATCCTCCATTTCAACAGTACATTCCAATTACACATTTTCTATATTTTCTGAATGATGATTATGCTCAAAATGTTTAATTTTCCTTAGCACACTTGCTCATAAAAGAAAATTATAATTATGATAAATTCTTTTTCATTTCAAGTAAAATGATACACTAAACCTTTTTATATGCCTTCATCCGGAAGACTTTTGGTAGGGAACAAAAACCCATTTCACGAAAGAGATTACCTAACACTTTTTAAAAATTCCAATCATATTTAAAACTCAAAACACCAAAATGTGTCATTTCTACTTTGGCCACAAATATGTAATTATCACAGAATTAAACTAATTTAAAAAGCTAAAACAGGTGCAGCTACATCCCTCCAAAATAGGAAAGACCATCTCATTTAAAAAACACTAGGTTCTGGGCTTCCCTGGTGGCACAGTGGTTGAGAGTCTGCCTGCCGATGCAGGGGACACGGGTTTGTGGCCCGGTCAGGGAAGATCCCATATGCCGCGTAGCGGCTGGGCCCGTGAGCCATGGTCGCTGAGCCTGCGTGTATTTCTTAGTGGCAGGCTCAAAGTTGGGGAGTTTTGTTGAGAACTCAGCTGCTGGTTATTCTTTGCTTGCCCCCTTCCATCCATGTTCTACTTTTTTTTTTTTTTTGCAGTATGTGGGCCTCTCACTGTTGTGGCCTCTCCCGCTGCGGAGCACAGGCTCCGGACGCGCAGGCCCAGTGGCCATGGCCCACGGGCCCATCCGCTCTGCGGCACGTGGGATCCTCCCACACCAGGGCACGAACCCACATCCCCTGCATCGGCAGGTGGACTCTCAACCACTGCACCACCAGGGAAGCCCCATGTTCTACTTTTTTGTTGTTGTCCTGCTCCATGCCCCAGGGTTCCACTTCATTTGCTCTCTTGCACTCTGTTTTCACTAGGCAATGGGAGACACGGTAAGAGACTGGGGAAGCGGGAAGAAAGAGGACAGGCTATTTCATCACCCACTCCCTTCCTGCTTTGCTGTTCTGGCAGCAGCATCCATGGATCTCATCTTCACCAGGCTTTAGTAATGCTGACTCTCCCTCTCAACCCTGGCTTGCGATGGTTTCTAGCTCTTGCTAATCTCTATCTGCCTCAGCATCTCTCACTGGTTCCCTTTAGTCTCTTTATTAAATTTTCATCAAAAGCCCAGATAAGCATGTCATCTGTTTCCTGCCTGGCCACTAACTAATAAGTGGAGACTAAAAATTGGGGAGTCTAAGAGCAATTAGATCTAAAACAACCTTGTACTGGGAAGGTCCCCTTTATCTCCCAGGGTATCTTTCAGGTCCAGAGGCAAATGTCATCCTGCTTCATATAAAGTGGAAATCTGAACTCAGATTAGGAGCAATATAAACAAAATGGGAATTTTAATTAGGGATGAAATAAATCTCCCAATACACTCTCTAAAACAAAGTTTGGAAACTTAGAGTGTGGAGAAAGAAACAGAGGGAAGATCAGGGCTTGAGGTGAGCCTCCTGGGTGTTCCTAATTGTTTCCCCTGAGGGATTAGCAATGCCAATAGATTTTGTATACTGAAGAGACAAACAGAACTCCTGAGTTCTGCTATAAATGTCTGAGAATTACGTTACGTAATTTTTTCGTAAGGTAAAATAATTAGTTCCATCAAAATAATTAGGTAAACTACTTCAGAAAAACGCAGCATGGTGATCATACAGCTTTAGGTGCTCATTGGGACACTCCCATGTGTCCAGCTTGATATACACATAGGTTCCTACTTGTTTAAAGTCCTCTTTTGTGTATTTACTCACTTGAAATACAGGGACTCTATCGCTCTACTATCTACAGCTCTAGCTATCTACCTACTCATCTATGCCTTCTCAAAAAAAATGGCAAATGAAAAAAAATGAGACAGAGATGAAAGAAGGCAAGTTGTGTAGAGGAAGGCAGAGAAGCAGCTGAAACCATGCTGCTTACGTTGCTAACAGCTATTCTCAGGACACCTTCCCTACTCTGTAAATGTTTCATTCCCTCTACCTACGCTGTCCTTATGGTAGCCACTATCCATATGTGCCTACTAAAACACAAACTAATTGAAGTTAAATAAAATTTAAAATTCAGTGCCTCAGCCCCATTTCAAGGACCCGTAGCTATCCTATTGGACAGCGTACAATAGATCCCTTTAGATCATCACGGCAAATTCTCTGGGACTGCACTACTTGAGACATCTAAATCCTTAAGATCTGCAACTTGGTTAATGATATTTTCTGCCTACCAAACCTTCATATGTAAATATGCACGCTTTATAAATAAATTGAGCATCTTTTTTTTTAGCTTTTCTTTCGGTTAAAATAAAACAAAGGTCAAAATAATATTGACTTAAGCACCATAGAAGTTAACTTCTCTCACACAAAATAGTCCAAACAGAAAGAGTTTCCAAGGGCTGATATGGTGACTTCAGTGGAAGATTCAGCATCTTCCATCCCCAAATCAGGCTTCTACTCATAATTAAGTAGGATTGTGAGTGTGATCTTACACACGATCCCGGCTGCTGTTCCAGCAAAAAGAAAGAAGAGAAAAGAGAAAGGGCATACACACTCTAGACAGTCACATCTCTCATTTCAGTTAATATTCTGTTGTTCAGAACCAAATAGCACTACCAAATCTGGGTTCCAGGAAGACTGAGGAATTTATTCATTAGTTGTTGGCCATAGACCCAACTAACACTTCTGTTCCAAGACAAAAAGAGAAGAAATACTGGGGAGAAAGTGGAAGTGTTGCCTCGTTGCTCTGTTCACATTGATGCATCTTCCACTCAAACTTTCCTTTCCACTAATTGCTATCCCCCATCTATTAGCTGAAATATGAGACCACTGACCTCATGCTGATTTTACACTAAACATATAGAATTAGAAGAACTACAATAGTCTCCTTTAAATTGGTGGACATTTCTTCTGCATGTGTTGCTGATTTGTTCCCAAACTTTAGAGAGCTTCTTAAGCAAGTATAATGGATCACAGTAAGAGAAGCCATTTGAAATAACTGTTGAACTATTTATTATGTTTTCAAAAATGAATTAAGTAGAAAAATCACTAAATCAGAGGCATAGCATGTTTTCTTAAGCATATAGCCTCTGAAACAGTTGCTATTGATACTTACAAGTCTAAAGAGTAGTCATTTGTCTAATCTATAGCGAGTAAGCATTTGTCAAGGATTTGTAGGGAAGTGATTTTATTTATATGACAATTAAAATATCTGTTTACAAAATAGTATGTTGATAGATACTTGGTTTGGGTTGGAAAACATAAAAAAGTATAGCTATCTATTCAATAATTGGATGGAAATGTAATATACTATAAAAATGTACTTCATTATGTCTCTAATATATTTTTCTACTTCCGAATGGACTACTATGTTGTCCACGTTCAGCCTTTCTCTTTTCTTCTCCATTTTCTAAGTTTCAATCATCTGTTCTTTAATCACATCAAACATCTCACAGTGAAAATATTAGTTATTTTGTGATGTGCTTTAAATTACTAGTAAAGGGAGATAATTTTCAAACTGTTTGAAAGATACATCTTGCACTAAGGAATTCCTTTCCTTTCAAGTTTCAGATTTGGAGCTTGAGTATTCATTTATTTATTTCCTTATTCGGGAAACACGTTCTTAGTTAATAGCTTGTGCTAACACCATGTTCAGGGAAGTAAGGACTCTTCATGTAGCCTTTGGCTTTCATTTATACATAGTGTCCTGTGTAAGTTCACAGCATTTCTGACCAAGCAGTCGAAAAGTAAATTTGGGACATCTACATCATCCCTAGAATCTTTAGATTTACTGAATGTTCGTTTCTTGCCAACAGCACAGCAATAAGACTGGGGAGAGTGGGAGAAAGTTAAGCACTTAAGGTCAAGCATGGGAGCTAAGAGTAAAGAATAATCAAAGTGCTGATAATTACAAATGTTGGGCCCCCTACCCTGGTTAATAGGAAGCACCTAGGTTCTTACTATTGGAGGAAAATCTTTATTTGGTATTCTTTTTTCTTTCCAAATAAAGGTAGAATTTTTCATTTTCAGGTGAACACACCCCTTTCTAATTATAAATCATCAGTATCTATAAAGCATTACTCCTGGAGTTTTGAAATAATATCAATTCCTAACTCATAGTCATAGTTTTTAATTTATCTTCAAAAGGAAGGCAGTAAAATTCCATTCTAAGTATAAACAACTCATACTTCATAAAACTGCACGTTAGGCAATCAATAAATATTTATTGAGTGAATGAAAGGTATTTCACTTTAATTTGAATACTCTGATTTCAATCAGCAATTAACAATTGTATAAGACTTTTGTCTATAATTAAGAGACAAAAAAGTCTACAACATTGATTTTGTACAAAATATTAACCTTGAAAGCTTGTTTTTTAGCTACTGGTGTTTTTAAGCATTTAAGCAGATCTTATTGGCTCTGTTGCCTAGTATTCAACTGTCCATGACTTCAAATTTAAACAGATAGATTGCACATTGTGGAAGTTTTGGAGACAGTTTGAGGGAAGCTATGATTACATTTCCGTTACAATGCTTCAAGAATGGGGTCCATTTTATTTCAAGAACCATAATTATGCAAGGTCAATGAGATGTGATACTTTAGGTTGAGAGTTCTATTCAACTGAAAAGAAATCCTGTGATTAAATACAAAAGAACTAGATAAAAATCACTTAAAATATATTTATTTTTTAATAATAATTTAGTCATTAAGCAAAGCCAAGGACCTTTAGTTCCTCCTCAAGAGTTATAGATATTCTGAAGCCATATCATTAGAGCTGTTTTGTAGATACTGAAACCCTCACCAAGTGTAAGAAGTTAACTATGTGATGACCAGACTGTAGCCATGAGATAAGCTGCCACAATTCTGAGAACTGGCATCAAAGAAATGGGAACAAACTGACCCTGGAACTGAAGATTAACTGATTGATTAACTTAAAACTTGATTAACTTAAAACTTGATTAACTTAAAACAATCAAGATGACGCTGATCAGACCACCACATGGCCAATTTCAAGATGACTGTCAGAGCTCACTGTTCTGTTTCTGCACGTAGCTACCTCTCTCTGCCTGAAACTACCCTTTAAAAGTTCTTGCACACTGATTGTTGGGGGCGGGCGGGGGGCCTTTGGACAAGAGTTCACCCTCTCCACAAGCTGCGGCCTCTGAAATAAAGCAAACTTTGCATTTTACCAAAAAAAAAAAAAAGTTGTATTTGTTATACTCTCTCCTTTAACAAGTTATTATTTAATAACTTAATTATTATACAATCAACTGATATTTAATTATTAATTATATGATTATAGTAATTATTTAGTAAATCATTGTTTTTTCTTTCTAATAGCTCTAAAATTTATCTAAAGTAATCTCAATTCCTATTCTGTGCAAATGTCTGTGCACAAGTATTACTCAAAAAACATTTGCTGAAGACTCTTGGTATTCAGTTTTATTGACATTCTTAATTTTTGAATCAGCAAATAAATGTAAAACTAAACATTTCCCATTCTGCTATTTAAAATGTTTATTTTCTCTCTCTTTTTTTTTAAGACTCATGTAGTAGATACTCATTACCCACCCAACAGCCATTTCCATTTCTCTCTTTTTCCTGTATGGTAGAATCCAAATGTTATTCAAGTTTCTACATGATTAGAAGCACATCCTGATAGAATCTGATAAAGCAAAAAAGGTACATGTGACTTAAATCTTAAAAACAAGGCTTGAGGGAAGGTTTGGGGCAGGAACAGCCTATGGGTAAAATTTTCTCCCTCTGAAAAAGAGACAGAAGAAAGGAAGATTGTCTTCTCTCTTCATGCAGTGGATACACAGAATCTGCACAGATTAACTGCAGCATTTTTGTAGCCATGAGGGGAGTCAGAGGGAATACAGGTTAACCGCACATCTGAGAACGTTATTGCATTGTTGAGCCACTGAATTAACAGACCCTGGGACAACTTTGCCTCTGGATTACTTTTTATATGAGATAATTACTTTTTTAATGGTTTAATGTCTAAGTGGAGATTTTTCTATTACTCATAGCTAAAATTAACCTAACTGATATAAAACACTATGAACAATGATTTCCAGGAAGAGGCATACATCAGCCAATAAGAAGTTTTAAGTTTTTGCAAAAAAAAAAAAAAATTGCAATTTTGTTTATTTAGTTCTACTAGCTGATTCTTGAATTAAGTCCAATTATTCTTATTATTCCTTGAAGTAGATGAAGCCACTTATGTTCACTGTACAATATCTTCTTTCAGCCCTTTTCTCTCATTTCAACTTTGTATTCCAAATCAGCTCCATATTCATGTTTAAGGTAATGCTTCTAATACAAAACCATTATATTATCCAAACATGGACACTCATGAATTTTCTTTAAAAATTGGTATTTTCTCATCTATTTCCAAGAAATTTGAATATATATATTCAAATTTATGGAGGAAATAGAAGCAAAATCACCTAAAGAAATTTTATCATAGTAATTTTTCGGCACATTCTTTCTCCTCTCTAGACCACCCTCCAAGTAAAGAACCAACAGTTTATTGACTTAAAAGCCAATATATTGTTTCTATTTCTAAACACCAGGATAACTATGGACAGAAGTTTTAAAAAGTATATATAGAAGCTCCTGGTTGGTTTAATCAATCATGGCAGTTTATTAGATGGGGGAAGAAGATTTTTTTTTAATTCAAATGACATTTCCAAATGTAGAATTTCAACTCCAAGAAAACTATTTGAACTAGTTTATGATATAAAACAAAAAACTCATCAAATATTATTCATGAAAATGATTAAGGGTTAGGAGAAAACATATCTGTGTGTCTGTATCACGCATTTGTATATGATATATAATAATTACAAATTATTTAAAATTGTATATAACATTTTTTTACTCATGAACAATACAATGAACGTATGCATATGCAATCTTAACCATATGAACATAATAATATTATAATTTCCACTTTCCATGGTTCTAATATTCTTTACAGAATTTAACAGCAGCATACCTCCCCAAATGTCATAATTCATCAATCTGAGACTTAAATGAAGTGGGACTTATACAAGTTGAATAAAATAAAGAAGAATGGACCACCCCAAAATTGATGTGATCGGTAGATTACATGTCCTCTTTTCCATTCTTATGAGCTTTTAAATTCAATTAGCCCTAGAATGTCTGTCACTAGAGGAATTGTTCTGTACAAACATATTCTATAGTATATTTTAAAATGTCCTTCTTAGGGTATCTATAGATCTAAATTAGCTAAAACTGTAAACACAGAGTTTATATATGCCAGTGTAAGAAATAAATTTACTGGGGAAAATTTTTGTCTTTGTCTTTCTACTTGGTAGTCATGAAATGTGTTGGGATTATTTTGTTTTGTTTTCATTCATTAGCATGACTCATTTAGCATTTCCTACAAAGAACAGTTCTAAATATGAAAAACATTTTCCAAGTAAAAGTCCTGTTGTGCTTGTTTCAATAAAAAGATAAGGATCATTTGTACTTAGCAGAATTTATTTGCATATAAACAATTAATGTGCTAAAGATTATCAATCTGCCATTTCACTTGAGGAATAATAAATACACATTCTGCAGTTTCACTGTCACTCATATTTGTTTCCTTTAAGATTTCTTTGTCATATTGTATCAGGAGGTGTTAACTCGCAAAGGGAAGAAAGAGGAAGGAAAGGAAGGAAAGAAGGAAGACAGAGAGAGATAGTGAGAGGTCTGAGGACGAAGAAAGAAAGAAGTTTGAAGACAATATGGTAACATCTTCCCTTGTCTTTTGCAATAGTCCCACTTTGACATTTAATCTCCATTCACTCAAACGTGAATTGAATATCCAGTAAGCAGCACGGATATGCTCTTAGACATGGAAGACTATAAAACTTTTAAGAGTGTAGCACATAGTAGACAATAAATACATTTGTTAATTGAAAGTGGTTCAGGAAGTTGGCCGTACTTTTACTAAAACATATTTTGTTTTTGCTTTAATATAGGTCAATGTGCATTTCTTTCAGTTTAGAAGTAGGATTTTCTGTAAGGAAAATGTACTCGGTTACATTCTAAGAGAAAATAAATTTGGCAGGTCAATTTTTCAAGGGACTAAAAAAAAAAACATAAAGAGCAAAGAATTTGACCTAGGTCTCCATGATGATTTGTATTTGTTCATTGTATTAACACACTCTTTATACAAAAGCAAACAAGTTTCACCAGTGGATTCATAACCTCCCGAGGGATGTTTCCTTGAAACACCTGCTTCAAATGGTCATTCTAGGTTTTTATAAGGGAAATTTTCCATCCAAAAATTTACCTGGCACCTAAGTCACGATAGCCAAAACAGTAGACTTGGCACTCATTGCCTATTAAGTTTCAGGACTCTTCAGGTGCAGTTATCATTTCAAAATATTTGATGAGGACAGTGATCCATTTTCCCACGTGAAACCTCCTGCCATCTTCAAGATTCTCTTTATTTCATCTCCTCCTTAGCTCTCTATTGACTTCCTGTATTCTACAGACCAAAAGCCTTACCTTTGCATTCCAGGCCCATAACAACCTAGTTACAACCTACCTACCTTCATTTCCTGGCATTCTCCACAAAACTGCCAGTGATACACCCACCTGACTTTCTCATCCTAGGCCCTTTCACAAATCCATGACTGGGTGCCTGCTTTTCCTCTGCTACACTCAATCCCTGCTCCCCGCCCTCACATCGCGGGGGCTGAATTTATTTTTGTATCCATTATGCTATAGCTCGTTCAGATTTATGTAACCCTGATATTAGTGTCCTCATCTTCACAGAGCAGTCTACGCATAGTATTTGTGGGCAAATCAGGAAAGGAGAGATAAAAGGACAACTAACTCCCTTATTTATTCATTAATCCATCCAATATGTATTAAGCACCTACCATGCACCAGGCACAGCCAGGCTCAGAAAAGACAGTGGTAAACATGATGGAGCCCTGCTCTGCATTGACAGTCTAATCAGAGAAACAAAGAATCCAAAGATTACCAACCAAACACTTCCTGGTTACAGTAAGACCTCCTGAAACGCTCTCTACAATCAGCTTGTCTCAGATGTCAGAGTCCTCCCGGCATGAAGCATGATACATATAGGTTGATACCATTCAGATACTTTTCAGATTATTTCAAGGTCGTCAAAGTGCTTGCCTAAACCCTCATTTAAAATTGTGTGTGTGTGCATATACCTGTGCTGGTTTGCTAGCAATCAAAACTAATCAACAAAGATCGGCAATTTAATAAAAAGTCTTCTTCAGTAGTAATAGTATGAGAAATAGTGTTTCCAAAATAGGTTTGTAGCAGCTAAATGACTATTTCTTTTACTGCAATTACATTTGGACAAGGTGTACAATTATTTATTTCAAGTTTTCAGTGGTATCCAATGACCTAATCTGGCCCCTATCTTTTTACTCTTTCATAACTTTCTATTCTAAATATCAAGAATACAGTGTCCCAGGGCTTTCCTGGTGGCGCAGTGGTTGAGAGTCCGCCTGCCGATGCAGGGGACACAGGTTCGGGCCCCGGTCCGGGAAGATCCCACATGCCGCGCGGCTGGGCCCGTGAGCCAAGGCCCGCTGAGCCTGCGCGTCCGGAGCCTGTGCTCCGCAACGGGAGAGGCCACAACAGTGAGAGGCCCGCGTACCGCAAAAAAAAAGAAAACAAAAAAAGAATACAGTGTCCCAAAAATTAAAACTCCCAAATACACTTTAATTACAATAATAATTGTAATTGAAATAAATGTAAAAGCTTAATAATTATGCAACATATGTAAACAATGTAAATAAAAGTCTTTGGGTTTATTTTTCCAGGATTATTATTGGCACATAATTCATCTGATGAATTAAAAGGGATCTAAACTGAAATATATACACTGCTCAAGACCAAAAAATTTGAATTTTTCTTCTGATCCAGTCTGTATTCATTTGATTCATTCTCCCAAAGAAAATAGTTTGTATTCACTTCATATTTGCAAATATACCTAGCCCAGGCAGGTAAACTTATCATAACCAGTGATGTGGAAAGTATGTTTGACCAAGTTGAATGTCACTGCTTAAGGGATTTAAACTAAACTATAAATTTGAGAATGTGAATCGTATTTAACCTTGAGAACAACTTGAGTTAAGGTTCTAAAGGGTTATTTTTTTTTAATCCTTAGTATTTTTAAACTAGATGTGTTAGGACCTAAAGTTCTCGTAGATAACATGTCTCTCTTTACCCACATTGTTTCCAAAAATATTTACTAAATTCTTACTATATATGAAAGCAGTTAATGTGTGATTTAGAAAAAACAGACAGCAAGGATATAAACATAACTGATATTCAGTACATGCCTCACATGAATGTTACCTGTAGTAAAAAGGCATGTGCACAAAATAATACATTATAAAAGTAAAAAAAAGTTGAAAAGTATCATTTTCAGGAGAGAAGTAAAGTCTTTGTTTAAAATTTTCAGCAGTGCTACTTATACAAAATTATTCTAAAATATTAAAGATAAAATAACCTGGGAGAAAAATATTACACTTCCATCTCCCCACACTCTATGGTAGGATCTTGAAGGGGCCAGATTGCTGGCTTTGAAATTCAGCTCTAGTTAAACAAACCTGGGAAAAATGGTGTCTCAGTTTTCTTATCTGAAAAATGGCATAAAAGTAGTACCTACATCAAAGGATTATGAAGATTAAATCAGTTAATATGTATAAATTACATGGAACTTTATACAATATAAGAGCTCCATTATAGTCCAGTGCTTTTAATTCTGCCATGATAACCCCTTCTCCAACAACAGCAATATTCCTACTCCAAAATGCTACTGGTTTTTGTATTATTTCTTCATCAGTGTAAAATTTTGCTCCTGAATCCCCTTGCCTGTATAGATAATTGCCCTGGTGATATCCTTTTATTCCTTTCAATGGCCCAAATCCCTGCAAATGATGTTAACATAGTTCTAGCTTCTTCAGAACATTGTTTTAATGAATAATATAGGGGAAAAAAATGAAGAATGAACATTACTATCTCTTAAAATACACCTGTATTTCAGAATCTTCTTGAAAAAGGTTGAAACCTAACAGTTTAATTTATAGTAAATCAAGGATGCTAGAAAATATTTTGAAAGCAGAATCATATCATTCCATTTGCATGTCTTCTAGTTGTGACTAAGCAACAATTGAAAAGATTCCTTCTTTACTCTCTTCTAGAACTTTGAAATTTGTATTTCCAAATCTTCATTTTGGGGAGGAAAAGCTGCTAACTTCTACTCCAAAATCTCAGAATCAATCTTTAATGGTTGATTGCCACCAATGTCAAACACATCAGGAGATCCCATATACTAGTAGTAAAACAAACCAGCTTCACAACCATGAAGTTCTATGATGTTTTCTTATTCTGGAATTGTACAGCTCCTAAAATTGTCATTTTTGTTCAAGTCTTCTGCTCCCTCGCAGTTAACTTCACAGAGAATTTAGAGCTGCTTTAAGGAAATCCTTCTGGATTCTGTGTCCTTGTGGTTTCTTATTCCAAGAAAAAAGCAAAAACAGCCTGAACTGGTTTATTTTAAGCTATATCTATAGAGGAAAGATGACTTTCAAAAAATGTATTGAAATAAGAATTCCCAGATAAAGAAATAGATTCATACCAAAAAGTGTTTTAAAGAGGCATTACAACTCGCACACATTGCTCATTTAGTGGAAATTATTTCATGCCTACCACTAAAATTTTGCCACTTAAAATGGTAAATACTGGGAGTGGAAATGGAAATTGGGGATATGGCTGTCTGGAACCTAACTTAGACAGGTAAGCCCAGCTGAAGCATCTGACTGAAAAGGCTAACATCCTTCAGGTTAGTTTCCCTGATTCTGATAATATATATTCTTCCTCTCAACTTTCCAATATGACTAAGAATAGAAATCATAAGAGCATTTATGGAAGACATTCAGTAGAAGGATAAGTATCAGAATTATGGAAGATTATTTGAATATAGTGTTGAATATAATTTTATACTTAGCCAAGCCTGCTAAAGCATTCAGGTCCAAGGCACTTGTGATGATACCTTTATAACCGCCACACATGGGATTTTTGACAAATTTGGACTAACTTACTATTTATATTAATACTTATCAAGTATTTTCTATGTATTAAGTGCTGTTTTAAGCACTTCCCATGTATTAACTCATTTAATCATTGTAACAATCCTATACAGCAGGTGCTCTCAAATGGTATTTTGCAAATAAAAATATATATCTATCAAAACTGAGGCACAGAATAGTCAAATAACTTGTTCAACACCCACAACCTAGAAATGGTAGACTGAAGAATTTGAACTCACGTAGTCTACACGTGGTGACCATATTCTCAAGCATGATTCTCTTATAACTGCTACTTAGCATTCATTTGGCCATACATAATCAACAATTTAGCTGAAGCAGACAAGAATAAAACAAAGCTGAGTTAGCTCTTACATGTAAAACCATGGAACTCATTTTAAGATAAAATATAAGCAGTTACCTTAAAATTGCTACTTCTCAAACATGTTCCTATGTTAATGTTCTAGTAGCTAAAAAAGTGGAACAAAATTCTCACCGGCCTTCTTCTACCCTTGAATTAGGCAATATAATTTGTTAAAAAATATATTTTCCCACTTACAGACTTGATGAAGCTATTTTTCACTTTGCTTAAAATAAAATCAGGCCTGTTAACATTTAATGTTTTCTGAGTTGACTTTTAGGCAAAAATATTTTTTTTCTCTTTGCTTAAATAAACAGAGTTTCTATGTAGTTTTAGTACTTCTTATTCAGCAAGGTTTTGACCTGAGCTATTCCCTATGCTCCACCCCTAAACACACACACACACACACACACACACACACACACACACACATACACACACACACAGCCCTCCCTTTGATATAACTCACCCAGAATGAAGTTAGCCTCATTAGTAAAGCAACCTGTAAGAGATGGTGCCTCATTCATCACGGGCATCAGAGCCCCATCATAAAGGTCAGATAGGTTACACTTTCAGACAGACATTGGTACATAACTTACTATGGTGGACACAATAATTCACCACTTGCCCCCAAAAGATGTCCACATCCTAATCCCATCAACCTGTAAATATGTCACTTTACTTGGCAAAAGGGAGTTTGCTGATGTCATTAAATTAATGACATTGAAGTGGGGAGATTATCCTAGATAGCAGAGTAGGCCTAATGTAATCATGAGGATCCTTATAAGAGGGATGCAGGAAGGTCAGAGGCAGGGGGAGAAGATGTAAGGATGGAAAAATAATGGGCAAGGGTTGAAAATGCTACACTTCTGACTTTGCAGATGGAAGGGGCCATTAGCCAAAGAATATAGGCAGCCTTTAGGCTGGAAAAAGGCAAGGAAGCAGATTCTTCTCTAGAGGCTTACTGACATACAGCCCTACTGACAACTTGATTTTAGCCAAGTGAAACCCATTTTGGACTTCTGACCTCCCAGACTATGAGAAAACAAATTTATGCTGTTTTAAGCAGTAACTTTGTGACAAATTTGTTACAGTAGCAATAAGAAACTATTACGTTTGGGACCTGGGACATGGTGTTTAAAAGAATGCAAAAGGCATTATTAAAATGTTTCCATTACAATAAGATACTCATCTTTTTATTTTAAGCATCTGTATCCAGATGACAGATGTCAGCTGGACATCTGTATGACATTATGACATTAATGTCATCTGCACATCTGTATGACATTAATCTGGGTTAGTTTATACATGTAAAAATTTTATGAAAAGAATAATTATACTTTAGAATAAAAAGAATTCAAATTGATGCATAACAGTAGCATATGGCTACAGCTCCCCCTTAGATGTGGTTAAATGTATGCCCTAAAAGGAGTTATTATAATATACTCCTTAATATAATAGTGAAAATAACCACCACAATAATGGCTACTATTGACTATGAATTACTGTGTGCCCATCTCCTTGCCAAGTAGGCACACAACACGGAGCGTGAGAGACGCTTCTAGCTCAATGATGCACAGCTAACTTTCAGTCTCAGATTCAGTGTGACCTTGCGACTTCTGTTCTTTACCTTCTACTGTGTTTTTTGTCAAGGAAATCAATCTACAGTCGGATTTGAGTATCAGGGAAAAGCACAGGTTAGCAGGCTAATGGAACATCTACGCAATGTGCAATTCACATTTAATATAATTTTTACCACACAAAGTAACTTAAATCTCCTTTTATAATGCAATGATTTGTTTAAAAGATACTTCTTGACCTTCTTGTTTACACACTAGCTACCAAAGTTTTGTAAATTTTAGAAACATTCATTTTTGGACAGAAATGATGCCCAGGATTTGGAATTTTCACAGAAGTTGGGATGGTATTTCCAATTCATTCATTCATTCCTCATTACTTCCTTTATTTAACAAATGCTTCTTGAATGACTGCAAAGTGTAAACATAATGCTAGTCCTTTCTTAAAATGTGCCATATATATATAAAACTGATTCACCTTGCTGTACACCTGACACTAACACAACATTGTAAGTCAACTTTACTCCAATAAAAATTAAAAATAAATAAATAAAATGTGCATTATGGTAGTGATAGCAGAAAACAGCAAAAATCTGAAGCTTACTTTCGGTCTAGATCAGAGACACAATTCTCTCAACCAGTGAAACACTTTAATTTCCATTAAACACAGAATTTATTTCTGTCTAATGTTTAATTTTTTAATCTTTTCAATTTGTGTAATAAACTTGAGCAAGGAATTATCCATCAAAATCATTGTCACCCCATAGTATGCTAGAATCAGAACTAATTATGATTTTCAGCAAAGACGGAAAGCATGAAGGAAATAATGGCTTCCGTTTAGGATTAGAAAGTAAGTTAATAGATCATCCTATAAACAAGGGATAAAGCAGCTGATATTCCTTTACAAGCAAGAACATATAAATTCACAGTTTGCTAACACCTGCCAATAATATTAAAGCAGAAATTAGTAATTACCATATAAATTATCTCTCAGGGAACCAAAGGATATACTTTACTAACTTCAGAAAAAAATAACCCTCAATTAAGAAACAAATGATGGGGCTTCCCTGGTGGCGCAGTGGTTGACAGTCCGCCTGCTGATGCAGAGGACGCGGGTTCGTGCCCCGGTCCGGGAAGATCCCACATGCCGCGGAGCGGCAAAAGAAACAAATGATGATTAAGAAATATTTACTTAAAGTATCAAACCAGTAAGGGGAGGTGAAATATTTTTCTTGTTGTTTTCAATTGGGTGAAATAGGGTAAGAATTTTTAAGTGCTTTCTTTTTCTCTACCCAACCCGTCACAACATGATGAAACTCTAAGTACCAATCACAAAAATAAACAGGAGGATTTGTAAAGAAGAAGGACACCACCTTCAGATGATGTGGCATGTTTGCTGTGGTCTATACTTTCATTTTTCTTGATTGTAAATGACCCAAGTCAAGTTTTCAATTTTCAGTTGGGAAAATTACTTAACCAAAAGAAACATGTTACTTTGTATCCAGGATGAGCTCTCTGGGTGTGTGCTTGGTGGGTTTTCAAAGCTCCTGCACAGAATCTTCAAATTTAGTCAGTTCTGAGGGCATACGTGCTCTTTTACATCTGTGGCTTCAGACTGGTTTAAGTTCCTAGAATTTAAATAAATTATCTCTTGTTACCAGATCTAAAAATGTGAAAAATTCAGTAAGAGCCTCACTGGTATTCCACCAGAACTTGAGCCCTTGGGTTTCCCACGTTGTTCCTGGCAATTGCTGTACCTCCTACAAGGTATCAGAATATGATCTCGCTGTTCTGCCGTGAACACCGTGAGATAGATAAGGGCTGAGTGCCACGGATTCTATGAACAGGATCCAGAGTTCCCTGGAGAGGGGTCGGGGAGCATCAGGGGTGGCCTTAGGGTATGATGTGTGAGAAGTAACTACCAAACTTAGCTTCCATGGTTCTCTCTTCACTCCAATTACTGTTATGTGTAGTCACAACACCTCGGGTCCTTTCTGTCACGTGAGCAGGAACAAGGCAAGATGGTTAGAGAACAAAACAGAGTAGGTCAGAAATGGAAGTTCCCTCAATAATATTCCCTAATTGTAGGAACTATCAAGGTCATAAGAGATGAGAGAAATGAAAAGAGCGCCGGCAGGGTCATGGAGATAGGAAAAAGCGAGGCTGAGATACAAACCTGTGTCTGTCTGACTCCAAAGTCCCTCTTGCCTCTGTTACACTCCACGTCAGTCCCCCTTTTGGAATGTCATATTCGATTTCATTCTCAGAAGTAATATTCGCTTCTTATAAGAGTTGTAATCAAAGTTCAAATATAAATGGACATTTGGAAAGTTCCTAAGCATTATTTTCCTCTTGTGTCTCCACTGTCACTGGGGATAGCAAACTCTCCACCCACGTCTACCCCCAAAATCAGATCCATATAAAAGGATTCGAACAGAAGAGACCTGACACCTGCCAACGACTCAGAGTTTTCTTCATATTTATCATCTATAATCAAATTTAATCTTCACAACAACCCAGCAAGGTAGAGCAGCTATTATCAACCCTTCACTTCACAGGTGAAGAGATAATATTGGAGAAATGTAACTTGCCGAAGGACACGTGATTAATAACTGTTAGCTCAAGGCCAAGCCTGAACCCCTGTCGGTGTTGGAACTCCATGAGCCACCTGAGTTAACAGTCTTCGATTCTACATCTAGGCTTTCTGATGGGTACTGTCCAAGGGTTTGTGAAACTGCTGTGTTGCTGCCCTCAGCTCACAGGGAAAATTATGCTCAACCATTGCAATTACACAACCGAAAAGAAACACATATTGTAATCTATAAAATTTGAGCTTTTTCCCCTTTTGGTAACCTCTTTGAAAAATCAAGATACAGACAGGTTTTTCACAGCAGAATCATTTCTCTGTTTACCCTAAGAGTAAATATGCTCTTTCTATATTCACTTGTTGTGCTTTTCAAGGGCTTATCCACTAATGCACTTTTGTTTTCATTTTTTATGTATGACTAAAATAATTAGAGACATGGTCTCTTGTTTCACAGGTACAACGACTCGTTGCTAGTGGGTCCAGGTAAGGGTCAGAAAAACAACATTCTCATATTAAGATGCCTTATAATCAACTGGATAACAATTTCACAACCCAAGATCATGGGTCAAAAACCTCAAAGCAAAGTAGGATTCCAAAGGTAATATTTTATCACTGTTAATATTTGCCTAAGTAATAGCATGTCTGATAGGAATATTTCTTAAGTGTTTCCTATAGCCAGACATTTTATATATATTCCTAAATTGTAGGAACTATCAACAGCACTTAGAAATGAGAAAAATTGAAAGGAACCTGGGCAGGGCCAGAGAGCTAGCAGAAAGCTAGACTAAAGCACAAACCCGTCCTGTCTGACCCCAAAGGCCCATTGCTTCTGTGACACTCTGCCTAGGTGCCTCTTCTGGAAGTCTGTATTCCATTCCACTCTCAGCAAGAATATTTGCCTATTGTAAGTATTCTAATCAAAATTCAAACATATATGCATATTCTAAAGGCTCCTAAACATTCCTTTACCTTTTATCTCCACTGTTACTGGGATAACAAAATCTATAGGGATGGGACTTGTATTTGGCCTCTCAGCTAGACCAGTGTCAAGCCTGAATGTCCAAACCCCCTGACAGAACTGCAGTTTCGTATGGACATTTTTATCAGGCTTGGCTCAGAGTACACAGGACTTATGTAAAACATGATCTTGACTTTATGGATTTAACTATACAGCAAGAAGCATATTGATTCTTCATGCAAATGCCACAGGCTACTTAAAACCTAAATTTGTTTTGATTTTGCTTTTTTCAAATAGAGAAATGTGGTATTCATATATATCGCATAGTTATTGTAGTAGGTGATAAAAACAGAGTGCAAATAAAAGGGAGAATAAGTAAGTCACCAAGACCTTGTAAGGCCTACCATCAGGAAGTTCATTTAGAACATAATATGTCGGTGGGAATGTAAATTGATATAGTCACTATGGACAATAGTATAGAGATTCCTCAAAATATTAAAAATAGAACTACAATGTGATCCAGCAATTCCACTCCTGGGTATATGTCTGAAGAAAACACTAATTTGAAAAGATATATGCACCCCAATGTTCACAGTAGCATTATTTACAAGAGCCAAGACATAGAAGCAAGCTAAGTGTCCATCAACAGATGAGTGGATAAGGAAGATGTGGTGTGTATATATACAATGGAATATTGCTCAGCCATTCAAAAAAATGAAAATTTGCCATTTGCAACAACATGGATGGACCTGGAGGGTATTATGTTCAGTGAAATAAATCAGAGACAGACAGCTACTGTATGTTTTCACTTGTATGTAGAATCTAAAAAAATAAATTGATGAATGTAACAAAACAGAAACAGACTCACAGATACAGAGAACAAACTAGTGGTTACCAGTAGGCAGAGGGACAGAGGGAAGGGTAAGACTGGGGAAGAGGATCAAGAGGTACAAACAACCGGGTATAAAATAAAGAAGATATGAGGATGTAATGTACAGTACTGGAAATATAGCCAGTATTTTATAACTTTAAATGAAATATAATCTCTAAAAATATTGAATCATTTGCTGTACATCTGAAACTAATATAATATTGTAAATCAACTACACTTCAATTAAAAAAGCATACACGTAGGACTTCCCTACTGATCCAGTGGTAAAGAATCTGCCTTGCAAATGCAGGGGACGTGGGTTCAATCCCTGGTCAGGGAACTAAGATGCCACATGCCACAGGGCAACTAAGCCCGAGTGCCACAACTACTGAGCTTGCGTGCCTCAACTAGAGATCCTGCGTGCTGCAAACTACAGAGCCCACAGACTCTAGAACCCACGCGCCACAGCTACAGAGCCCACGCACCCTGGAGCCTGTGCACCACAACTAGAGAGAGAAAACCCACACGCCAAAACGAAGAGCCCACGCACCCCAACGAAAGAGCCTGGATGCTGCAACTAAAACCCGATGCAGCCAAAAAAAAAAAAAAAAAGCATACATGTGCTTCAGGGTCAGTCGTTTCCTTTTCCACCTAAGGATCAATAATTTCCTTCTTTGTTTCTTATCCAAAAAATGACAATAATTTTAAAAGAAGTAGAATAATTTTGCAATTCATTTACATCCTATACAAACAGAATTCAAACTGATGTATTTTTCCTACTCATGTGTTATATAGCTTTGGCTACAAAACTAAAGTTTCTCTTACTTAATAAAATTCTCTTTGGGCTACCTTTAGGTGACTCACAATAAAAATATTTCTCATTTTCTTATTGCTTTATCTGTATATTTATCACATATGAGAAAGCAAAAATTCGTATGGCCAGAATTATTAATTTTTCAAACCATGACCAATTATAGTAGATATTTCCTTCCACCTTTAAAAAGTACTGCTTCCTATTTTCCTACATCTCTAGTTTCTTGAAAACTGTTGAAGAAAACTTTCTATATCTAAAGGTATTAAAGAGAAAAATGGTCACCTTAAGATTGTTTCGCAATAATTATGAATTATAATCTGGAGTTGAGGCCACCAGGTAGATTTTGCAATATATAAATTCTAGAAAGCCAAAGTCAAATAATGTTTTCTCCAACATAAAATACAAACGATAGACATAAGGGTTTTATCTCAACAGCTGTTTATAGAAGGAAATGCATGAACAAACGTCACTTTAGATAGGTATTGGAAAATAACAAGTATCCACATTATACATAAGCATATTACTTTTAATTTTTATCTCCACCAATAAAACACCACGCTTCAGTCAAACTGGACAGCTTACTTTATTCTTAAAAATGACCTGAATTTTTATGTATTCTATTTTACTGGAAAATATACATCTAAAGGGTTAGCTTTCCTGTGATGTATTTCCTCACCCAACGGGGATCTCCCCTGCTTTTGAAATGCTCACAGCACCTTATAAGAATAAAACATGATAGAAAAGGAGGACCCATCTTGATTACTACCCTCTAGAAAGCCTTTCCAGACTCATCTATCAGCGTGACCTTTTCTAAACACTCCTCGTGATGGTCATCTCTCCTTTTCATCCTAACTGTATCCCACACATAACTTTTATTATAACATTTAAAACAAGCTCCAGCAATTATCCGTTTACCTACCAGTCTGTACCACCAAAGCGGCACTTTTCATAGGCAGGATCATGCTTGATTCAGCTCCATATTTCTCAAAAATTTCACAGAAAATTGTTAGTAAAAGTTGAATGAATGAACATGGCGCTTGTCATTAAGGTCTTTTACTCTAATTAAGCACACAGAAAGAAGCATATCTACAGTAAAACTTAAAATAGATTTAGTTCTTGAAAATAGATTTCTGAAAGTAGTTCAAGATAATGATGGAATAGGTTGTCATGCCAGCACACGACGCTCTGCAAAATGAATTAATCAGTTAACAAATGCTGTCAAAGTTTCCAGAAGCAGAGATTATGTCGTGCCAGGTGATCCAGGAAGGCTTTGCAGAAGAGGTGAGAACTGAGCTCCCTGTTATAGGCTGAGTCCGTTGTGAGCAGTACAAAGGGCCTTCTGGGAAAGGTGCCAATAAGAGCGTCAGCATTTCATGAAAGTGGTGACTGATCCAATTAGCTGGAGCAAAGGGTTCTTTTGTGAAGAAAGATAAGAACAGGAAGACAAGCTGCTTTTACACTGGGAAGAGTCTTTAATGAGTGACTAAAGAGATTTTTTTCCAATATAGGAGTCATCAAAGATTTTGTTTTTAATGGCATAATCAAAGCAGTACTGTAGAAAGATGAATTTACCTTTAGAGTGCAGAATGGATAAGAACCGGAGTGAAAGATGAGATGGGAGGATATGATCTGGAAGGTTGCTGCAGTAAGATAAATATTATCCAGTAAGGACCTAGAGTAGAAAAGCTTGCAATAAAAAAAAAAGGATTAAATGCAAGTGATACTGTCAAGAAATAATTCACAGAAACTCCAAGACTGAAGGGATATGGAGCTTAAGAAGGCAGACAGAGCAAAAGGAAAGCTATTAAGTTTCACGTCTTTGTAAAGTGAGAATTTTGGAGTCACTAAGAGATAAAGGGAAGTCAAGAGGCTAAGGAGTTTTACAAAGAGAAAAGCTGTTTCATTCCAGACACACGACGTTTCAGCTGATGGCAGGCTAGTGATTGGAAAAGTGGACCTCTGAGAGAAGAGACCACGCATTTACTGGGAATCATTTTTCGGGATAAAGTTTTTAAGTCCTGAGAATAAGGGAGGTATGCCAAAAAGAGAGCACCGAGAAAAATTACGTTAGACTTGAAACTGACAAAGTATCCATGTTTACGAGAGGGAGGAGGAGAGCTGGAGGGTAGAAGTCAGGGATGAAAGAGAGTTTGGGGAGAGGGGTCAGGGGAGCAGAGGTGACAGCAGCAAACACAGGAGTCTGAGAAAGAAGGTCTATTGAAGAAATAGAAGCAAAAATTTCCCCCATCTGACCAGAAAGTTCGGAAGTGAAAAGAAGAGAAATTAGCTTGAAAGAACAATAAGATTTAGGGGAGGGGCTTAAGATAGGAGAAACCAGAGCATTTTCATACAAGGAGGGAAGGTAGAAGGTGAGGAAGATCCTTAAAAAAAAATTGGATAGGTTTAAAAGGGAGTTTGACATAGAAAACACACCTATTCTAAGAGAAAGTTTATATTTAGTATTGACAATTTTAATGTTCCTTGAACTGCGACGCTCTAAGAAATAATGACTGATGGAAGCCTTGTGCTTCCTTTGGTTTCCTAATGTGCTTTCAGATTGCTCCAAAATCTCAGGAACCTTTAACTTAAATTTCTTAATCTATGTTCAATAGGTTCAGATGTCTACTAAAAATAGTTTACCTCTGTTGTTTAAAGATGAGTCATAAAACAGTAAAGCCACATTGGAAGACATATAGTGAAAGATAAGTCCTTTCAAGGCCAAAAGGATTTCCTTGGAAAAATGTGTAAGGATGTTAAAGAAAGTGATCCTCATGCAGGAAGAGAGATGAGGAGGGGCTCATCAGAGCCAGGCCAATGATGTCATTGATTATTTCCAGCATAAGGTGTGGCACATTATAGCAAAAAATCAATTATTACCAGTGACAGGTATAATTTAAGACATAATTTCTAACTAACCCATCCAAATAATTTTCTTGTAATCTGTTCTGAAGTTTGTTTTATATTTAATTACTAGCAATTCCAATCTCATAAATAGAGTGTTTTCCAGAAATGAATTTATAAACCAGTTGTCAGACACTCAGAATGTATTTTTCATAGATTTTTCCCCCAAGATAGTATAGAACATGATGATTCTGTTAACACAGTAACCTACAAAAGCTAACTTATTCCATAGTGTATCGGAAAGAAGAGGCATTTTTAGTGATAGTTACCTCACTGAAATCTCTCAAGAATTCAATAAGGTAGGTATTATTAGGATCTTACTAATTATTAGTGCCTTACATTTGCAGTGGGTAAATTGAGACATTAAAGAGCAAGTAGGACTTCCCTGGTGGCGCGGTGGTTGAGAGTCCGCCTGCTGATGAAGGGGGTACAGGTTCATGCCCCAGTCCAGGAAGATCCCACATGCCGCAGAGCGGCTAGGCCCGTGAGCCATGGCCACTGAGCCTGTGCATATGGAGCCTGTGCTCCGCAACGGGAGAGGCCACAACAGTGAGAGGCCCACGTACCGCAAAAAAACAAACAAACAAACAAACAAAAAAAAACCACGACAATCCAAAACATATGGGATGCAGCAAAAGCAGTTCTAAGAGGAATTTTATAGCTATACAAGCCTACCTCAAGAAACAAGAGAAATCTCAAATAAATAACCTAACCTTACACCTAAAGTAACTAGAGAAAGAGGAACGAACAAAACCCAAAGTTAGCAGAAGGAAAGAAATCATAACGATCAGAGCAGAAATAAATGAAATAGAAACAAAGAAAACAATATCAAAGATTAATAAAAGTAAAAGCTGGTTCTTTGAGAAGATAAACAAAATTGATTAACCATTAGCCAGACTCATCAAGAAAAAGAGGGAGAGGACTCAAGTCAATAAAATTAGAAATGAAAAAGAAGTTACAACAGACACTGTAGAAATACAAAGCATCCTGAGAGACTACTACAAGCAATTCTATGCCAATAAAATGGACAACCTGGAAGAAATGGACAAATTCTTAGAAAGGTATAAACTTCCAAGACTGAACCAGGAAGAAATAGAAAATATGAACAGACCAATCACAAGTAATGAAATTGAAACTGTGATAAAAAATCTTCCAACAAACAAAAGTCCAGGACCAGATGGCTTCACAGGTGAATTCTATCAAACAATTAGAGAAGAGCAATCACCCATCCTTCTCAAACTCTTCCAAAAATTTGCAGAGGAAGGAACACTCCCAAACTCATTCTATGAGGCCACCATCACCCTGATACCAAAAGCAGACAAAGATACTACAAAAAGAGAATTACAGACCAATATAACTGATGAATATAGATGCAAAAATCCTCAACAAAATACTAGCAAACAAAATCCAACAGCATATTAAAAGGATCATACACCATGATCAAGTGCGATTTATACCAGGGATGCAAGGATTCTTCAATATATGCAAATCAATCAACGTGATACACCATACTAACAAATTGAAGAATAAAAATCATATGATCATCTCAACAGATGCAGAAAAAGCTTTTGACAAAATTCAACACCCATTTATGATAAAAACTCTCCAGAAAGTGGGCATAGAGGGAAAGTACCTCAACATAATAAAGGCCATATACAACAAAACCACAGCAAACATCATTTTCAATGGTGAAAAACTGAAAGCATTTCCTCTAAGATCTGGAAAAAGACAAGGATGTCCACTCTCACAGCTATTATTCAACATAGTTTTGGAAGTCCTAGGCATGGCAATCAGAGAAGAAAAAGAAATAAAAGGAATACAAATTGGCAAACAAGAAGTAAAACTCTCACTGTTGGCAGATGACATGATACTATACATAGAGAATCCTAAAGATGCCACCAGAAAACTACTAGAGCTAATCAATGAATTTGGTAAAGTTGCAGGATACAAAATTAATGCACAGAAATCTGTTGCATTCCTATACACTAATGATGAAATATCTGAAAGAGAAGTTAAGGAAACACTCCCATTTACCATTGCAACAAAAAGAATAAAATACCTAGGAATAAACCTACCTAGGGAGACAAAAGACCTGTATGCAGAAAACTATAAGACACTGATGAAAGAAATTAAAGATGATACCAACAGATGGAGAGATATACCATGTTCTTGGATTGGAAGAATCAATATTGTGAAAATGACTATACTACCCAAAGCAATCTACAGATTCAATGCAATCCCTCTCAAATTACCAATGCCATTTTTTACGGAAGTAGAACAAAAAATCTTAAAATTTGTATGGAGACACAAAAGACCCTGAATAGCCAAAGCTGTCTTGAGGGAAAAAAACAGAGCTGGAGGGATCAGACTCCCTGACTTCAGACTATATTACAAAGCTACAGTAATCAAGACAATATGGTACTGGCACAAAACAGAAGCATAGATCAATGGCACAAGATAGAAAGCCCAGAGATAAACCCATCTACCTATGGTCAACTAATCTATGACAAAGGAGCGGAGGATATACAATGGAGAAAAGACAGTCTCTTCAATAAGTGGTGCTGGGGAAACTGGACAGCTACATGTAAAAGAATGAAATTAGAACACTCCCTAACACCATACACAAAAATAAACTCAAAATGGACTAGAGACCTAAATGCAAGACCAGACACTATAAAACTCTTAGAGGAAAATATAGGAAGAACACTCTTTGACATAAATCACAGCAAGATCTTTTTTGATCTACCTCCTAGAGTAATGGAAATAAAAACAAAAATGAACAAATGGTACCTAATGTAACTTCAAAGCTTTTGCACAGCAAAGGAAACCATAAACAAGACAAAACGACAACCCTCAGAATGGGAGAAAATATTTGCAAACAAATAAACGGACAAAGGATTAATCTCCAAAATATATAAACAGCTCACCATCTCGATATTAAAAAAAACAAAGAACCCAATCCAAAGATGGGCAGAAGACCTAAATAGACATTTCTCCAATGAAGACATACAGATGGCCAAGAAACACAAGAAAAGCTGCTCAACGTCACTAATTATTAGAGAAATGCAAATCAAAACTACAATGAGGTATCACCTCACACCAGTTAGAATGGGCTTCATTAGAAAATCTACAAACAACAAATGCTGGAGAAGGTGTGGAGAAAAGGGAACCCTCTTACACTGTTGGTGGGAATGTAAATTGATACAGTCACTATGGAGAACAGTATGGAGGTTCCTTAAAAAACTAAAAATAGAATTACTTTATGATCCAGCAATCCCACTACTGGCATATACCAAGAGAAAACCATAATTCAAAAAGACAAATGCACTCCAATGTTCACTGCAGCACTATTTACAATACCCAGGTCATGGAAGCAACCTAAATGCCCATCGACAGACAAATGGATAAAGAAGATGTGGTACATATATATAATGGAATATTACTCAGCCATAAAAAGGAACGAAATCGGGCCATTTGTTGAGACATGGATGGATGTAGAGACTGTCATACGGAGCGAAGTAAGTCAGAAAGAGAAAAACAAATATTGTATATTAATGCATATATGTGGAATCTAGAAAAATGGTACAGATAAACCGGTTTTCAGGGCAGAAATTGAGACACAGATGTAGAGAACAAACATATGGACACCAAGCGGGGAAAGACACAGGGGGATGGGGGTGGGGGTGTGCTGAATTGGGAGATTGGGATTGACATGTATACACTGATGTGTATAAAACTGATGACTAATAAGAACCTGCTGTATATATATAAAAAAAAGATAACACTCTTCTCTCCCAGTTAATGTTTTCTCTTTTCTGTTGATTTTCATTGCATGGGATAGCAGGCCTATTCTGTATTTACAACACTGCTTTTCCAATTTTTTCTGAAGAGCCATGTCTTGGAAACTATACATCTGAACATTTTTCTATTAATATAAAAGTCCTTGTCTTTCAATAAGGTAATATATTCTACTTATAGCTATTTTAGTGTGTTTTTCTTTTCAGTCTCTTCACGTTTTTCTTTATTAAAATGTCATGTTTACTTTCTTGTATATTCATTCCTCCATATTCATGCATTAGATCATAAAAGAAAGAAAAAAGATGGTATTTAGCTTCCTTCTTTGGGGCAACAGATTATAGCTGACCACAGGTCTATTGGAGTGAAAAAACATAGAAACATGGATTAGATATTTGCCTCTAGATGTTTGTGCTCTTCATAATAAAAATAAGAATTCTAATACATGGAATTCAGTAAGAGCAACAATTTAAATGCACAAAATCATTTAGTACCTTTTTCCCACCATTGAGGGGTAACATAAAGAAGTGAGAAAATTGATTCTATCAGGTGAGCATAATTTAAACTAAATGCTTTTTAAAATAATTCCCCTTAATTGGAGATAAGCCCATGTAAAGTTTAAAATAAATTAGTTTAAGGGAAATAAAGTCTTAACCACATAACTGCAACAAGAGTGACTCTACCCCTAAATACATTGATGTATCTTCTAGGGGTTTTGATTTTTTTAAATGTTACATCATACAGAAGTAAGATATACACTAAGTAAAATACACACTTTTTTTTTCTGTTGGGAAATCATATAGAAAATATACATACATTTATTGCAGAAAAAAATCAATGTTTCTACATATAAAGCATTTGAAGAGCCAAAGAAAAAAGAATTATATTTGTGAAAAAAATAATTTTCTAATATAGGCTTATTAGTATTAATAATAATGTAAAATATTAGTTAAAATTCTCTCTAGTGACTTTCCATTTACTAAACAGCATCAGTCTACATGTGAAACAAGTTATGAATCCTAAATGTGTTATTCCTATATAGAGTCATAAATCTCATGGATATACAGAAATCTCTTTACATTTGATAAATAATTTTCAGAGGATTCCTATAGCAAAAAAGCAAGAAGATGCTTGACATGAACCCCATGAACTTCTTGTTCTACAAAATATAATGATGCCTTATGTGTTGGAATAGTGGTAAACTCAAAATTTGTAATTATTGGAATACTCTTTAATAAAAGGAGGAGAATGTTTTCTACCTATCCTAATAAACAAAATTTCTCTGGAAAAGAAAATGAACAATTCTAAGCATTGTGGCTATGAATGGTTATTAAAACCATAAAACTATAAGTGTTTTGTTGGTGTTCAGCTGTACTCTATGACCTTTAAGAATAGATGGGCTTCCCTGGTGGCGCAGTGGTTGGGAGTCTGCCTGCCGATGCAGGGCACAAGGGTTCGTGCCCCGGTCCGGGAAGATCCCACATGCCGCGGAGCGGCTGGGCCTGTGAGCCATGGCCGCTGAGCCTGCGCGTCCGGAGCCTGTGCTCCGCGACGGGAGAGGCCACAGCGGTGAGAGGCCCGCGTACCACAAAAAAAAAAAAAAAAAAAAGAATAGAGATAGTTTTTAATTTGTTTAAGTTACCACTATTTTGTTTTAAAATGTGCCCCTGTTTAATTTCATTGACTGATAGAAACTTTTGTATATTCACTTTAGCCTTTCATAATTTTATTCTAATATAAAAAATGCTAATTGATGCTCAGCCATCTAAAAGAAAGTCTGTTTTTATATATAATAAAAGTTAGGCACCAAAAGTGACATTGAAAAACAATCATTATAATATGAATGATCCAGAACATAAAATTGTTTATTTTTTGGAATTATAAAATATCGTAGATAAAATTTTATATATTTTTTGTTTTTACCATAAAGGAATACACAAAATACGAGTCTAAAAACACACATTTTAGCAAAGATTATTATTATTTAAAACATTTACCTTACTTTACAGGAAAATCTAAAATCTCAACACTGCTTCTTTTATTTAATGTTTTGAAAATTAACATTCACTGAGGTTCATTTGATTGTTGTAATTTTGACTGTTCCATCTTTGATGTGTCTGTGAGTATAATCACTTATATGATATCCAGTATACTAGCTAATAAAAATTAGATTTGAAATCTAAAACTTCTGTACAGTTTCTAATTGGTTCTTGGGTTTTTTCAGAATATTTTGTCATGCTAGACATGTACCTCTCTTCCTGTGCAATCTCAGGCCAGTTTCCTAAATAGTGGGGGAGCTCACATTATATATAACTTGTCTTCCTAAAAGAGGCATAGTCCTTATAGAGGTCATATATAAGAAACCTCAGACACAAATTTTGAACACTTTGACAACTTCTTTTCAAGGTAGCTGTCCATTCAAATGCTGAAGAAGCAAGTTTAAGGATATAATTTGGCAAGTGGTCTTTAGAGATGTTCCTAAGAGCAAATGAAAAGAGCAAACTCAATCAGAAATGAACAGCAGGTGTTCTTTCAATTAGAAAGAAATGAGAAGTTTCAGATAATGAGACTATGATGAAAACTAGTGGCAGATACAATATATAAAACACAATGTTAAGGTTGATATTCTTCCCACACACTCATCTGCATGACTCCTTAATTAAATGAGCATGTTAGTTTGCATCTTTTAACATTTAATCTTGAAACAACTCCCTCTTTTCATCTTTAAATAATGACAATGTAGATTGCTGAATATGCAAACACTGTAAGAAATTAGTTTATAAGTCTCTTAGTTAACTGAAGTAGATTGGAGCATCTTGTGACATTAAACTAGACACATGAGAATTACAATTAGATAACCCTTGCTCTTCAAGAGATTAATAAGTGAGTACTTTGCATTTGTATAAAGCTTTCTACTTAAAAAAAAGTAGTTATAGGTAGACTCCCTATAAAATACTTTTCCTGAAATTCATCACATTTGGTAGCCACAAAAAGAAACTTACTTAAGTTTCAGGAAAATACTATGATCTGAATATAAACACAACCAACCAAAATCTTGCTGAACTTGTTATCTTTACAGGCACTGTTTTTCTTGCTTTAGGGGAAGTCTAGATTTCAGATTTCTGTCTAGAGCACATGGATGCCCACACCCATCTATCTAGTGATGTCTATAGATATTTACGGTTGGTCTAGCCACTTAATGGTTACTCAGGATGATTAGAGTCAGCTGGATCTGAGACTATCGTGAAGGCTGCCAAGGGTCTTTTTAAGCATGAGAGGAGCAGTAAGTGTAAGTTTTCTTGGTCCAAATTACAAAGCGTCACGAAGACAAGCTGAACCAAACCATTTACTAAAGCAGTCTGACCTCGCCAATCTCTGATCAGTTCTGGTGAGCTCTGGAATAGTAACAAACCACTAACAGTCACTCATAAAAAGGATTATACACACTTTTATAGATAGTAAACTGATTAAACACATTTTTCCAAAAAATAAATAAATAAATACGTTGTGGGTCTGTGTTCAAAGTAAGATAGTGATGAGGCAGTACAAACATTAATCCAAAGATAGAAGTCATTAGTGTTCTCAAGAATGCCACTTTTCCTTCATGATGGCTGAATATTGGAAGTTCATGCCTGACCCTGGTTTGAGCCTTCCTTCCTCAAGAGCGCATTTTTAATGCACCCTTGTAGTTTAGGAAAAAATGGAGCTAATGCCGCCCAGGAGTGTCCAGAACATCTGTATGGCCCCATCTACTCTGGTACCCATTATGAGTAACATCTGCCCAGAGCCAGTAATTCCTTCCCTAGGGATAAGGTTGAAAGCAAAGGCATTTCCAGTTTCAAGAAAAAGGAAGTTTTTATGTACTACTTTATTCCAAAATTGTTCTAAAGGAAGTCGGCCATATCAAAGACCCTGTACAAGTTCTGTATCACCATACAGAATTCCCAGAAAACTGTCAAGAGGACTACATTGATATCACTACTGTTATTAACTCACTATTAAAGAAAATACAGAAAATATCTTGTTACTTTAGATTCCTGGAATTGTATCTTCTAAATGTCAAGTATTTTAAAGAAGTGAAAGGATAAAATATGGTTATAACAATTGCAGCTGTAGTAGAAATGGAGTTACTAACAGAACGCTAGAATTGGGGGAGAATAAAATTCACCTTTTCTTGAACTATTTCTTTTTATACAGGCTATAAGAAAGTTGTGGAAAGATATTTGGCCAGGAGGGAAGATCAAAGGGTAAAGAATTCTACCATCATACTGAAGACAATCTTTTGGTAAGACTGAGAATCTTTTTACCTTTCAGCCATCATGTCCTGCTTATGTTATGTTACAAAATTAATAGGATCAAAAAAGTGACTATCATTACAGCTCATATTAACCCCACAAAGCTGGGATAACAACTGAACTCACTGAACTAACTTCTTGGAAATTTCAGTGATAGTGTCAGCTTGAGTCCCATAACCGTAAGGCTGGACTCTCAGGCATGACAAATCACACCAATCCCAGGAAGGACTAAAATCAAGGTCCTTGCCCCCCTTGCCCCGAACCCAACACTGAAAAATGTGGAGAAAATATCACCAGCAATGCCTTCTCTCTCTTTTTTCTTTCCTAGTTTGCAGGCATTCATTTTTCCACTTGGTAGTTTTGAAATATCAGCATACACCAGTAGACTAGCTTGCCTACTTATACAAACTAAAAGATGAAATTCTCCTGTATAAAGTCTTTGAGCAAAGTGAAGCAATAGCAATAAAATTTACAAAACAAAGGCTCTGCATATTGAAGTGCTCTGCATACCAGAACAAATAAAAGTGTCATTTTAATTTTACTTTGGTAAACATACATGCAATAAATTCTATGTAAAATAAAGACCATTTATTATGTAATATGAATGCATTTTAATAAAATTTTGTTTTTCTATTCTATTAGATTTTGCTTTCCCCAATGGGTTGAGAGGGAACTTACTTACGGTATATAGTTTTTCTTAGGTTTTTGATGAAAGCCTTTAGATTTTAAAACATCTCAAGGAAACAACATTGCTGAAAGCATGCATACATATAGGCAGAATAGCTATTTAATGCAGGCCTGTGTACGTTTAAACAACCTATGTGCTCTATTATAAATAAATAAAATACCCAGAATCTGAGACTAGTTGAGCAAAAAAGTAGTTAAACTTGGTGAGATGTGAAATTAGGTTTTAATGCATGCAAAACACATTCCAATGCATATTTTTAGGTGTAGGCTGATTGGCTTTTTTCAGTGTTTAAAATTAAAAGCTGCCTTTAGGCAGTTAAGAACCTTTGGAGAGCTTTTGATATTATTAAATTCAAGCACTTTCATTTAGTTCTACCATGGAAAGACTAACACAAGTCTCATCCAAAGCTAGATATTTACGTGGCCAGCTGGCAATACTGTCCCATGCAGCCTGCTCATCAGCTTCTCTTTCTAGGGTGAACCTGCCACCCTTCTCAGGTGAATACACTCATTTTTTCTTACATCTCCATCATGTTTCACTCATGCTTGCCTGCTCTCATGAATATCATGCTAACAATAATAATGAAATAATAATTGAGATATAGATGGATAGCTCAGTGCCAATCACTGATGACTGTACCCACATAACTATCTCATTTTAGTCTTACAACCTATAAGGGGTAGGTACAATTATTTATCCAATTTTGCTATTTGAGGACATTGACATTTAGTGAAGTTAAGTAACTTGGCCAAGTTCAAACGGTTCACAAGTGGAGCTGGAAATGAACTCACGTCTATGTGGCTCCAAAGCTGAGCAAAGAGAGAGTGGGTGCTAAAATCAGCGTCTCAAAGGCTGTTAGGTCGTATTAGATTCCTTCTTCAATGAGAAGCCTGCAACTCATTTACTCCATGATTAGGAATTTTCCATGATTAAGAAAGTAAATATCTTTTATACTCAAATTAAACTCTGTTCAATAACTATGGATTAAGTACTTTTTGTACAAGATACTTGGCTAAGTGGGTGGCTGTCTTCATAGTATATTTATTTATTAGTTATTATTTAAATTCATTTTTCTTCAGAGTTTAACATTCTCTGGATTGAACTCTCTCAGAGGTTGTATGTGTGGGTGACCGTCATGATACTATTCTCCTTAACTTTCTCTTGTATTTCTCCAAAACAGTTTTGATATGTTTTACGTAAACATGGAATTCTGTGATTTGTACAAAATACAAACTAACAATCTTGATTTGTCTGTGTTAAAATACACAGCTGAGTCAATATAATCTATAAACTCTGATGCATCCGATGCAAAGCTTCTACTGGAGGTTCTACTTTCATATACCATCATTTATTTCCTATTACTCACAGGTAAAGATTGAATACCAAATTCAACAGATTGGTCATTTGGGAAAGGTGTGTTTTTCTTTTTATGCCTGTCAGATGGTGGTGGGAATTTTACCCCAGGATGAAGTGTGACACTTTTATCCCAATAGTTTTTATTTATTTATTTATTTTTGCGGTACGCGGGCCTCTCACTGTTGTGGTCTCTCCCGTTGCGGAGCACAGGCTCCGGACGCGCAGGCTCAGCGGCCATGGCTCACGGGCCCAGCCGCTCCGCGGCACGTGGGATCCTCCCGGACCGGGGCACGAACCCGTATCTCCTGCATCGGCAGGCGGACTCCCAACCACTGTGCCACCAGGGAAGCCCTATCCCAATAGTTTTATTACACAACAGGGCAAGTGTCTCGGGAGCCTGAGTGGATGACATATTTACCTGAATGTTGACTATTATCAACCTCACCCAGGTGCTTTACTAAGGAGAAATCTGTCCTGAGCACATAGATCATTTCTAATCACATACTCACTTGTGTCTCATAATGAATTTGGAGGAGGAAGAGCAGTAAGATTAGTATTAGAAAACAACTTTCATTTAAAGGTTAATTAATTTGACAAATATTTATTAAGCACCTACTATATGTAATGCACTTTTCTAGATGTTGGGGATAAAACAAAAAAAATTAGTAACAAAAATAATTTGATGGTAGCTGTAAAGAGATATAAGAAATAAAATGTATTCATTTTGTTCAACATAACTCTTATGAGGATCATACGTACGGTTTTAACGATGCCTTTGAAATGCATGTACCTGTAATATAAACTTATAACTGACAAATACTAATCTTAAAATAATTTCAAGAACAAATAGAAAACATCCATCTACAAACATACTTAGCAGCTGAAATACTAGGAGAAAATCACTTTTCTCAATAGAGTCCAAAGAACCAGTACCGGTCTGCAGCCTGTCAGGAACCGGGCCAGCACAGCGGGAGGTGAGCGGCGAGCAGGCGAGGCTGCATCTGCCGCTCCCCGTCGCTCTCGTTATGCCTGAACCATGCCCTCCCCTCCACCCCCATCTATGGAAAAATTGTCTTCCACGAAACCAGTCCCTGGTGCCTCAAAGGTTGGGGACCACTGGTCAAAAGTATATACTAAAACGAGAAGTTTTTGAGTTAATTAATATATGAGGAATTGGGATTTCAAAAGTCATTTTTATAGCTCTCTTTAAATAAACCAATGTTTATAAAAATAGAAGTCTTACTCCAAACTTCTCGTTACATGGCCCTGTTCCATGAAGTAGGAGAATCATAGATATAGTAGCAAGCATGCCTTCTTACTAACAGTTATCTACAGCAGTGGCGAAGGGAGGTTGAAAAGAGAGGAAGTGAAGACATCAAAACCACAGGGCTCTAGCAAATGGGTCCTGCCTCACCTCCACCTCTAATAGTCTGGGTAATGCTGGTTAGAATCAGAGACAAGTCGGGTCCTAAGCATTCAGTTTCTGGACTGTTTAGACTCAACTAGGCTATAAGCTTTTAGAAAACTGCATAAACTATTGTACACTGAAATAATTTTATTTGCTTTAAGAAGTAGAAGTCAATATGAAAAACCCCAGAGTTCCTCTGGATTTAAGAAGAGAGGGATAGTATTAAAACAGATTATTTTAATCCCAAGTGAGAGAAGTCAAAATAAGCTAGTATGTGTATGAGGAAGGGGAGATAGAAGAGGAGTAAAAAGCAAAATTTATTTTCAGGGGAATGTAACAGGACTCTAGAAAGAATGGAATTCTTTCCTCTCTGTTGGGTTTCATTCTTTTTCAGCAGCAGAGTCCACAGCTGTGCACTGCACTTAGTTGACTGAAAGCTTATTTTCCAGCCATTTAAAATTCTAGCAACGTGCCTTGCAATAAACCTTTCTCTGCTCCAAACTCAAAAAAAAAAAAAAAAAAAATCTAGCAATGCTAAAAAAAAAAAAAGGTCCACTTTATCATCAGCTAATCCAATAAATTCCAACAGGGGATATACTGCCCCCTAGAATGAATATTTAAAATGTATTGAGACATTTTTGGTTGTCATAGTGATTGGGCTGGGGGTTGGGGGGGAGAAGACTAAAATCCCAGCAATGTGTGGAACAGTTGTGTACAAACTGGGGCTTGAATCCTAGTCCGTTGTACACATTTTTAAAATAAAAGTTAGTAAATTTTTACACAATTAATGAGCTGTCCAGGAATACAACATCTATATAAATGGAAAGAACTGCTGTCTTTTATTTTGTTCAGAATTTACCAAGAGGTCCTCAAAACTTCAAAAAAATATCATCAGGAAAAAACACTCTTGGAATTTGAGTGGCATACACATCTCTGTCGATCTTAAATTGTAGCTTTTGCATTCACTGTGTCCTAGCATTTACATTTTGAAGTACATAGAACCTCATCAGATAATGCTTTCCTCTTATTTCCTTTTATTTCTCTTGTATATTGCAATTAGGGCATGGTATTTTCAAAATTATGTGCAAGTAGATTATACTGTGGAAGCAGTTATAAGAGAATTCTAAAGGGGGCTTTGTAAAAATTATTTGCAAGTAAGTTATATTATCAAAGTATTTTATGAGATAATTTTAAAGGAGGCTTTATAAAAATTATTCACCATTAAAAGTGAATATTGGATCCAATAGGGTTGAAATCAAGTTATTTCATCCATATACCATGGAGAAGGAATTTAATTGGTCCCACTTGGGTCAGATGTATCGCCATGCCCCAATTAGCTATAGTAAAGTAGCTAGACTCAAGAAATTAGAAGGGCAGGCCATCCCAGCGATGCGGACAGACAGCCTATTATAGATTTTTCCTGTAATGTTACAGGTCTGGCACAGGAATAATCATAAATGATTTCATAAATTAGGTCACTTTCCCCGACTAGCATTACCCACTTCCAGCATTCCACTTTTCCCTTCCCTATTCCTTTCTCTACACTTACAAGGTATTTGTTCTGTTCTCTGATTATGTAGGACCTCATACCAGGCCCCTTCATTCATTCAATTATTCACTCCTTCATTCATTTAATAAAACTTCTAAGCGCTTACTCTATGCCAGGCATCCATCTAAATACTGGGAATGAAGTGATCAAACAAGATCACTGACTTCACGGAACATATACTTTATAGCAAGAAAAAAAATAAACAAAAATATTTTTTACAACTTACTTTGGAATGTGAAACTGTCACTAAGAGAAGATGAGACGTTATGATATGATACGGAATACCTGGGAGGAATTTCTTCCTTTTCTGTCATGGAAAATATCCTATCCTATGAAAAAATGCCCCCAGAGTCCTGCTCGGCTATCAACTCTGATAAGTAAGTTTGCACTAAGATATTAATGCTCAGAAATGATTTAATGTATTAGCTTTCAGCAGCAGTTACCTATCACAAAACTAGAAAAGATTCTTTGCAATTATTTATTTTAGCACCTTCATTTTACACTTACAACAAAGAGGCTGAAAAAAGGATGAAAGAAATACACATCAGAAACACTAACCAAAATAAAGATGTGTAATAGTACAGTGCTTTAAAGGCGATCTATGTATATTAAAATCAGGAAAAAATAAAATTACCAGAAATAGAGGTCATTACATAATGATAATGGTCTCAACTCACCAGAGAAATATAACAATTTAAATTTATACATATCTGATAACATAGTCTCAAATATATAAGGCAAAAGCTAAGAGATCTGCAAGAATGCCATCATAACAGGAAATTTTAACCTATCTCTTTCATAATTACAGCTTAAACAAACAAAATAGAAAGATTAGGGAAGGTGAAAACTATGTAAATAATAAACTTAATCTAATAGGATTTGGCCTCCAACAAATGAAAAGATATACATTCTTTTCAAGGAAACTGAGAACATTTGTAAATATTGAACTTCTACTGGCAGTTAAGCAATTTTCACCAAGCCTAAAAAGACTGGTTATCATACCAACCATTTTTTCTACCACACAGAATTCAGTTAAGAATGTAGAGTGGAGTTAAACATACAAGTGTGCAGAAACACAAGAAAGAAACAACCATCTCTTCCTGGGTCTGGGTACCAGTCAACAAGCAGGAGTTCTTTCAGCAAAGAAGCAGAGACGTAGTCTAGGCAAGTGAATATAAAATATTATAAAAGAGGAAACGGAGCTCGCATGATCAAGGAGAAGTGAGTTATTCGGTGACATTATTGTAGAATGTGTGTGTGTGTGTGTGTGTGTGTCTGTGTGTGTGTGTGTGTGTGTGTTGGAAGGTAGGTAAGAGAGTGGTCATACAGCAATCTCTATATCATGTTGTATCATGTTGAGGAGTATGGACTATAAAATAAGCAACAGGGAATCGACAAAGACTTTTAAGCAGGTGAGGGACCAAATAGTATTATCTTATCCTAAATGGGAAATCTGAATTGTGGAATGAGGATTGCTTGTCGAATAGGCTGGACAAAGGAAGATCAGTTAGAAAGTGTCAAGAACCTGGCTGGTCCCTTAATAAGGAATAATCTCCCTTTGAAGAACTATGAACAGATCTTGCTTCCTGGACTTCCCCATTCTTATAAATTACATTTTCTTAGGAGAGCCCTCACTAGCCATCGTTATGACCAGCCATCTTCAGTGAGATATTGGTTCTCCATTCCTACTTTGAAATATGCATATCTAGGTTACCTCACTCTTATTAGCTCATATTATAAGTCCCATAGAACACAGCTGTGATGACTAAGTAGCTTTTACTGAAAGACTAAGGATATAAAAATAAAATAACTGTGAAGCCATCTAACCAACAGCTGAGATTTACAGGTCAATAACAAACCAGTTTCATTAGCTGTGATGTGCATTTCAGAATACAAACACCTTGGCCTATATTTATTGAGATTTCTTCATATTTTTTTCTATGCCTCTCTGCCTGGTTAGGTGGCTTACTCTGTTAGCACATGGTCCTTGGGCCACCTCTCAGAGACAGAACTGTCAAATTCCCAGAGGCATATAAAAATGTTTGACTATAAGAAATCTGATCAAAATGTCAAAAATACAGAAAATCAGCTAAGGAAATTGTCAAACATAATTCATGGTTCTGGGACAGTGTAATGCAAAGATTTCATCAAGACAAAAAAAGAAACTATAAAATGAATCACAATTATCTACAAATGATCTGTGGCTCCCTTCTCCCAACCTGAACACTTTAGTCATAATTAATCAGTGGCTGCTATCAGGTCTAGCTTCCAGAAACCATCTTTTCTTCATTTTTGAGGGTATCTTTTTGCGTTTCTAGAAACCTCTAAATCCCTTTCTATTCAGCATCAGGCCCAGCCTTGGTGCGCCCGTTTCCATTCTTTCCCACCTTACTCTGAGATGACTTACTAAGAATAAGAAAGAGAATGTATAAATCCCTTAACAGTGATTCCAACTATACCCCTAACCCTAGGGCCACAACTGCAACATCGCATTAGAAGCCACTGCAATAAGACCAGCATAATTGCCAGAATAAGAGAACATTCCACAAAAATTGAGAATAAAGAAGATGAGAATTTGATCTAGGGTTTTAACAAAAAGCGTAAAAGGGGAGAACTCTGACTCTGTGGTATGATGGACTTGTGGATCAATTAGATGAGTGGGATGAGTCAACGGGATCAGAAGAAAAGGATCCCAAGAGCACCAGCAGGGGTGCTTAAGTGAACGGTGAAACACTAAGCGAACAGAGGAGAAGTTTTGTTAGACTGAGGTGAGTGTGAAATATCCAGAAAGGGATTTCTAGAGTAGATTGTTGAAGACTAGGGAGGAGGAGATGCATATGGTCTTTGGGCCACCAAAGGTGTAAGGTGGATGTGTATTATTGCGTATCATCGCCTTGCAAGTAAAAATAGAAGCTATGAGTAGATAAGACCACTTAGAAAGTATGTATAAAGAGGAACCTGAAAAATACCATGGACAAAATCCCAGGCGATAGGAACTTTGGAGCTTAGGGTAAAAAGTAAAGATTTTGAGAGTGAAAGATCAAATTGGAAGAGTTCATATATTGCATTCCCATTGAAAATATAAAAAAGACAAATTCTTGCTAAGAATTGGGTAATGCATATATCAAAGATCTATAAGAGTCATGTCTACTAACACCACAGTGAATCACAGGTTTTGTAATATAATAATTTAGACACTGGATTATTTAAACCAAAGAGAAAGAGAGAATTACCAGTTAAGTCAAATGTTTTTGGGGGAGGAGCATCATGTTTATTCTGTTTACTTGGAGTCATTTTGTCTTTTTCAATTAAGCTTTAAACTGCTGATAACTTTCCCAAATTTTAGTTGATGTTTCTTCTTGTCATCTTCATTCATCCATACTCCAATACTATTCATCGTAAAACAAGAAGTGGAAAAAACAAGATCTCAATCTTTGGATTTTTGATCGCACTGTGCATGTTGGAATACACTTAACATACAGTTCTACGACTTTGAATGAGCACTGAGTTTAAGGTAAGATGGGTAGGGCATCTCACTAAACATCAGAAAATGAGGCAAAGAAGACAAAAAATTATACACTGAGCATGATCACAGATAATTTTGACAATTATGTAAGTCTATGAAACCAAGTTCAAGTATAGCATTAATTACTTAATCTTTTGAGATAGAATATCATTGCATATAACGTTACATTTTTGGCATTCTTGAATCATATTTTTCCAAAGGTTGCCGAAATTCCCTTCAGGTGTGTATACATATGAAACAGGTATTGAAAAAAAATGACTAGTTGTCAATGCTAAACGCTTTAAAGTCAGTTGTGTTTTTATTTATTATGTGCAAAGAGCTCCTCTTGATTTAGGAACTAAGTGAAATAAATATATATGTAGCAACACAGCAGTATTTCTAAAATGAAATAAGGTTTTGTATCGTAATTGGGCTCAGACGCAAATGAAAGATCCTCACTTGTACTCGCCACCTGCCAAAAATGTGTTTAACTAATCCAGCTGTATATTTCACATACATAATTACTAAATGCTTAAAATGTCTCCCAAGAATGCTTTAATAATGAGGACCTTTATGATTAAGACACAACACTATTCGTGGAACTGCTTGCTCTTTGAACCATGACACAAGTGTGAACTTTAAGAAACTTGATGAGATAAAATACCTCAAAGTCCAGCTGCCTCTGCTGCCTAGAGCAATTCAACTGATTAAAACATTGATTTTTACAAAGCGAATCTGAAAAAGAGTTAAACAATATGCTGATTCAGATGGGCTCATTTATTTTAACTTTTCTTAAAATAATGTCACCACACGAGACAAAAGTCATAAGCATTAGAAAGGCAGAGATTTAGAAATGTAGATGATCATTCTACACAAAGGCCAAATTTGAGAACATTAAGAACTAATAATAATGATTTAAAACAGAATGTCTTAGAACAAGTAGAAGTTTTGATACCATAAATGCTAAATAGCAGTCTTGGGGTGTACAGTGAGTTTCACTTTGTGGCAAGCAGGTTCACAAGTAACGCAGCTATTATGTGCAATGGAAATCATGCACACAGCATAACTGGATATACATAGCGTGCATTCAAACTTTTAAAACTTTGTAGCCCCTGACAAATGGAAGTAAATGCCTACAGAGGTATAAGCTGCTCAGAAGAGATGAGAAATACTGAGGTATGTCCACTGAAACATTATGAAAATAACTGAGTCTCTGCAAAAGGTCTTAATAATCTCTAAGTATAAACAAATGTATGGCCACTAATTCTTTATGAAAGTATTTAAGAATAGTGGGAGAAAAACATATTATGAGGCTAGGAATTAGGTTAAGACACAAGTATACTTGTTAGAGCTGGGTCACAAACTTGCCTCTGAGCTTTTTAGCAACTAAGGCAAAGTAGAAAACACAATCAGTTTTATGATGAAAAAGATTAAGATTGAATACCAACCGGTTACTTAGAAGCGTAACTAATTCTGGTCCTCAGACTAGATAGTATTTCTCTCTCATGAGTCTCACATTGAGAGGGATGTGGAAACCCAGAATGTAATTCAGGAAGTCTTAGATGAGCAATTTCTTCCTTGGGTTAGTTAGCTTCTCCTTCTGACTTGGATTTTAAAAACCCTCAACTACTCTGAGTAGGTAGAAACTTGTGGAATTGCAGTGATAACAGTATTTTCCCATTCATTACATTGATTTATTAAATCATGTTTCACAAAAACACTCTTGCTCATGGCAGCTGAATTGGTTGTTTCTACCCAAGAAAGAATCAAAGGCTCTTTTATCTCAGGTAGATAATATGTTTTTTTCTAGCCATTCTAAACAAAGACAGAAGTCTAAAAACCAATATGAAAAGAAGTAAGATAATGATAATGTGTGGGTTAATATTGAAGCATTACATGCCTCCAGCAAAGAAGATGACGGTAGGCTCTTGCCTCTCTTGGATTTAAGGTTGTATTTCTAATTATTTAGGAGTAACCCAGAATGTTCGTGCTTTACAGCCATTAATAATTCAGCCGAGGCACTGACAAAGCAGGTGTGCTTGTGTGATGCACTAAGATTTTAAGTCAACCTGATCTCCCACCCAGAAGCCAAAGCTCAAATCAACTTGGTTGTGTACTCTTCATTATGTCACAACCAGTCACAACCGTGTTCTCTAGAAGGATGCCCAAATCTAGCTCTTACAATGAAAGGGAAGAAATTAGAGAAAATGATGGTTCTTAGGCAGAAAATATGTGTTATCATACAATCATACCATCTAGTTAGACCCTTAAATGTTGAGACTTGCAAAGGCTTTGAAAAGTGTTCTTCAAAAATGGTTGTTATTCAATATTGATCCCCTTAAGAATATAAAAGAAATGTCCCTCCAAAATAATGTTCAGTTATCTGTATATCTTCATTTGTGATTGTTGGTATATTAAGTCTCAAAGATTGCCAGTGAGAACTTTAGTTTTATTATGGATTAAATCATCTGGTATTTATTTCCAGGTTTTGGGGCTATCATAAAAGCTACATACATAATAATAGCGTAAGTATAATCATTTAGGTCTATTGTTTTTTTCAATTTCAAGACTGATACTAAACATACAACAAGCTGAAATGCCAAAGCCATGTTACAGGTTAAATCCAATTTATGGCCCTAACAAAATCAAAATTATTTGCAGTGATTCAAGAGGCAAGAGAATGAGGAAGACTCGTGGAGCTAGACAAAATATAGAGGGTTTATTTTAAAAGACTGGTACAAGGTTATGAAACTGTTCCTCAGTGGCCTAAATTCATGATTTATCTATCACTTTCTCTTAGGTTTTATCCACAACCATCAACCAACAGTAATTTGACCCAAAGTAACTGATTAGGAATGAGAATATTAGTAAAAAAAAAAAAAAAAAAAGAACACTTCTTCTGTAACAAGAATAAATACTGTGAGTATGGCTCAAATACTGTCACTTTTCTTTGAAACAAGAATATTAGAGAAATTCAGTGAAAAATATCTACCATAAGAAGTTCTACAAACATCCTGGAATTCTAGCCTACATATAAGAGCATAGTATTTGGATATAGAGAGCATAGATTTGAGTTCTTATTCCATTTTTTATTCACCCTGTGATCTTAGGCATTTTACTTGATTTTTCTGAGTCTCCATTTTGGTACCCTTAAATGAGAATATAATATTCAACAGACAAATTTACTATGATGTTCAAATGAGGCTATATTTGGGGAATAAAAAGAGTCATATTAACTTTATTTATCAGTTTGAAAATGATTTTCTCCCAGGAGGGCGCAAAAATGTCATTCTCAAAAAAGTATTCAGAGCCCTAGACTCTCAGACTTGGAAGATAGAGATCAACTGGTCCTGAGGTTTTTACTTTATGTTCCTCAGTCTTACAGTTCTAAGCAATGTCCTGGGGTCAAGTGCAGGGGCAAAGGGGAAGTGGGTTAGACAGAGCCCCCAACCTCTCCTGCCCCCACCAGAACTGCTCCCCTTTTATTGGTGTTAGATATTGCACTTGTTTAGAAAATTCTGTTTGAACAGGTTCTTTAGCTGTGGCTAAAAATGATTACAACAAAACCCAGGAACCAAATCCAATTCCTACCTTGCAATACCATCATCACCTGAGAAACCTATGATACATCCAAGGGGCCACCTCTGGTTGATGGCAAAGCCAGGGTTTAAACAAGGTCTTCTAAGTACTCCTTCAACAAGATCTGTGCCCTTCCCACCATACCAATCAATCCCCTTAAAGGTTACAAGCTGTTAGATTTGGAGTGAGAGATTTAGTACGTTGGGGTGTTTCTGACTTCCAAATGCCACTGAACTCCATTTTGGTGTGGGGTGATTGTTTCAATTAATATCTAAGGCTGAAGCTTCAGCTCTTGTTTCACTGATGGGCATTGCCATGGCAATTAAAGCTCTTCTGGCTACATAATGAAATCCTTTTTTTAAAAAAGATTTCTGATCTCAACTTGGCATAGACCACTCTAGATAATGTATTTAATTCCAACAAAGCAGTATAAATGTTCTAAGATCGGATAAGGGCTTACAGCATTTTTCAGTCAGTCTACAAAAATATAATTTAGGAGTATCAAAAAAACTCTCAAGACACTAGCACAGTTTTTAATTTTTAGGATGGGAGTCTCTGTAATTCTCTTGGAGGGATGGTAATCCTTAAGTTTGTTCATTCTGTGGTTGGTCTAGAAGTCTCTAAAAAGTTTCACTGAGGATATAAGGTTACCTCATGCTTCTAAACATTTGCCAAGAAAAAGAAGAGACTTAGAGTAAAATAAAAACTTAGATGTTAGTATGTTAAAATCTGTACTTGTATAAAATGAGGTAGTTCACTTTTAGTCACATAGAGATTTAGAAGCTAATAATTTTGTCACAAATCAAGCACAATTCTAAACAATTAAACTTATAAACTTGTATTTTGACACAAAACATTTATTCATTTATACAGTTACCTATTTAAATGCATATACTCAAACACTTCACAGAGATTTGAACAAAAGTACATGGTCATTTTCCTTAAGAACTTAAAGTTGTAAGCTCTGCTAAATCGTATTTTAGCTGAAATTCCAATACAGTACAAGAAACACCTCACTAAATATTATATAAAAGGCAAGACCCCAAAGACGCACGCTGATTTATTGTCTTACAGCATGAAGCCATCTTGTGTAGCTATGATTTTGAGTTCATAAATCCTAAAATATTCTTTTTTACTGGGCCTTCAAAATTTGATGTATTTTCAATTGGTAAAGTCTGGAGATCAGCAAAACTATAATAGCCAGTACAGAGACTGGAATATACACTTAGTGATGACAGTGGCCCACTGAATATGTCTAAAATTATCATTTGCACACGTTCCCTCAAAGGTATTTTTCTTAATTCTCTTTCCACTTATATCAAAAATGTTCCCTCATCCCTCCTAGTCATATAAAAGAATGAATGTTTCCCTAGGGCTACTTGAAGTTTACTTTAACTTCAGTGAAACAAGTCTACACTCTGCATACAAAGAAATCAAGGTTAACTGTTTCTCCGTCTTTGTGACTGGTCCCTGTTATCAAAAGAGAATTGGAACTGGACCTGGATGGACAAAAGTTATAATTCATTTAGATGTGAAAGAGGTCAAATAATTCAGTACTCACAATTATGTTTCCTTATTCTAAGGCAAGAAATGGATATATAAGGCAGGTTGCTAAAATTATGATGTTTGTTGGAGAGTACTATTTTTCACTATGGAATGACTAACAAAAAAATACCACCTACTTACACGCATCACAAAGCCTCCTACACTGCAGTAAGCCGACTTTCCTGGGCTGAGTGGTTTATTGATGAAGCAAAAAAAAAAAACATTTTTAGAATTCTTCTAAGTGCCAACTCTCTTACTTGATTGAAATTGTAGAAGAATGTACTATGAGACTTGGTTTTAGACCTCAGCATTTTTCAATCAACCACTTGTTTAAATGCCTATGCATTCTTTAGCTAGATTATCATTTCTCACCCGTGTACTTTCTTAATGACCCAGTTGTATTATTCAGGGAAGCTTTTACCTTGCAAGTTTCAAGCTCTTGGTAAATGGAATTTTATTTAAATGAAAGAGATGAAATTAAACAACAGTGACTGAACTATATTTAATTAACTCAAACAAGTACAATTATATTTATTGAAAAGTTGTCTCATGCACCTCAGGATTAACTATATAGTTTACAACTATATAGTTTATAATTTTGTACCTTAATTGATAATTAAGAAAATATTCCAGAAGCATACTGTTTATGTTCTACACGTAATGGAAAAATTCCATTTTAACTTTTAACTTCTAGCTAATCATCCCATTTCCTTTAGTGGGAACAGTCCTGACAAATAAATAACAGCTGGTATAATACTGCAAAAATTGTACTATACTCCTGATGTGTTTTATGTTTTTGATCTCAAAGCAAATTACAGTTATCCACAAATATACACTTAGCATCTGAAAGCTTAATTTCTTGATTGCTAAATACAAGTGAATTAAAACATATTTCAAAAGCTAAGTAAAAGAATCGCCAAAGACGTATGTGTTACTTAAACATACCATTTACTCAGCCTAATATCTCTTACAAATAAACACTACGAAAAGCAAATGTATAAGTGCCAGCTCTACAAATTAGTGGCATTCTGTGTTCCAGTGCCTAAGATATGTAGTTTAAAAGAGGGCAACCCCAGAGCTAAAATAAAAGCTAAAGTTATTCTTTTAAATATCAACTACTAAGAGTACTCTGTAACTCAGAGATATTCCAGGACAGAGGGTACTTTCCTTAATATCAATATTCATTAGCACTCCCATTTCCAAAGCAGTCACCCATATGCTGAGTTGTTTGATGTTGTTTCTTCTTGAAAACAAACACCAGAACAAAACCCAGAGTAAAGTTATACATTTATTGAAGAAAGAAACAGATAGAGATCAAAGGGAAAAGAAAGACCAGAATTCTTTGAATGAGAACTCTCTTCCTTCGCCACTGATCTGTTTCATCAGGCACGTGTATGCAGAAGAGAAGATGAAACATGCTTGTCTTCATTTGCAAGTTTTATACAAATAAGTATATGTTAGTTTCCCACCAGTAAATCTTTTAATATGCAGATTAAATTTAGTTTTATGATAATGACAGCAATAGCTTAACACTTAATTATTGAAGCTTACCTTCAGTTTAAAAACTTGCAAAAGGTAATACTATTTACTAAACAGCAGTTTTAAAAATCCATATCCACACATGCAGCATAGCAAAAAAATATATATACTCTTTGTTAAAAATCTCATAAAGAGAAAACAGTCTGGCACATAGATGAAGAATTAGCAGAATCTTCCTTTAATGACCTAAAACTAAGCTAAATGGAATTCTTATAGTATTATGTACATTTATTTATCCATCAAATCCCAGTGAACACTGTTTTCCTTTTCATGTATTTAAAGCATCTCAGAAACTGAAGTACTGATGCAAATCCGTCTCAAAGTGAGCAGCCTTGGAGCATCCTTGGATCACAGGAAGAAAAGCCAAAAAGCAAATAATGTCAAAAATAAGTATCCCCAGCTTTTTTCTCCCCTCTCTCCACATGAGGGACTCTTCAGCAAGAAGCCACCAGAAAATAACTTCAACTGGAATGGTCTAGAAAACCCAAGCCAATGGATTCTGCTGATAAGAGGAAATCCAGACAAGTTTTTCCACATGTAGTGCACCCATCTCTGCAAAGTGTATATATTCCAGAGTGTAAGTGTTTTAAAGCCTCCTTGTTCCAGGAGTGTAGTCAAAAACATGACAACACCAATCTTATTTCTCAAACTGGAGGATCTCAATGTTTTCTAGTAAGGTTTGACTACCTTTCCTCTCTTGCCAGTTTTGACTTTCCACAGCATCGTGGCCCTCACATAATTTTTCAGCACCCTCAACACATCTTTGCCTCTGACATTCCTTCATTTCTTCCCCGTAGGTCATTGCCCAAATGTTCCCTTACACACAGGCTCTTCCAGTTTCTACTGAGTCTAGCACATTCTGGCTGTGAGAAGCCCTGAGTGAATGTAAGCTGGGATCTTCTACTAAACTGACAGAAGTTTCCACCGTGGGTTTGCTCTTTCACTGATTTAAAAAATTTAGTGATGCCAGGGTTCAGAGGGGGATAAGCTGGTAGGAAACTAATGGAATATCAGAGAAAGTGATCACCCCAAATCATTTTTCCCTTCCATTTCCCATAAGCAAAAGCTTGTCTCTGTACCATATCCTATTTTTAACAAAAAAAAAATAATCTGGATACTCTGCTTCTGCACGAAATGTACATCACAAATGTTGTTCATGTACCTCGCTCCCAAGAGACTGGGATGCTTGGGAAAAGGCAGCAAGAGATCCTTTCAAACACAAAGGCATTGCGTCCTACCTTAGTATACGGGTAATAGGAGACCTCTTTTCCAGGCCAAGGTCTACGGATGGTGACCTTGGCCGTAACACAGAAACTTATTGTTCCCCAACTTTAACTAGGGCAACAAATATGTCTCCTCCCTATTTGCTTTTTCCAACAAACCCCGAGTCTTAAATGAAGGGGTGTCTTAGTTCTTCTAATTATCTTCCTCCACGCCACCTTCAACTACAATGTGTGGCAGGGCCAATTCTCTCTCTGTGCCTCCTTTCCCTAATATGCAATTTAGAGCACCAGGAGATTTGGGGTGCACGTTCCAGGAGAACCGGCTCCTGGGTGGGCAAGCTCATGCGCTGTGGCCAGGGCAGAGAACAGGCTGCAGACGAGAGGCTTTTGCCCTCTACAGGGGATTTCTCCAGCTCTTTCCTCTTACTGGGCAAACCCATTTTCCTGACATTTCTGGGAAAACCTCTGCTAGCGAAGTTTCCCCAGTTGGTGAGGATGCATCTGAAAGTCCTCACCTGAACACAGAGTCCATCTGAACTGATCTCTAGTGTCAAATAATCCCCTGAAGCAATGGAGTAGAGGGTAGAAAATGCCTGCGGGTAAAGAAGAGGGAAGAATAAAAAGAAAGGATGCTCCCAAGCACTGCCCCCTTTCCTGTTTTCTCATTTACAGTGAGCGGGACATTTAAATGATTTTGTGGTTTGCTGATTTTTTTAAAAAAAAATTTTTAATGGGCACTGCAGCGGTGCTCATCGCTTTCTTAAAGCCGTGCCCACAGACAGAGGGGTACACTGTCAGCCTGAACGCGCCTGCCAGCCAACCCCTCTCTGTGGAGCCGGGGACCCGGGAGGGAGAGGGTGCCTTGAGAGGACCCAGCGGAGCGGTGGGGGCAGAGTGGGTTCCGCGCGGGTCAGAACAGCTCCTTCTCCGACAGTGGGAAGGATGCACAGAATCTCCCTGGGTACCGCTTCCCGCCCCACTCCTTTCAGCCCAGATCCACTCCCGCCTCCCCGGCCCCTCCCCACTCCCCCAGGCCCGCTCTGCGCTGGGTGCTCAGGGCAGGCACGTTCGCTGTGCTCGCGTCCCCCGGGCCAGCGGGGGAACCTCTCCAGTCCCTTCGATTGCAGCGGGTCCCCCCACTGCACACGAGTTCGCGCCCAGGGCCATGCAACTGTGGCTGAGACCGTGTCAGTGCTCGCGGGAGAAAGGGGTCTCATGAAGAGCCGGAATGATAACGAGCCGTCGCTGCAGACGCCTCTGTACTGAGAATTTCTGAGCGGAAAGAGGCTGTCCCCGTGTCGGGCCAGGGGACAAGCAGCTCGGAGCGGGAAGAGGAGGCAAAGTGGCCGCGCAGCTCAGGCAACTTTGCTGGGCAACCAGGCGACAGTGGGCAGGGACTGTGCCGCCCGCCGCCTCCGTTTCCCGGGCGAGGTTAACGGGCACGCGGCGCCGGGTCTGGTACCCAAAGTGCTGCTGTAACTGACGAGGGGAGGACAGGATGGCTGTGGCCGGGAGGAGCAGGAGCAGGCGTGGGGGGGGGGGGGTACCTGGCCCGATAGTGCACGCCGAACTCCAGAAAACCGCCCTCCATGCTCGTCCTCGGCCCTAGGAGGGGCGCCCGGGTACACTTCACCCCAAATGCCCACTCGCCGTCCCACGGGGCCACTAACTATTCCAGCAGCGCAAGGAAGAGGCAGAGAAAAAAGACAGACAGGAGAGCAAGAGAGCAGGCGAGGGCCAGGAAGGAAGGAACGACGCCAGCCCCGAACATCACGTACCTTGAGTTCCTCAATGTCCAGGTTTGTTGATCTGTCCATGAAGCGAAACTAAAGGAAGTGAAGAGGAACCGGGCAAGTTGTACCAAAAAACAATCAGTCTTTTAGTTTCCAGCCTAAACTCAGCTTTATCCTCCTCCAAGCCCTGGCAGCATCTCTCAGTCTCATTCTCCGTGATCACGCCGCCTCCGCCGGTTAAAAATAATAAAAATAAATAAATAATAATTATAATTCACTTTGTTTTACTTCCTCAAAGATTTAATGACAGGTGATCTTTACCGCGGTGCAACACAGCTCAGTGGAATCAAGCGGGGGGCGCGAAGGGGGGCGGGGGAAAATCCACTCTAAGATTTTTTCTTCTTCTGCAATAAGCTTAGAAACCAGCGAATTGCTGCATCCCAAGAAAAAAAGCTGCTTCCCTGGACAGCATCATGCGGCAAATTTCAAGCAAATGTGTTCAAACTGAACAGAAGAGTATATGATAAAAGCCTTCCTCGGTCAGGCTTACTCTGGTAGCTAATTTAGCACACTGTGAGTCCCAAGCTTCAGCAATGATCAATTTCCGTGGCAGGATAACCAAATCCCCGAAGTCCTGCATAGACTTAAAAAATGTCTTGCAGCTACGAGGTATTCTCTCAGTGGGGAAAACAAGATGATCAAGTCTGAAGGGAACGTTCTCCTTTGAAGGTTATGCTAAAAGAGTTGACAGAATAGGAGGTGGCTCCTACAGAGGAGAAAAAAGAGAGAGAGAGAGAAAAGCCAGAGAGGAAGAGAAAAATTTTCCTCCTGCTTCGCTGTTCTACTGGACTTCACCACCAGGGGACTGACTTCACTTCTCTCTTCCCACAGCCAGCACTAAGGGGATTTCTCTCATCTGTCAAAAAGCAACAACTCCTCTCCAGACAAATACTATGCTGCTGGGTCTTAAAGACTGTCCTCTGCCCAGAATCCACTAGGCGACGAGCCTTTTAATTCATCTCGCATGTTGCCTCATCTTGTTCCCATAGATCTGGGAGAAACACGCATGAGTGCATCATACACGTCTTAGCTTTACATCACTGCAGCTTTCAGTGTCAGCGACTTTTTTTTTTAAACTTAAGACTTTGAAAGAAAATGACAAACAGAGGAAATGTCCTGTGCTGATGCTTAGGAGAAAGCAATCTTTTATCAGAAAAATTATTTTTTAAATAGATCTTGACAGGTGAGTATGCTTAACTTGTAGGGTGTAGATGTGGGGAAAGGTCTCATTTTCTTCATGTGAAGGTCTTAGTGTAAAAAAAGCTTGACTTTTTAAAAATATTTTCATTGAAGTATAGTTGTACAATATTATGTGTTATAGGTGTATAATAGAGTGATTCATAATTTTTAAAGGTTATATTCCACTTACAGTTATAAGATATCAGCTATATTCCCTGTGTTGTACAATATATCCTTGTAGCTTATTTAATACATGATATTTTGTACCTCTTAAGTCCCCTACCCCTATATTGCCCCTCCCCCCTTCCTTTTCCTCACTGTGTAAACCACTGGAACAGATAAATGTGTGTTCTCTATATCTGTGAGTCTGTTTCTTTTACGTCACAGTCACTAGTTTGTTGTTCTTTTTAGATTCCACATATAATTGGTTATGATACAGTATTTGTCTTTCTCTGACTTATTTCACTTATGAAAGCTGGAATTTGAAGGGATTTAAACAGTCTCCTCTTATTTTATTATGTCACATAAACTGGTGAGACTTAAAAATGTTTTCAGATTCAGAAAATAACTGAATAAATAATTACCTGTGTTTCTAAAAAGAATTTTTTTTGTTTTGGATTTACATGGGCTCTCGATGTGTCTAGGCTCCTGTCTCCCGGCCAGCCTCTCTGACTTTATTTTCGTCCTCTTCCCTCACTCTGCTCCAGGCCTGGTCTACCCCGCCCACCTGCCCTTTCTTCTGCCACTGGCTCTTTAACACCAGCTCTTGTCCCTCAGTCAGGACCACTGCTCTCTCTCCCTCTGCTCTTTGCATGTTTAACCCTCATGCTTCATGAAACTAAAGCCATCTCTTCAGAGAGGATTTTCCTCAGGTGGATCCCTCAGACCTTCCCCTCCTCTGTCATCTGTTTGTGGCAGTTACTTGCTTTCCCATCATTCCATGTGCGCATTTGTTATCTTTTTGTCTGTCTCCTCTAGCAGACTGACTATAAGCTCTGGAGGGCAAATTCTATACCTTTCTTATTCGCCAATATATCCCAAGAATTTGGCACAATATAAGTCCACAAATATGTCTGGAACAGATAAATCTTTTACAGTTATTTCATTCCTGTGGAAAAACCTCCATGACTCCCTCACTCCTCAACACGCAAAGACCACTTCTTCCCTTCCCAGTCTGTAGCTCAGCTTTATAATCAAGCATGCAGAGTTCTTCAGTTTTCACCTAGTCTATTCCTTAAACTTATCAAAGCTAGCTTTCCTTCAAATTTTGACTTGTGCCTACAGCTTTCAAGGCTAACATCAAGTAGACAACAGTCCATAATTAGTGGAGCTGAATTTCAAGTTCTCAAAATAAATTTTAAATGCTCACTTTGTATAATTATTTTACATAATACATGATGAAAAATAATAAGGCTGCAGGTGGAGAATAAATGAACTTATGTAAAATGTATGTCTAAAAAAGATCTTTTCTAGCAATGATCAATAACACAACATTAATAAACATCATTACATATGTTTTTTAAAAGTCAAGTTTTTTCCATATAAAGTAATTTTACATTCCCTATCAACTTGTTATTGCTTAACTTTAGAAAATTGAATATAATCAGCACATTTATTTTGAGCACATTAACAAAGTGATACTATCTCTGAGATAACTTTAAAATGTGCAATTGTGAAAACACAGTTCAAGAAAGATATCTGCAAAAATAAACATTAATGTCCGAACACTATTCAGAAAGGGGAGACTCCAGAAAGTTTCTTAGTAAGGCATAAAATTATAGTTGGAAGAAGTGATATTGTACTAAATAATAAAGGATAAGCTTAACCATATTTTTTAAAGTTGTATATAGTCATATATAACGACTTTAATTTTTTTTTTTTTTTTTTTTTTTTTTTTTGTTTCCGGGGCCTTTCCT